>NC_056450.1:39943384-40073118 GCF_018296145.1 Oncorhynchus tshawytscha | reverse complement strand
GGGTTAAATTCTCGGGCCGACTCTTTTCTCTGTATACATCAACGATGTCTCTCTTGCTGCTGGTGATTCTCTGATCCACCTCTATGCAGATGACACCATTCTGTATACATCTGGCCCCTTCTTTGGTCACTGTGTTAACTAACCTCCAAACGAGCTTCAATGCCATATAACACACCTTCCATGGCATCCAACTGTTCTTAAACGCTAGAAAAACCAAATGCATGTTTTTCAACCATTCGCTGCCCACAGCCGCCCGCCCGACTAGCATCACTACTCTGGACGGTTCTGACCTAGAATATGTGGACAACTACAAATACCTAGGTGTCTGGCTAGACTGTAAACTCTCCTTCCAGACTCATATCAACCATATCCACTCCAAAATCAAATCTAGAATCGGCTTTCTATTCGCCACAAAGCCTCCTTCACTCACGCCACCAAACTTACCCTAGTAAAACTGACTATCCTACCGATCCTCGACTTCGGCTATGTCATCTACAAAACAGCTTCCAATACTGGATGCAGTCTATCACAGTGCCATCCGTTTTGTTAACAAAGCCCCTTATACCACCCAACACTGCGACCTGTATGCTCTAGTCTGCTGGCCCTCGCTAAGTAATTCGTCTCGAGACCCGCTGGCTCCTGGTCATCTAAGTCTATGCTAGGTAAAGCTCTGCCTTATCTCAGCTCACTGGTCACGATAACAACACCCACCTGTAGTATGTGTTCCAGCAGGTATATCTCACTGGTCATCCCGAAGGCAAAAACCTGCGTTGGCCGCCTTTCCTTCCAGTTCTCTGCTGCCAGTGACTGGAACGAATTGCTAAAATCGCTGAAGCTGGAGACTTACATTTCCCTCACTAATTTTAAACATCAGCTATCTGAGCAGCTAACTGATCGCTGCAGCTGTACATAGTCCACCCAATCTACCTACCTCATCCCCATATTGCTTTTCTTTACTTTTCTGCTCTTTTGCACACCAGTATCACTACTTGCACATCATCATCTGCTCATCTATCACTCCAGTGTTAATCTGCTATAATATAATTAATTCGCTACTATGGGCCTATTTATTGCCTTACCTCCTCACACCATTTGCACATACTGTATATAGACTATCTTTTTTCTATTGTGTTATTGACTGTACGCTCGTTTATTCCATGTGTAACTCTGTGTTGTTGTTTGTGTCACGCTGCTTTGTTTTATCTTGGCCAGGTCACAGGTGTAAATGAGAACTTGTTCTCAACTTGCTTACCTGGATAAATAAAGGTGAAATAAATTAAATTAAAAAAGAGAGGGCACAACATTGTGATCATAGATATTCATATTTAGGGTCTTAAAGCACATAGTTCAAGAATAGGGCAATACAAATCATGACTACACTACCAATGATGCAGCTGTTGCATTGCTTGCACAGTACAGAGTAGCATCTCATGTAAGTAAAATAAAACCCTTGTATCTACATTCAATAATGAAGTTTGAATGATTCAGGTTTTAGGTGTTACTTGACTAAATCTGAGTGTTAGTTTTAATTGGACACTTGATAAAGTTAACAGACCCTGTTCTATATTAGACAGTGTCATAATATATTAATACATACCTGTAAATACTAAAGCCTGTCTTAAAGAATATTGTACTATATTATAATATATTAATACATACCTGTAAATACTAAAGCCTGTCTGAAAGAATATTAGACTATATTATAATATATTAGTACATACCTGTGAATAGTGCAGCCTGTCTTAAAGAATATTGTTATATATTAATTCATTTCAATCTTTATTCTTTCAGATATTTCAAAGCAGCAACTTTGTTTGGAGAGATTAGTTTTAGCACCATAAACAACCTCATATTCTGATGTAGCATCTATTACATTCATACTCATCATTAAAGGGAAGGTTATCATATTCTAATGTAGCATCTGTAACATTAATACACAACAATATGTTTCATTACACATAAGTCACCAAGTTGATCAGGAAGAAACAGCAGGAGGTAGAGTGGGAGGTGCTGGGAGTAGGAGAGGGACTCCATGGTGTTGATCAGGAGAAACAGCAGGATGTAGAGTGGGAGGTGCTGGGAGTAGGAGAGGGACTCCATGGCGTTGATCAGGAAGAAACAGCAGGATGTAGAGTGGGAGGTGCTGGGAGTAGGAGAGGGACTCCATGGTGTTGATCAGGAAGAAACAGCAGGAGGTGGAGTGGGGAGGTCAAGCGATCGGTTAGCTGCTCAGATAGCTGATGTTTAAAATTAGTGAGGGAAATATAAGTCTCCAGCTTCAGCGATTCTAGCAATTCGTTCCAGTCACTGGCAGCAGAGAACTGGAAGGAAGGCGGCCAAAGGAGGTGTTTGCTTTGGGGATGACCAGTGAGATATACCTGCTGGAACACATACTACAGGTGGGTGTTGTTATCGTGACCAGTGAGCTGAGATAAGGCAGAGCTTTACCTAGCATAGACTTAGATGACCAGGAGCCAGCGGGTCTCGAGACGAATTACTTAGCGAGGGCCAGCAGACTAGAGCATACAGGTCGCAGTGTTGGGTGGTATAAGGGGCTTTGTTAACAAAACGGATGGCACTGTGATAGACTGCATCCAGTATTGGAAGCTATTTTGTAGATGACATCCCCCCCGAAGTCGAGGATTGGTAGGATAGTCAGTTTTACTAGGGTAAGTTTGGTGGCGTGAGTGAAGGAGGCTTTGTGGCGAATAGAAAGCCGATTCTAGATTTGATTTTGGAGTGGATATGGTTGATGTGAGTCTGAAGGAGAGTTTACAGTCTAGCCAGACACCTAGGTATTTGTAGTTGTCCACATATTCTAGGTCAGAACCGTCCAGAGTAGTGATGCTAGTCGGGCGGGTTGCTGTGGGCAGCGAATGGTTAAAAAGCATGCATTTGGTTTTTCTAGCGTTTAAGAACAGTTGGATGCCATGGAAGGTGTGTTATATGGCATTGAAGCTTGTTTGGAGGTTAGTTAACACAGTGACCAAAGAAGGGGCCAGATGTATACAGAATGGTGTCATCTGCATCCGAGAATTTAACCCTGTGGAACCCCATAGAGATTGCCAGAGGTCCGGACAACAGGCTCTCCGATTTCATACACTGAACTCTGTCTGTGAAGTAGTTGGTGAACCAGGCAAGGCAGTCATTTAAGAAACCAAGGCTGTTGAGTCTGCCGATAAGAATGTGGTGATGTGGTGAGCTTTGTCCCTTATCGATGGCGGTTATGATTTCTTTTAGGTCCTTGAGCATGGCTGAGGTGCACCCATGACCAGCTCGGAAACCAGGTAGCATAACAGAGAAGGTACGGTGGGATTCGAAATGGTCAGTGATCTGTGTGTTAACTTGGCTTTCAAGACCTTAGAAAGACAGGGTAAGATAGATATAGGTCTGTAACAGTTTGCGTCTAGACTGTCACGTGAACCACGGGCTATATCTGTTCTGGTTCTACATTTTTTTGAATGGGGAATGCTTATTTAAGATGGTGAGGAAAGCACTTTTAAAGAGCAACCAGGCATCCTCTACTGGCGGAATGAGGTCAATATCCTTACAGGATACCCGAGCACGGGGGTGGCATCATCATGTTGTGGGGGTGCTTTGCTGCAGGAGGGACTGGTGCACTTCACAAAATAGATGGCATCATGAGGTAGAAAAATTATGTGGATATATTAAAGCAACGTCTCAAGACATCAGTCAGGAAGTTAAAGCTTGGTCGCAAATGGGTCTCCAAATGGACAATGACCCCAAGCATACTTTCAAAGTTGTCGCAAAATGGCTTAAGTACAACAAAGTCAAGGTATTGGAGTGGCCATCACAAAGCTCTGACCTCAATCCCATAGAGAATTTGTGGGCAGAACTGAAAAAAACGTGTGCGAGCAAGGAGGCATTCAAACCTGACTCAGTTACACCAGCTCTGTCAGGAGGAATGGGCCAAAATTCACCCAACTTATTGTGGGAAGCTTGTGGATGGCTACCCGAAACATTTGACCGAAGTTCAACAATTTAAAGGCAATGCTACCAAATACTAATTGAGTGTAAGGGAACACCCCCCTGAAATGTACAAAAATGAATGGGAAGTCATTGGCACTGGACAAACCATATACACGGTGTCCAATACCACTCAATTCGGCGTCGTTTCATTCAAAGTTGATAGCAAATGCCATATGGCAAATGCCAAGTGTAACACTTTAAAAATCCAACAGATGGCGAGTGCGCTCCACTGTGGTTTTTCATATTGCAAATGTAACACAAGTCAACATCCAAAAGTAAAATGGTGAAAAATTGAACACTTTTTCAAAGACTTATCACCCCCTTAAAGTGCTTTTTTTCTAAATTCTTTCATTTTTTTTGTCAATTACACATGTGTAAGAACTGTATGAATATACTTTTGTCCAATTTTATTATCATTTTTATTATTATTTTTGCATTTGCAATATTGTGCATGCATATATATATATATATATATGTATGTGTGTGTGTGTGTATATAGGGCCTTCGGAAAGTATTCAGACCCCTTGACTTTTTGTTACAGCCTTATTCCAAAATAGATTGAAATTGTTTTTCCCACTCAGCAGTCTACACACAATAACCTATAAAGACAAAGCAAAAACAGGTTTTAGAAATGTTTGCAAAAATATTACAAATGTAAAACTGAAATATAACATTTACATAAGTATTCAGACCCTTTACTCAGTACTTTGTTTAAGCACCTTTGGCAGTGATTACAGCCTCAAGTCTTCTTGGGTATGGCTCTACAAGTTTGGCACTCCTGTATCTGGGGAGTGTCTCCCATTATTTTCTGTAGATCCTCTCAAGCTCATCTGATTTGTTTTGAGAAGAAGGCGAGGCGAGAGGATGCGAGGATTACGCAATTGATATTCTCCACATGTCACAGCAAAAGTTATCCTTTTGAGTGAGGTAGCTAACAAGTGCCAGCATGGTTAGCCTCTCCATTCAAGCCCTGGTAGCCCGCCGTGACTGTATAGGGGTTAGTACTATGTGTTGAGGCTGCAGAAACCACGGTTCACAGCATGTCAAGGTAAAAAGGCTCCTTTTCAATGCTTAAAACGTACTACTGTAACTGTGTAATTAAATCTGTGGCATTCTCTGTTGGGCAGTCTCTGTTGGGGTTAAGATCTGTTGGGCAGTCTCTGTTGGGGTTAAGATCAGGACTCTGTGAAGGCCAGTAAAGTTCTTCCACACCGATCTCGACAAACCATTTCTGTATGGACCTCGGATTGTGCACGGGGGGGGGCATTGTCATGCTGAAACAGGAATGGGCCTTCCCCAAACTGTTGCCACAAAGTTGGAAGCACAGGATCGTCTAGAATGTCATTGTATGTTGTAGCGATGCGAGCGGTGTGGTCAGCATGTGAGACGTACAACGACAAGGTTTGAGAAAGTGATCAGCAACAATAGCCGGTTAAGAAGCCAGTGAGATGATGTTTTTTTGCATCAATCAGAATGTGTTGACTCCAGCAGGAGGGAGGACCACAATTAGTATGCATTTGTACTTGCCTTTAACCAAAGTGTCAAGTCGTTACAGCTCTGAAGTTCAAAAGCAATGTTATACAATTCAAAATGTTGGCTAGATATTTCAACTCTGCATGGCAAGTGTGAATGTCTGACTGAACGTTTGAGTCTGTTTGAGCTACAGCTCGCAGCTAAGGTAAATCTAATCACATTGAAGAATCCGTCTGTCACATCGTTTAGAACCGCTACATTGGCGACACACAAAAATCAGGAAAGATTGTTTAATATGAGAGGCTCAGCAATGTTAAGATTTTAAAAGTTGTGTAGTGTCCAACAGGATGTTCTCTTGATGTTCAAATAAATAAAATAAAATAGTATTTGTCACATTCGCTGAATACAACAGGTTGTAGACCTTACTGTGAAATACTTATGAATGATTCTCCAGCATAGCAGAGTTTTAAAGTAAGACAAATTAGCAAAACAAAAAAAAGGAAAATAGTAACACTCCATGTCAGAGGTTCTTGAGTTTATTCATCTCGAGACCCAAATGAAAAATGTACTGTCCTAATGACCATAATTAAGAAGAAATAGTATGTGATTACAATTGATTACTGATATCTCGCTACCCACCTCTCACCAGTGTTGCCAACTTAGCGACTTTGTCGCTATATTTAGTGAATATTCAGAAAAAAGACAAGAATCGACAGAAGAAAGTTCAATTTTAGTTCTAAACATACTTAGGGTGTTTTTTACTCACTTTTTGTCTCTCCTGCGACGTTATTCCTCTCTCCTACAGCGTCAATCACAATTACATCCACTTGGCCAATTATGAAAATTATGTGATGACGTCATTTAGCGACTTCTAGCTACTTTTAGGACCACCAATAGCTACTTTCCTTACCTGAGGATTTGGCAACACTACCTCTCACATGCTCAGGCCCACTTTGCGTCCCAAAACGTAGCTTAAGAAACCCTGTTGCTAGACAATTGAAGGTGTCTGTATCGTTTCCAATATTAGTAAAAGACATCTCTTTTGTGATGCGATTTTGCTACACAGAGATGTGGGTTAAATTAATGAGATTGGTTTGATTCAAATAGGTGTGGGTGTTCACATCTGCAACATATTTGACTTTTATGGGTGCTGTGGCTTAGTTGGTTAAAGTGCCTGTCTAGTAAACAGGAGATCCTGAGTTCAAATCTCAGCAGTACCTTTTTATTGTTCACATTGGTGGAGAAGGTCAGAGGGGAGGGCACTCAGGTTTTCTCACCAATGGGTTTAGAGAATTAGAGATGACGTGAGGAGGATGCAATTGAGATATTCCAATGTCACGGAAAAAGGGCACTTTTCGAATGAGAAAAAACCTACCGACTGTGTAAAGCTCCACTGTTTCTTCAGTTTATTCATTATCGAGACCAAAATGAAAAGAGTTTAGCCAGCTTGTGCACATCACTTTCACAGCCTATGTAGGCTTTACAAAGCCAGCTCTTGAAGCCAGCCGTGATCGTATAGTGGTTAGTACTCTGCGTTGTGGTCGCAGCAACCCCGGTTCGAATCCGGGTCATGCACTGCAATGTAATTTTAAAGGGTTGTTTTTTGAACGAGTTAAGACTTACTATGCTGTTTCAGACGTTTTTACCATTTTTAAGCTCGAGAGCCAAATGAGAAATGCAGTGTCCTCGAATGTAATTTATGAAGAAATAGTGTTGATTCTTGTTTACTCATATTAAGACTTACTATGACTGTTTCTTTGAAATCATAGTTTTTCAGACCTTGATTTTTAAGCTCGAGAGCCAAATGAGAAATGCAGTGTCCTCGAAAAGCTCGACCAAATGATTATGAAGAAATAGTGTATGATGTTTACTCATATCTCGTGACCCACCTATGACATGTTAATAACCCCTTTGGGTCCCAAATCATAGTTTAAGAATCCATGTCAGAGGTTCTTGAGTTTATTCATCTCGAGACCCAAATGAAAAATGTACTGTCCTCGAATGACCATAATTAAGAAGAAATAGTATGTGATTACAATTGATTACTGATATCTCGCTACCCACCTCTCACCAGTGTTGCCAACTTAGCGACTTTGTCGCTATATTTAGTGAGTATTCAGAAAAAAGACAAGAATCGACAGAAGAAAGTTCAATTTTAGTTCTAAACATACTTAGGGTGTTTTTTACTCACTTTTTGTCTCTCCCGCGGCGTTATTCCTCTCTCCTACAGCGTCAATCACAATTACATCCACTTGGCCAATTATGAAAATTATGTGATGACGTCATTTAGCGACTTCTAGCTACTTTTAGGACCACCAATAGCTACTTTCCTTACCGAGGATTTGGCAACACTACCTCTCACATGCTCAGGCCCACTTTGCGTCCCAAAACGTAGCTTAAGAAACCCTGTTGCTAGACAATTGAAGGTGTCTGTATCGTTTCCAATATTAGTAAAAGACATCTCTTTTGTGATGCGATTTTGCTACACAGAGATGTGGGTTAAATTAATGAGATTGGTTTGATTCAAATAGGTGTGGGTGTTCACATCTGCAACATATTTCACTTTTATGGGTGCTGTGGCTTAGTTGGTTAAAGTGCCTGTCTAGTAAACAGGAGATCCTGAGTTCAAATCTCAGCAGTACCTTTTTATTGTTCACATTGGTGGAGAAGGTCAGAGGGGAGGGCACTCAGGTTTTCTCACCAATGGGTTTAGAGAATTAGAGATGACGTGAGGAGGATGCAATTGAGATATTCCAATGTCACGGAAAAAGGGCACTTTTCGAATGAGAAAAAACCTACCGACTGTGTAAAGCTCCACTGTTTCTTCAGTTTATTCATTATCGAGACCAAAATGAAAAGAGTTTAGCCAGCTTGTGCACATCACTTTCACAGCCTATGTAGGCTTTATAAAGCCAGCTCTTGAAGCCAGCCGTGATCGTATAGTGGTTAGTACTCTGCGTTGTGGTCGCAGCAACCCCGGTTCGAATCCGGGTCACGGCACTGCAATGTAAATTTTAGAAGGGTTGTTTTTTGAACGAGTTAAGACTTACTATGCTGTTTCAGACGTTTTTACCATTTTTAAGCTCGAGAGCCAAATGAGAAATGCAGTGTCCTCGAACGACCAATATTATGAAGAAATAGTGTATGATTCTGAATGTTTACTCATATCTCGTGACCCACCTATGACATGTTAATAACCGCTTTGGGTCCCAAATCATAGTTTAAGAATCCATGTCAGAGGTTCTTGAGTTTATTCATCTCGAGACCCAAATGAAAAATGTACTATCCTCGAATGACCATAATTAAGAAGAAATAGTATGTGATTACAATTGATTACTGGTTGCCAATTTTGAAAATGTAAATTTAGAAGGGTTGTTTTTTTGAGCGAGTTAAGACTTACTATGCTGTTTCAGACGTTTTTACCATTTTTAAGCTCGAGAGCCAAATGAGAAATGCAGTGTCCTCGAACGACCAATATTATGAAGAAATAGTGTATGATTCTGAATGTTTACTCATATCTCGTGACCCACCTATGACATGTTAATAACCGCTTTGGGTCCCAAATCATAGTTTAAGAATCCATGTCAGAGGTTCTTGAGTTTATTCATCTCGAGACCCAAATGAAAAATGTACTGTCCTCGAATGACCAATATTATGAAGAAATAGTGTATGATTCTGAATGTTTACTCATATCTCGAGACCCAAATGAAAAATGTCAGAGGTTCTTGAGTTTATTCATCTCGAGACCCAAATGAAAAATGTACTGTCCTCGACCATAATTAAGAAGAAATAGTATGTGATTACAATTGATTACTGATATCTCGCTACCCACCTCTCACCAGTGTTGCCAACTTAGCGACTTTGTCGCTATATTTAGTGAATATTCAGAAAAAAGACAAGAATCGACAGAAGAAAGTTCAATTTTAGTTCTAAACATACTTAGGGTGTTTTTTACTCACTTTTTGTCTCTCCCGCGGCGTTATTCCTCTCTCCTACAGCGTCAATCACAATTACATCCACTTGGCCAATTATGAAAATTATGTGATGACGTCATTTAGCGACTTCTAGCTACTTTTAGGACCACCAATAGCTACTTTCCTTACCGAGGATTTGGCAACACTACCTCTCACATGCTCAGGCCCACTTTGCGTCCCAAAACGTAGCTTAAGAAACCCTGTTGCTAGACAATTGAAGGTGTCTGTATTGTTTCCAATATTAGTAAAAGACATCTCTTTTGTGATGCGATTTTGCTACACAGAGATGTGGGTTAAATTAATGAGATTGGTTTGATTCAAATAGGTGTGGGTGTTCACATCTGCAACATATTTCACTTTTATGGGTGCTGTGGCTTAGTTGGTTAAAGTGCCTGTCTAGTAAACAGGAGATCCTGAGTTCAAATCTCAGCAGTACCTTTTTATTGTTCACATTGGTGGAGAAGGTCAGAGGGGAGGGCACTCAGGTTTTCTCACCAATGGGTTTAGAGAATTAGAGATGACGTGAGGAGGATGCAATTGAGATATTCCAATGTCACGGAAAAAGGGCACTTTTCGAATGAGAAAAAACCTACCGACTGTGTAAAGCTCCACTGTTTCTTCAGTTTATTCATTATCGAGACCAAAATGAAAAGAGTTTAGCCAGCTTGTGCACATCACTTTCACAGCCTATGTAGGCTTTACAAAGCCAGCTTTTGAAGCCAGCCGTGATCGTATAGTGGTTAGTACTCTGCGTTGTGGTCGCAGCAACCCCGTGCAATGTAAATTTAGAAGGGTTGTTTTTTGAAAGAGTTAAGACTTACTATGCTGTTTCAGACGTTTTTACCATTTTTAAGCTCGAGAGCCAAATGAGAAATGCAGTGTCCTCGAACGACAATATTATGAAGAAATAGTGTATGATTCTGAATGTTTACTCCTCGGTTGACATGAATCCGGGTCAAATCATAGGCACTGCAATGTAAATTTTAGAAGGTTGTTTTTTGTTTTTTGAACGAGTTAAGACTTACTATGCTGTTTCAGACGTTTTTACCATTTTTAAGCTCGAGAGCCAAATGAATGCAGTGTCCTCGAACGACCAATATTATGAAGAAATAGTGTATGATTCTGAATGTTTACTCATATCTCGACCCACCTATGACATGTTAATAACCGCTTTGGGTCCCAAATCATAGTTTAAGAATCCATGTCAGAGGTTCTTGAGTTTATTCATCTCGAGACCCAAATGAAAAATGTACTGTCCTCGAATGACCAATATTATGAAGAAATAGTGTATGATTCTGAATGTTTACTCATATCTCGTGACCCACCTATGACATGTTAATAACCGCTTTGGGTCCCAAATCATAGTTTAAGAATCCATGTCAGAGGTTCTTGAGTTTATTCATCTCGAGACCCAAATGAAAAATGTACTGTCCTCGAATGACCATAATTAAGAAGAAATAGTATGTGATTACAATTGATTACTGATATCTCGCTACCCACCTCTCACCAGTGTTGCCAACTTAGCGACTTTGTCGCTATATTTAGTGAATATTCAGAAAAAAGACAAGACAAGAATCGACAGAAGAAAGTTCAATTTTAGTTCTAAACATACTTAGGGTGTTTTTTACTCACTTTTTGTCTCTCCTGCGACGTTATTCCTCTCTCCTACAGCGTCAATCACAATTACATCCACTTGGCCAATTATGAAAATTATGTGATGACGTCATTTAGCGACTTCTAGCTACTTTTAGGACCACCAATAGCTACTTTCCTTACTGAGGATTTGGCAACACTACCTCTCACATGCTCAGGCCCACTTTGCGTCCCAAAACGTACCTTAAGAAACCCTGTTGCTAGACAATTGAAGGTGTCTGTATCGTTTCCAATATTAGTAAAATACATCTCTTTTGTGATGCGATTTTGCGACACAGAGATGTGGGTTAAATTAATGAGACTGGTTTGATTCAAATAGGTGTGGGTGTTCACATCTGCAACATATATGACTTTTATGGGTGCTGTGGCTTAGTTGGTTAAAGTGCCTGTCTAGTAAACAGGAGATCCTGAGTTCAAATCTCAGCAGTACCTTTTTATTGTTCACATTGGTGGAGAAGGTCAGAGGGGAGGGCACTCAGGTTTTCTCACCAATGGGTTTAGAGAATTAGAGATGACGTGAGGAGGATGCAATTGAGATATTCCAATGTCACGGAAAAAGGGCACTTTTCGAATGAGAAAAAACCTACCGACTGTGTAAAGCTCCACTGTTTCTTCAGTTTATTCATTATCGAGACCAAAATGAAAAGAGTTTAGCCAGCTTGTGCACATCACTTTCACAGCCTATGTAGGCTTTACAAAGCCATCTCTTGAAGCCAGCCGTGATCGTATAGTGGTTAGTACTCTGCGTTGTGGTCGCAGCAACCCTGGTTCGAATCCGGGTCATGGCACTGCAATGTAAATTTAGAAGGGTTGTTTTTTGAACGAGTTAAGACTTACTATGCTGTTTCAGACGTTTTTACCATTTTTAAGCTCGAGAGCCAAATGAGAAATGCAGTGTCCTCGAACGACCAATATTATGAAGAAATAGTGTATGATTCTGAATGTTTACTCATATCTCGTGACCCACCTATGACATGTTAATAACCGCTTTGGGTCCCAAATCATAGTTTAAGAATCCATGTCAGAGGTTCTTGAGTTTATTCATCTCGAGACCCAAATGAAAAATGTACTGTCCTCGAATGACCATAATTAAGAAGAAATAGTATGTGATTACAATTGATTACTGATATCTCGCTACCCACCTCTCACCAGTGTTGCCAACTTAGCGACTTTGTCGCTATATTTAGTGAATATTCAGAAAAAAGACAAGAATCGACAGAAGAAAGTTCAATTTTAGTTCTAAACATACTTAGGGTGTTTTTTACTCACTTTTTGTCTCTCCTGCGATGTTATTCCTCTCTCCTACAGCGTCAATCACAATTACATCCACTTGGCCAATTATGAAAATTATGTGATGACGTCATTTAGCGACTTCTAGCTACTTTTAGGACCACCAATAGCTACTTTCCTTACTGAGGATTTGGCAACACTACCTCTCACATGCTCAGGCCCACTTTGCGTCCCAAAACGTAGCTTAAGAAACCCTGTTGCTAGACAATTGAAGGTGTCAGTATCGTTTACAATATTAGTAAAAGACATCTCTTTTGTGATGCGATTTTGCTACACAGAGATGTGGGTTAAATTAATGAGATTGGTTTGATTCAAATAGGTGTGGGTGTTCACATCTGCAACACATTTGACTTTTATGGGTGCTGTGGCTTAGTTGGTTAAAGTGCCTGTCTAGTAAACAGGAGATCCTGAGTTCAAATCTCAGCAGTACCTTTTTATTGTTCACATTGGTGGAGAAGGTCAGAGGGGAGGGCACTCAGGTTTTCTCACCAATGGGTTTAGAGAATTAGAGATGACGTGAGGAGGATGCAATTGAGATATTCCAATGTCACGGAAAAAGGGCACTTTTCGAATGAGAAAAAACCTACCGACTGTGTAAAGCTCCACTGTTTCTTCAGTTTATTCATTATCGAGACCAAAATGAAAAGAGTTTAGCCAGCTTGTGCACATCACTTTCACAGCCTATGTAGGCTTTACAAAGCCATCTTTGAAGCCAGCCGTGATCGTATAGTGGTTAGTACTCTGCGTTGTGGTCGCAGCAACCCCGGTTCGAATCCGGGTCATGGCACTGCAATGTAAATTTTAGAAGGGTTGTTTTTTGAAAGAGTTAAGACTTACTATGCTGTTTCAGACGTTTTTACCATTTTTAAGCTCGAGAGCCAAATGAGAAATGCAGTGTCCTCGAACGACCAATATTATGAAGAAATAGTGTATGATTCTGAATGTTTACTCATATCTCGTGACCCACCTATGACATGTTAATAACCCCTTTGGGTCCCAAATCATAGTTTAAGAATCCATGTCAGAGGTTCTTGAGTTTATTCATCTCGAGACCCAAATGAAAAATGTACTGTCCTCGAATGACCATAATTAAGAAGAAATAGTATGTGATTACAATTGATTATGATATCTCGATATCTCGCTACCCACCTCTCACCAGTGTTGCCAACTTAGCGACTTTGTCGCTATATTTAGTGAATATTCAGAAAAAAGACAAGAATCGACAGAAGAAAGTTCAATTTTAGTTCTAAACATACTTAGGGTGTTTTTTACTCACTTTTTGTCTCTCCTGCGACGTTATTCCTCTCTCCTACAGCGTCAATCACAATTACATCCACTTGGCCAATTATGAAAATTATGTGATGACGTCATTTAGCGACTTCTAGCTACTTTTAGGACCACCAATAGCTACTTTCCTTACTGAGGATTTGGCAACACTACCTCTCACATGCTCAGGCCCACTTTGCGTCCCAAAACGTAGCTTAAGAAACCCTGTTGCTAGACAATTGAAGGTGTCTGTATCGTTTCCAATATTAGTAAAATACATCTCTTTTGTGATGCGATTTTGCGACACAGAGATGTGGGTTAAATTAATGAGACTGGTTTGATTCAAATAGGTGTGGTGTGTTCACATCTGCAACATATTTGACTTTTATGGGTGCTGTGGCTTAGTTGGTTAAAGTGCCTGTCTAGTAAACAGGAGATCCTGAGTTCAAATCTCAGCAGTACCTTTTTATTGTTCACATTGGTGGAGAAGGTCAGAGGGGAGGGCACTCAGGTTTTCTCACCAATGGGTTTAGAGAATTAGAGATGACGTGAGGAGGATGCAATTGAGATATTCCAATGTCACGGAAAAAGGGCACTTTTCGAATGAGAAAAAACCTACCGACTGTGTAAAGCTCCACTGTTTCTTCAGTTTATTCATTATCGAGACCAAAATGAAAAGAGTTTAGCCAGCTTGTGCACATCACTTTCACAGCCTATGTAGGCTTTACAAAGCCATCTTTTGAAGCCAGCCGTGATCGTATAGTGGTTAGTACTCTGCGTTGTGGTCGCAGCAACCCCGGTTCGAATCCGGGTCATGGCACTGCAATGTAAATTTTAGAAGGGTTGTTTTTTGAAAGAGTTGACTTACTATGCTGTTTCAGACGTTTTTACCATTTTTAAGCTCGAGAGCCAAATGAGAAATGCAGTGTCCTCGAACGACCAACATTATGAAGAAATAGTGTATGATTCTGAATGTTTACTCATATCTCGTGACCCACCTATGACATGTTAATAACCCCTTTGGGTCCCAAATCATAGTTTAAGAATCCATGTCAGAGGTTCTTGAGTTTATTCATCTCGAGACCCAAATGAAAAATGTACTGTCCTCGAATGACCATAATTAAGAAGAAATAGTATGTGATTACAATTGATTACTGATATCTCGCTACCCACCTCTCACCAGTGTTGCCAACTTAGCGACTTTGTCGCTATATTTAGTGAATATTCAGAAAAAAGACAAGAATCGACAGAAGAAAGTTCAATTTTAGTTCTAAACATACTTAGGGTGTTTTTTACTCACTTTTTGTCTCTCCTGCGACGTTATTCCTCTCTCCTACAGCGTCAATCACAATTACATCCACTTGGCCAATTATGAAAATTATGTGATGACGTCATTTAGCGACTTCTAGCTACTTTTAGGACCACCAATAGCTACTTTCCTTACTGAGGATTTGGCAACACTACCTCTCACATGCTCAGGCCCACTTTGCGTCCCAAAACGTACCTTAAGAAACCCTGTTGCTAGAGAATTGAAGGTGTCTGTATCGTTTCCAATATTAGTAAAATACATCTCTTTTGTGATGTGATTTTGCAAGACAGAGATGTGGGTTACATGAATGAGATTGGTTTGATTCAAATAGGTGTGGGTGTTCACATCTGCAACATATATGACTTTTATGGGTGCTGTGGCTTAGCTGGTTAAAGTGCCTGTCTCGTAAACAGGAGATCCTGAGTTCAAATCTCAGCAGTACCTTTTTATTGTTCACATTGGTGGAGAAGGTCAGAGGGGAGGGCACTCAGGTTTTCTCACCAATGGGTTTAGAGAATTAGAGATGACGTGAGGAGGATGCAATTGAGATATTCCAATGTCAGGGAAAAAGGGCACTTTTCGAATGAGAAAAAACCTACCGACTGTGTAAAGCTCCACTGTTTCTTCAGTTGATTCATTATCGAGACCAAAATGAAAAGAGTTTCGCCAGCTTGTGCACATCACTTTCACAGCCTATGTAGGCTTTACAAAGCCATCTTTTGAAGCCAGCCGTGATCGTATAGTGGTTAGTACTCTGCGTTGTGGTCGCAGCAACCCCGGTTCGAATCCGGGTCATGGCACTGCAATAGAATTTTAGAAAGGTTGTTTTTTGAAAGAGTTAAGACTTACTATGCTGTTTCTGACGTTTTTACCATTTTTAAGCTCGAGAGCCAAATGAGAAATGCAGTGTCCTCGAACGACCAACATTATGAATAAATAGTGTATGATTCTAAATGTTTACTCATATCTTGCGACCCACCTATGACATGTTAATAACCGCTATGGGTCCCAAATCATAGTTTAAGAATCCATGTCAGAGGTTCTTGAGTTTATTCATCTCGAGACCCAAATGAAAAATGTACTGTCCTCGAATGACCATAATTAAGAAGAAATAGTATGTGATTACAATTGATTACTGATATCTCGCTACCCACCTCTCACCAGTGTTGCCAACTTAGCGACTTTGTCGCTATATTTAGTGAATATTCAGAAAAAAGACAAGAATCGACAGAAGAAAGTTCAATTTTAGTTCTAAACATACTTAGGGTGTTTTTTACTCACTTTTTGTCTCTCCTGCGACGTTATTCCTCTCTCCTACAGCGTCAATCACAATTACATCCACTTGGCCAATTATGAAAATTATGTGATGACGTCATTTAGCGACTTCTAGCTACTTTTAGGACCACCAATAGCTACTTTCCTTACCTGAGGATTTGGCAACACTACCTCTCACATGCTCAGGCCCACTTTGCGTCCCAAAACGTAGCTTAAGAAACCCTGTTGCTAGACAATTGAAGGTGTCTGTATCGTTTCCAATATTAGTAAAAATACATCTCTTTTGTGATGCGATTTTGCGACACAGAGATGTGGGTTAAATTAATGAGACTGGTTTGATTCAAATAGGTGTGGGTGTTCACATCTGCAACATAGTTGACTTTTATGGGTGCTGTGGCTTAGTTGGTTAAAGTGCCTGTCTAGTAAACAGGAGATCCTGAGTTCAAATCTCAGCAGTACCTTTTTATTGTTCACATTGGTGGAGAAGGTCAGAGGGGAGGGCACTCAGGTTTTCTCACCAATGGGTTTAGAGAATTAGAGATGACGTGAGGAGGATGCAATTGAGATATTCCAATGTCAGGGAAAAAGGGCACTTTTCGAATGAGAAAAAACCTACCGACTGTGTAAAGCTCCACTGTTTCTTCAGTTGATTCATTATCGAGACCAAAATGAAAAGAGTTTAGCCAGCTTGTGCACATCACTTTCACAGCCTATGTAGGCTTTACAGAGCCAGCTCTTGAAGCCAGCCGTGATCGTATAGTGGTTAGTACTCTGCGTTGTGGTCGCAGCAACCCCGGTTCGAATCCGGGTCATGGCACTGCAATGTAATTTTAGAAAGGTTGTTTTTTGAAAGAGTTAAGACTTACTATGCTGTTTCTGACGTTTTTACCATTTTTAAGCTCGAGAGCCAAATGAGAAATGCAGTGTCCTCGAACGACCAATATTATGAAGAAATAGTGTATGATTCTGAATGTTTACTCCTATCTCGCGACCCACCTATGACATGTTATTAACCGCTTTGGGTCCCAAATCATAGTTTAAGAATCCATGTAAGAGGTTCTTGAGTTTATTCATCTCGAGACCCAAATGAAAAATGTACTGTCCTCAAATGACCATAATTAAGAAGAAATAGTATGTGATTACAATTGATTACTGATATCTCGCTACCCACCTCTCACCAGTGTTGCCAACTTAGCGACTTTGTCGCTATATTTAGTGAATATTCAGAAAAAAGACAAGAATCGACAGAAGAAAGTTCAATTTTAGTTTCTAAACATACTTAGGGTGTTTTTTACTCACTTTTTGTCTCTCCTGCGACGTTATTCCTCTCTCCTACAGCGTCAATCACAATTACATCCACTTGGCCAATTATGAAAATTATGTGATGACGTCATTTAGCGACTTCTAGCTACTTTTAGGACCACCAATAGCTACTTTCCTTACCTGAGGATTTGGCAACACTACCTCTCACATGCTCAGGCCCACTTTGCGTCCCAAAACGTACCTTAAGAAACCCTGTTGCTAGAGAATTGAAGGTGTCTGTATCGTTTCCAATATTAGTAAAATACATCTCTTTTGTGATGTGATTTTGCTAGACAGAGATGTGGGTTACATGAATGAGATTGGTTTGATTCAAATAGGTGTGGGTGTTCACATCTGCAACATATATGACTTTTATGGGTGCTGTGGCTTAGCTGGTTAAAGTGCCTGTCTCGTAAACAGGAGATCCTGAGTTCAAATCTCAGCAGTACCTTTTTATTGTTCACATTGGTGGAGAAGGTCAGAGGGGAGGGCACTCAGGTTTTCTCACCAATGGGTTTAGAGAATTAGAGATGACGTGAGGAGGATGCAATTGAGATATTCCAATGTCAGGGAAAAAGGGCACTTTTCGAATGAGAAAAAACCTACCGACTGTGTAAAGCTCCACTGTTTCTTCAGTTGATTCATTATCGAGACCAAAATGAAAAGAGTTTAGCCAGCTTGTGCACATCACTTTCACAGCCTATGTAGGCTTTACAAAGCCATCTTTTGAAGCCAGCCGTGATCGTATAGTGGTTAGTACTCTGCGTTGTGGTCGCAGCAACCCCGGTTCGAATCCGGGTCATGGCACTGCAATGTAATTTTAGAAAGGTTGTTTTTTGAAAGAGTTAAGACTTACTATGCTGTTTCTGACGTTTTTACCATTTTTAAGCTCGAGAGCCAAATGAGAAATGCAGTGTCCTCGAACGACCAACATTATGAATAAATAGTGTATGATTCTAAATGTTTACTCATATCTCGTGACCCACCTATGACATGTTAATAACCCCTTTGGGTCCCAAATCATAGTTTAAGAATCCATGTCAGAGGTTCTTGAGTTTATTCATCTCGAGACCCAAATGAAAAATGTACTGTCCTCGAATGACCATAATTAAGAAGAAATAGTATGTGATTACAATTGATTACTGATATCTCGCTACCCACCTCTCACCAGTGTTGCCAACTTAGCGACTTTGTCGCTATATTTAGTGAATATTCAGAAAAAAAGTGAATACAAGAATCGACAGAAGAAAGTTCAATTTTAGTTCTAAACATACTTAGGGTGTTTTTTACTCACTTTTTGTCTCTCCTGCGACGTTATTCCTCTCTCCTACAGCGTCAATCACAATTACATCCACTTGGCCAATTATGAAAATTATGTGATGACGTCATTTAGCGACTTCTAGCTACTTTTAGGACCACCAATAGCTACTTTCCTTACTGAGGATTTGGCAACACTACCTCTCACATGCTCAGGCCCACTTTGCGTCCCAAAACGTACCTTAAGAAACCCTGTTGCTAGACAATTGAAGGTGTCTGTATCGTTTCCAATATTAGTAAAATACATCTCTTTTGTGATGCGATTTTGCGACACAGAGATGTGGGTTAAACTAATGAGACTGGTTTGATTCAAATAGGTGTGGGTGTTCACATCTGCAACATAGTTGACTTTTATGGGTGCTGTGGCTTAGTTGGTTAAAGTGCCTGTCTAGTAAACAGGAGATCCTGAGTTCAAATCTCAGCAGTACCTTTTTATTGTTCACATTGGTGGAGAAGGTCAGAGGGGAGGGCACTCAGGTTTTCTCACCAATGGGTTTAGAGAATTAGAGATGACGTGAGGAGGATGCAATTGAGATATTCCAATGTCAGGGAAAAAGGGCACTTTTCGAATGAGAAAAAACCTACCGACTGTGTAAAGCTCCACTGTTTCTTCAGTTGATTCATTATCGAGACCAAAATGAAAAGAGTTTAGCCAGCTTGTGCACATCACTTTCACAGCCTATGTAGGCTTTACAAAGCCATCTTTTGAAGCCAGCTGTGATCGTATAGTGGTTAGTACTCTGCGTTGTGGTCGCAGCAACCCTGGTTCGAATCCGGGTCATGGCACTGCAATAGAATTTTAGAAAGGTTGTTTTTTGAAAGAGTTAAGACTTACTATGCTGTTTCTGACGTTTTTACAATTTTTAAGCTCGAGAGCCAAATGAGAAATACAGTGTCCTCGAACGATCAACATTATGAAGAAATAGTGCATGATTCTGAATGTTTACTCATATCTCGTGACCCACCTATGACATGTTAATAACCCCTTTGGGTCCCAAATCATAGTTTAAGAATCCATGTCAGAGGTTCTTGAGTTTATTCATCTCGAGACCCAAATGAAAAATGTACTGTCCTCGAATGACCATAATTAAGAAGAAATAGTATGTGATTACAATTGATTACTGATATCTCGCTACCCACCTCTCACCAGTGTTGCCAACTTAGCGACTTTGTCGCTATATTTAGTGAATATTCAGAAAAAAGACAAGAATCGACAGAAGAAAGTTCAATTTTAGTTCTAAACATACTTAGGGTGTTTTTTACTCACTTTTTGTCTCTCCTGCGACGTTATTCCTCTCTCCTACAGCGTCAATCACAATTACATCCACTTGGCCAATTATGAAAATTATGTGATGACGTCATTTAGCGACTTCTAGCTACTTTTAGGACCACCAATAGCTACTTTCCTTCCTGAGGATTTGGCAACACTGCCTCTGACCTGCTCAGTCCCACATTGCGTCCCAAAACGTAGCTTAAGAAACACTGTTGCTAGAGAATTGAAGGTGTCTGTATCGTTTCCAATATTAGTAAAATACATCTCTTTTGTGATGTGATTTTGCTAGACAGAGATGTGGGTTACATGAATGAGATTGGTTTGATTCAAATAGGTGTGGGTGTTCACATCTGCAACATATATGACTTTTATGGGTGCTGTGGCTTAGCTGGTTAAAGTGCCTGTCTCGTAAACAGGAGATCCTGAGTTCAAATCTCAGCAGTACCTTTTTATTGTTCACATTGGTGGAGAAGGTCAGAGGGGAGGGCACTCAGGTTTTCTCACCAATGGGTTTAGAGAATTAGAGATGACGTGAGGAGGATGCAATTGAGATATTCCAATGTCAGGGAAAAAGGCACTTTTCGAATGAGAAAAAACCTACCGACTGTGTAAAGCTCCACTGTTTCTTCAGTTGATTCATTATCGAGACCAAAATGAAAAGAGTTTCGCCAGCTTGTGCACATCACTTTCACAGCCTATGTAGGCTTTACAAAGCCATCTTTTGAAGCCAGCCGTGATCGTATAGTGGTTAGTACTCTGCGTTGTGGTCGCAGCAACCCCGGTTCGAATCCGGGTCATGGCACTGCAATGTAATTTTAGAAAGGTTGTTTTTTGAAAGAGTTAAGACTTACTATGCTGTTTCAGACACCACCATTTTTAAGCTCGAGAGCCAAATGAGAAATGCAGTGTCCTCGAACGATCAACATTATGAAGAAATAGTGCATGATTCTGAATGTTTACTCATATCTCGTGACCCACCTATGACATGTTAATAACCCCTTTGGGTCCCAAATCATAGTTTAAGAATCCATGTCAGAGGTTCTTGAGTTTATTCATCTCGAGACCCAAATGAAAAATGTACTGTCCTCGAATGACCATAATTAAGAAGAAATAGTATGTGATTACAATTGATTACTGATATCTCGCTACCCACCTCTCACCAGTGTTGCCAACTTAGCGACTTTGTCGCTATATTTAGTGAATATTCAGAAAAAAGACAAGAATCGACAGAAGAAAGTTCAATTTTAGTTCTAAACATACTTAGGGTGTTTTTTACTCACTTTTTGTCTCTCCTGCGACGTTATTCCTCTCTCCTACAGCGTCAATCACAATTACATCCACTTGGCCAATTATGAAAATTATGATGACGTCATTTAGCGACTTCTAGCTACTTTTAGGACCACCAATAGCTACTTTCCTTACCTGAGGATTTGGCAACACTACCTCTCACATGCTCAGGCCCACTTTGCGTCCCAAAACGTACCTTAAGAAACCCTGTTGCTAGACAATTGAAGGTGTCTGTATCGTTTCCAATATTAGTAAAATACATCTCTTTTGTGATGCGATTTTGCGACACAGAGATGTGGGTTAAATTAATGAGACTGGTTTGATTCAAATAGGTGTGGGTGTTCACATCTGCAACATATTTGACTTTTATGGGTGCTGTGGCTTAGTTGGTTAAAGTGCCTGTCTAGTAAACAGGAGATCCTGAGTTCAAATCTCAGCAGTACCTTTTTATTGTTCACATTGGTGGAGAAGGTCAGAGGGGAGGGCACTCAGGTTTTCTCACCAATGGGTTTAGAGAATTAGAGATGACGTGAGGAGGATGCAATTGAGATATTCCAATGTCACGGAAAAAGGGCACTTTTTGAATGAGAAAAAACCTACCGACTGTGTAAAGCTCCACTGTTTCTTCAGTTGATTCATTATCGAGACCAAAATGAAAAGAGTTTAGCCAGCTTGTGCACATCACTTTCACAGCCTATGTAGGCTTTACAAAGCCAGCTCTTGAAGCCAGCCGTGATTGTATAGTGGTTAGTACTCTGCGTTGTGGTCGCAGCAACCCCGGTTCGAATCCGGGTCACGGCACTGCAATGTAAATTTAGAAGGGTTGTTTTTTGAACGAGTTAAGACTTACTATGCTGTTTCAGACGTTTTTACCATTTTTAAGCTCGAGAGCCAAATGAGAAATGCAGTGTCCTCGAACGACCAACATTATGAATAAATAGTGTATGATTCTAAATGTTTACTCATATCTTGCGACCCACCTATGACATGTTAATAACCGCTTTGGGTCCCAAATCATAGTTTAAGAATCCATGTCAGAGGTTCTTGAGTTTATTCATCTCTCGAGACCCAAATGTACTGTCCTCGAATGTACTGTCCTCGAATGACCATAATTAAGAAGAAATAGTATGTGATTACAATTGATTACTGATATCTCGCTACCCACCTCTCACCAGTGTTGCCAACTTAGCGACTTTGTCGCTATATTTAGTGAATATTCAGAAAAAAGACAAGAATCGACAGAAGAAAGTTCAATTTTAGTTCTAAACATACTTAGGGTGTTTTTTACTCACTTTTTGTCTCTCCTGCGACGTTATTCCTCTCTCCTACAGCGTCAATCACAATTACATCCACTTGGCCAATTATGAAAATTATGTGATGACGTCATTTAGCGACTTCTAGCTACTTTTAGGACCACCAATAGCTACTTTCCTTCCTGAGGATTTGGCAACACTGCCTCTGACCTGCTCAGTCCCACATTGCGTCCCAAAACGTAGCTTAAGAAACACTGTTGCTAGACAATTGAAGGTGTCTGTATCGTTTCCAATATTAGTAAAATACATCTCTTTTGTGATGCGATTGCTACACAGAGATGTGGGTTAAATTAATGAGATTGGTTTGATTCAAATAGGTGTGGGTGTTCACATCTGCAACATATTTGACTTTTATGGGTGCTGTGGCTTAGTTGGTTAAAGTGCCTGTCTAGTAAACAGGAGATCCTGAGTTCAAATCTCAGCAGTACCTTTTTATTGTTCACATTGGTGGAGAAGGTCAGAGGGGAGGGCACTCAGGTTTTCTCACCAATGGGTTTAGAGAATTAGAGATGACGTGAGGAGGATGCAATTGAGATATTCCAATGTCACGGAAAAAGGGCACTTTTCGAATGAGAAAAAACCTACCGACTGTGTAAAGCTCCACTGTTTCTTCAGTTGATTCATTATCGAGACCAAAATGAAAAGAGTTTAGCCAGCTTGTGCACATCACTTTCACAGCCTATGTAGGCTTTACAAAGCCATCTTTTGAAGCCAGCCGTGATCGTATAGTGGTTCGTACTCTGCGTTGTGGTCACAGCAACCCTGGTTCGAATCCGGGTCACGGCACTGCAATGTAAATTTCAAGGGTTGTTTTTTGAACGAGTTAAGACTTACTATGCTGTTTCAGATGTTTTTACCATTTTTAAGCTCGAGAGCCAAATGAGAAATGCAGTGTCCTCGAATGACCAATATTATGAAGAAATAGTATCTTGGCCAGGTTGCAGTTGTAAATGAGAACTTGCTCTCAACTAGCTTTCCTGGTTAAATAAAGGTGAAATAAATCAAATAAAAAAGAGCATGCACAACCTTGTGATCATAGATATTCCTATTTAGGGTCATAAAGCACATAGTTCAAGAATAGAGCAATTCAGATCATGACTACACTACCAATGATGCAGCTGTTGCATTGCTAGCACACTACAGAGTAGCATCTCACATCATACCCTCTCCCCTAACCCTAGCATCTCACATCATACCCTCTCCCTAACCCTAGCACACTACAGAGTAGCATCTCACATCATACCCTCTCCCCCCTAACCCTAGCACACTACAACCCTAGAGTAGCATCTCACATCATACCCTCTCCCCTAACCCTAGCATCTCACAGTATCATCACATTTAGGTAAAAGAAAATACTTTACTTTTCTGAAAACATTTGAAATCGAGGTAAAGTTTGTATCTACATTCAATAATGAAGTTTGAATGATTCAGGTTTTAGGTGTTACTTGACTAAATCTGAGTAGAAGATTTAATTGGACAGACACTTTATAAGGTTGACAGACCCTGTTCTATATTAGACAGTGTCATAATAAATTAATACATACCTGTGAATACTGCTGCCTGTCTTAAAGAATATTGTCCTATGTTATAATATATGAATGCATACCTGTGAATACTTTAGCCTGTCTTAAAGAATATTGCCCTATAATATAATATATTAGTACATACATGGAAATAGTTCAGCCTGTCTTAAAGAATATTGTTATATATTAATTCACTTCAATCTTTATTCTTTTAGATATTTCAAAGCAGCGACTTTGTTTGGGGAGGTGAGTTTCAGCACCATAAACAACCTCATATTCTGATGTAGCATTGCTGAAGGAATTTAATTCCTCTGTTTTAATACCCAATTAAAATTAAACACTCTGTCAATTCATAAGAATTTGTAAGACCCTTATTTTATAGGAATGGACAGAGTCCGGTCTTAAAAGTCAAGTAACAGCCTTTATTCAAGAGAGAACTGAGTTCATACACATTTTAGCACAGGTTATAAACTGAAAATGACGTCAGCGTTTTCTAAATGTTCCGTTTCTTTTTGACCCTGGTAGAAAGGCTCTATAGCTCTCAAACATTCCCTCCTCGCCTAGAGCCAAGGTCAGTCAGTGTAGATAAGCATTCTAGACAGTCTGGAGATATCGTTCATTCATTTGTACCAAGGAACAGACCGTCATTGTTCTAACTTTTGTCCACATTCACACACACATTATTTTCAGTACTGGGATCAAGAATAAAAACTCATACATATACAGTAACATTTAGTATTCTGATTAGTACATGTATAGTAACATAATAGTAATCGGATTATTCAGTCCTGATTGAAATGTATACATAATTAGACATCATTGATAAAAAATCCCTTAACAAGCATCTAACATTCATACACACCAATACGTTTATATACATCATTACACATAAGTCACCAAGTCGATCAGGAAGATACAGCAGGAGGTAGAGTGGGGAGGTGCTGGGAGTAGGAGAGGGACTCCATGGTAACTCTGAGGTTCCCAGCTGAGGAGGAAGGAATGAGTGTGATAGATTCCAGGTGAATAAAGATGGAAAGATCAGAGGAGGGTGGAGGACAAGGAGGAGTCAGGAGCAATTTAAGAACGCGTCATTCTCAGTGACCTGAGGATTGTGGAGCGATTTGGTCACCCTAGACCAGAGCTACCGTCCTGTATTTTTTAATTCCAATCCCAATCTAGTCCACCTCATTGATAAACTGAATCAGGTTAGTTACAACTGGGGCTGGAGTGAAAACCAACAGAAGGGTAGCTCTCCAGGAACGGGGTTGGAGAACCCTGCCCTAGACTGATGTGTTGCTTGACCTCTAGTTCCTACCATGAGTCATTATTGGTTGTTGTTTGATCCTTTTATCTTGTTCTTTAAATTCCTTTTGATGCTTTGAATATCTGAATCAGATCTCCTTTGAGTTGGAGGTTTCTTAAATTAATCTGTACAAATTTGTATTTCAGGTTACGTGACGCACACTCAAACTCAACATGGCAACCAGACTGAAAACAATCGGTGGTGGAGGAGGCATGCCATTTGAATTCCACAGTATGAAAAACGGTGCCACCCTCAAGAAGATTGGAGTGGCGGTGGAAGGCTGGCAGGTGAAAGCTGTGCGGGCGGAGCTTACCGATGGGCGCGTTGCGACCTTTGGAGAAGCGAAAACTTTCATTTAGTTTGAGTTTAACCTCGGCGAGCGCATCACCAAGCTGTCTCTGTGGGGCAACGGCGCCGGCACACGTCTGGGTGCCATCAAGTTCACGACGAGTAACAAATGAGAGTTCTTTGAAAAAATGACCAGCTGGGGACTGAAGAAAGAGTACACCATAGATGTAGGGTCTTGAATCTGCCTGGGGCTGCAGGGCAGGTCTGGCTCGGACATCGACTGCATGGGCTTCGTCTTCATCAACGCTGTCAAGTCGACCGTGCTGAATGACATGAAGTATCCCACCCTGTCCCTCTTCAAACCCCAGGTGAGCTCTTTTATAGATGTGTGTAGACGACTCAGGAAAATTCTACAGATGCTCTAACATTAAGGGGCTGTCCACTTTAAAACATGTAATCCAATATGGGGGTCGACATTCATCAGGCATCTCATTTCTAGGACAGTCACACACACATACAGACACATCAGTTTTTATTGTTGGCTGTCTAAAAATCAATTGATCAGTTCCTCATTATTGACTAGTTCTTAAATTGTCTTTGTCTTGTCTGAACAATTTTTATCTTGTGTCTGTGTTTGTGTTGATTTTAGGTGACCCCAGAATATGTGAAATCCATTTCTCACCACAACGACACCTCCTTGGTTCAAGAAGAATCTGTTACATACAGCAAAACCGTGACCAAGACTTCCTCCTGGTCCATCAGCAACAAGATAGAGTCCACCTTGGAAGTGACTGTCAAAGCGGGGATCCCGAATCTGGTCGAGCTGTCATCAGGGTTCAGCTTGGCCGTGGGAGTGGAGCAATCCTCCAGCCTGGAGAAGTCAGAGTCCATAACAGAATCGGATACCATCAACGTGAAGATCCCACCAGGGAAGACCATGGATGTTGAGATCACAGTGGGGAAAGCAAATATCGACCTGGACTACGAGGCCAAAGTGAAAATCACCTGCATGAATGGCAGTCAGCTGGTCTTCCCATCCAAAGGCATCTACACTGACTTACACTTCAGCGAGGGTATCCACAAAGGAGAGATGAGACAAGTGTGTGACATCCTGAATAATAAGCACAGTGATAGAATGTGACACAATTACTAATTATTTGTGTGCCTTCTCTGTTATTATGATCTTCTTTGAGTAATTCTAATTGAACCATGTTGCCTCAGCTCTTTCTTTCTGTCTCAGCAGAGGTATAACAACAGGTGGGTCATTCCTACAATCCGGTGCCTTTTGTGTGAATTATTGAGCAACATTCACTACGAAATATTTTCTTACATGCTTAGACCCCATTTACCATAAAAAATAATGTTATGTAACTGTAATAAATTTCATTTGTCTTGTGTGTCAGTAACCTTTCGCCATATCCCCAGTTAAGTTTATTCAACTTCCATTGGATATACTATTCATAAAACTCACAAATATTGTAATTATCATTACATTGAGTTGTTTCTCTTTCTAACTAATTTTTAATCATGATTAATTTATTATTTAATATAAGAATCATCTAATATGTTTGTTAGTACACATGCAGTCACTCTCACACGCACATAGTTTTTTTCTCTGGCAGCACATTTAACATGCTGGTTGAAATGAAGTAAAATGGATTTAAGTTATCCTGCATTGAAGTCCTCGGCCACTTGGAGCGCCGCCTCTGGATGAGTGTTTTCCTGTTTGCTTATGGCCTTATACAGCTCATTGAGTGCGGTGTTAGTTCCAGCATCGGTTTGTGGTGGTAAATAGACAGCTACTAAGAATATTGACTAAAAACTATCTTCGGCCTGACCATAGAGAAAATAGATGATCATAATAAGAGGGTAAAGGTAATAGGCTATATTTCACATATTTCCTACACATTACAGATCAAATATATTTTTCCAGACATTGACAGTTCACCTACGGAAATAATTTGGCAGGATATCAATCTTATTGCATAGAATTGTTAATCTGTGTGCTTTTTCTCAGAGAGGTCAAATTATAGTACTGTAGTAGCCGACACTTAACTGGGGATAGGACGAAAGCTTACTGACACACCAGACAAATGGTTTATTACAACTTTAATTAATTATAGTTACATAACATTGTTTTTTATGGTAAATGGGCATCTAACCATATAAGAAAACATTTTTTAGTGAATGTTGTTCAATAATTCACACAAAACATGTGTTAAAATGTCATTGGACACAACAGGCAACAGATTGTGGAATGACCAACCTGTTGTTATAACCTCTGCTGAGACAGAAATAAAGAGCTGAGTCAACATGGTTCAATTAGAATTACTCAAAGATGATCATAATAACAGAGAAGGCACACAAATAATCAGTAATGGTGTCACGTTCTATCACTGTGCATACTATTCATGATGTCATACACTGGTATCATGTCTCCTTTGTGGATTTACTCACTGAAGTGTAAGTCACACCAGTGGATGGGAAGAACAGCTGACTGCCATTCATGCAGGTGACTTTCACTATGGCCCTGTAGTCAAGGTCGAAATTTGCTTTCACCATTGTGATCTCAACATCCATGGTCTTCCCTGGTGGGATCTTCACATTGATGGTATCCGATTCTGTTATGGTCTCTGACTTCTGCAGGCTGGTGGATTGCTGCACTCCCACGGTCAAGCTTAACCCTGATGACACCTCGACCAGATCTGGGATCCCCACTTTGGCCGACACATTCAAGGTGGATTCTATCTTGTTGCTGACAGACCAGGAGGAAGTCTTGGTCAGGGTCTTGCTGTATGTAATGGACTCTTCTTGAACCAATGAGGTGTCATTGTGGTGGGACACGGATTTCACATATTCTGGAGTCACCTAAAATCAACACACACACAAAGATACAATTTGTTCAGACAAGACAAAGACTATTTTAGAACTAATCATCAGTGAGGAACTGATCAATTGATTTTTAGTAAGCCAACAATAGTAACTAATGTGTCTGTACGTGTGTGTGACTGTCCTAGAAATGAGATGCCTGATGAATGTCAACCCCCATATTGGATTACATGTTTTAAAGTGGACAGCCCCCTTAATGTTAGAGCATCGGTAGAGTTTTCCTGAGCTGTCTACACACACCTGGGGTTTGAAGAGGGACAGGGTGGGATACTTCATGTCAGTCAGCACGGACGACTTGATGGTGTTGATGAAGAGGAAGCCCATGCAGTCGATGTCTGAGCCAGACCTGCCCTACAGTCCCAGGCAGATTCCAGACCCCACATCTATGGTGTACTCAGTCTTCAGTAGCCAGCTGGTCATTTTTTCAAAGAACTGACGGTTCTGACTCGTCGTGAACTTGATGGCACCCAGACGTGTGCCGACACCATTACCCCACAGAGACAGCTTGGTGATGCGCTCGCTGAGTTTGAACTCAAATTCATTGAAAGTGTTCGCATCTCCAAAAGTCGCTACTTTCCCGTCGGTCAGCTCCGCCCGCACAGCTTTCACCTGCGAGCCTTCCACCGCCACTCCAATCTTCTTGAGGGTGGCACCATTTTTCATACTGTGGAATTCAAATGGACTGCCTCCTTGACCACCTATTAGATCCAGTGTGGTTGCCATGTTGAGGGTGTGTCCGTGTGCGTGCGTCAAGTAACCTAAAAATGCACATTTGTACACATAACTCTAAGCTCCAACTCAAAGGAGATCTGATTCAGACGTTCAAAGCACCAAAAGGAAATTAAAGAATAAGATTTAAGAATCAAATGTTAACCAAGGGATATAATGACTCATGGTTGGTATTAGAGGTCAAGCAACATACTGTATCAGTCTAATGCAGGGCTCATCAACCTTGTTCCTGGAGAGCTACCCTCCTGTAGGTTCACACCAGTGCTCTAAAACCCTGGTCATGGAAAGCTACCCTCCTGTAGGTTCACTACAACCCCAGTGGTAACTAATCTGATTCAGCTTGTTAATTATTAGAATCATGCGGACTAGATTGAGATTGGAATAAAAAAATACAGGACGGTAGCTCTGGTCTAGTGTGAGTAAATTGCTGCACAATACTCAGGTCACTGAGAATTACACATTCTTAAATTGAATAAATCTTAAATAAATCTTAAATTCTTAAAACTCCTCCTTTTCCTCCACTCTCCTCTGATTTTTACATCTCTATTCGTATGAAATCTATCACACCCATTCCTTCCTCCTCAGCTAGGAACCTCAGAGTCACCATGGAGTTCCTCTCCTACTCCCAGCACCTCCCCACTCTACCTCCTGCTGTTTCTTCCTGATCAACACCATGGAGTCCCTCTCCTACTCCCAGCACCTCCCCACTCTACCTCCTGCTGTTTCTCCTGATCAACACCATGGAGTCCCTCTCCTACTCCCAGCACCTCCCCACTCTACCTCCTGCTGTTTCTTCCTGATCAACTTGGTGACTTGTGTAATGAAACATATTGTTGTGTAAGTCTCTATGCATTTTAAAATTAATTCTGATGTTGCTATAATTACAAATTATCATGAAGAATGATGAGTATGAATGTAATAGATGCTACATCAGAATATGATAACCTGCCCTATGATGATGAGTATGAATGTAATGTAATAGATACCACGTCGGAATATGAGGTGTTTTTTGTGCTGAAACTCACCTCTCCAAACAAAGTTTCTTCTTTTAAATATCTGAAAGAGTAAAGATTTAATTGAATTAACATTAACAATATTCTTTAAGACAGGCTGCACTGTTCACAGGTATTCAATAATATATTATAATACAACTTACAAACAAACTTACGAACGAACGGACAGACTGATCTGTAGTCCCCTCCCCAATTTCATCATAGGGGACAACAAACCCATACCATATTTGTTTAACTAGATTAAGCAACTGTTTCACAATATAGTAAGCATTTGTTCCCTGAAAGTTTTGTTCATTTGTTGGTCAAAATAAAAACACAGCTTTCAAATATTTCCTCATATAGCAAGATGAGTTATTTAGAGACATTGTGTACTTACATAGAATGGTATGCAGGCCTCAGGATGACTATAGATGATCTTGATGAAAGAAAACTGATTGGTCTGATTCAATATGCAATAAAGTTGTTTAAGAGTCAAGCCTCTGAGTGAAGTTCAAAGATGCAACAGCGGAATATGTGTCTCTGGAGTGGAGAAGCACTCTTTCATATAGCAACCAAACTCCTCCCACGCCCATAAAATGATGTACATCAGAATTTCCACAGAACCTTTCACCCTGAATAAACATTGTATTGTGCTTATCATGACAGATGTGTTTGGTGGACATTCAACACCAGGGACACCTGAAGTCCATATTAAATGATTAATTCTATATTGTCACTTAACTGGAGAGGTTAAAACAAACACGTACAAAGTACAAGTCTGCCACAAGCGCCGTCAGGGAGGTCCCTTCAGTTCTCTTAAATACTGCTATACAAAAAAAACAAAAGAATCGACATGGGCATGGTTCATAGGGTTGGTTCCTGCAGGTATCTGGCAGGAACAGATCACACTCCCAATCACAGGCAGATCTCTTCGCACTGACATTTTTATTTTACCTCCAGACTAACCTCCAGACGAGCTTCAATGCCATACAACTCTCCTTCCGTGGCCTCCAACTGCTCTTAAACGCAAGTAAAACTAAATGCATGCTTCTCAATCGATTGCTGCCCGCACCTGCTCGCCCGTCCAGCATCACTACTCTGGACGGCTCTGACTTAGAATACGTGGACAACTACAAATACCTGGGTGTCTGGATAGACTGTAAACTCTCCTTCCAGACTCACATTAAGCATCTCCAATCTAAAATTAAATCTAGAATCAGCTTCCTATATCGCAACAAAGCATCCTTCACTTACGATGCCAAACATGCCCTTGTAAAACTGACCATCCTACCGATCCTCGACTTCGGTGATGTCATCTATAAAATAGCCTCCAACACTCTACTCAACAAACTGGATGCAGTCTATCACAGTGCCATCCGTTTTGTCACCAAAGCCCCATACACTACGCACCATTGCGACCTATATGCTCTCGTTGGTTGGCCCTCGCTTCATACTCGTCGCCAAACCCACTGGCTACAGGTTATCTACAAGTCTCTGCTAGGTAAAGCCCCGCCTTATCTCAGCTCACTGGTCACCATAGCAGCACCCACTCGTAGCACGCGCTCCAGCAGGTATATCTCACTGGTCACCCCCAAAGCCAATTCCTCCTTTGGTCGTCTTTCCTTCCAGTTCTCTGCTGCCCATGACTGGAACGAATTGCAAAAATCTCTGAAGCTGGAGACATCTCCCTCACTAGCTTTAAGCACCAGCTGTCAGAGCAGTTTACAGATCACTGCACCTGTACTTAGCCTATCTGTAAACAGCCCATCTATCTACCTACCTCATGCCCATACTGGTATTTATTTATTTTGCTCCTTTGCACCCCAGTATCTCTACCTGCACATTCATCTTGTGCCGATCTACCATTCCAGTGTTTAACTGCTATATTGTAATTACTTCGCCACCATGGCCTATTTATTTCCTTAACTTAGCTCATTTGCACTCACTGTATATAGACTTTTAGATTTATTTTGTTCTACTGTATTATTGAGTCTATGTTTTGTTTATTCCATGTGTAACTCTGTGTTGTTGTATGTGTCGAATTGCTACGCTTTATCTTGGCCAGTTCGCAGTTGCAAATGAGAACTTGTTCTCAACTAGCCTACCTGGTTAAATAAAGGTGAAATAAAAAATAAATAAAAAAATATTTAAACATTGGCCAACCGGGCTATCTGCATTGTGTCCCACCACCCGCAAACCCCTCTTTTTATGCTTCTGCTACTCTCTGTTCATCATATATGCATAGTCACTTTAACCATACCTGCATGCACATACTACCTCAATAAGCCTGAATAACCCGTGTCTGTATATAGTGATGGGGTCAAATTGGGGTAACGTTAGGGGCTGCACCAAATGTCTGATGTATTATAATAATTGATTATAATATGTTGTATTAATAGAAGGGGAGGGGGTATGGGACCCCTCCTCCTCTACATTTATAGGGTCCTAGATTACAGATTAACAATATATATATATATATATATATATATATATATATATATATATATATATATATATTCATTCTAAAGATTTAGAATTGTTTCACAGTCTTTAAGTCTGTGCCTCTTGAATAAATGGGGGAAAAGCATTTCAAAGACAAACAAAGAGCCCTGCAGGGAGTAGAAGAGATAAGAGGCTAGTCAGACATACCTCTATAAATCAACTTGGGGGAGTGGCTTTTACTCCTGAGGCCTTAGAAAACACTGGAACTATTGTATTTCTTGCAAGTTTGTATAGCTGTGTATGCATGGGCTTCGTCTGAGGAGTAGCAGGTAATGACATCACAGGAGGTTGACTACAAGCATGATAAAAGACACTTGTTATTTTCCTATGGGGCAGAACTCAGGAGAGACATCAGTTTTATGTGTGATGTTTGATCTTTGAATTCTGTCTACAGCTGTATTTTGATTAATATTGTTATGATACATAAGTGCGCATTTTGAGTATTCCTTATTTGTTAAGTAATAAAACGGAGCACAGAAAAACAGGACCAACAATAGCCTTGCTACTTTTACTGTTGTTTTATTCCTGTACTTACCTACACACACCTTTTTTTTCACACTATTGGGTAGAGCCTGTAAGTAAGCATTTCACTGTAAGGTCTATCTACATCTGTTGTATTCGGCACACGTGACAAATAAACTTTGATTTGGTTGTTCTCCCCATCTCTCAGCCTACCCAGGCAGTGCACCACATCCAGAGAACCTACAACAATATTCTGCTCGTCCTCCAGGACTATTGCCCTGCAAATGTCCTTCACTTTTGCTTTGTGTTCTAGTCAAATCCTTCTGCGATTCCGTCAATTCAAAGAGTTGACTGTATCGGTCAGTCTCGTTAACCTTTGACTCCATTTTCAGTGATTGAAATCACTTTCTTCAGGTAATTTTTTTGTTTTAACTTTATTTAACTAGGCAAGTCAGTTAAGAACAAATTCTTATTTTCAATGAAGGCTTAGGAACAGTGGGTTAACTGCAGGGGCAGAATGACAGATTTTGTCAGCTCAGGGAGTTGAACTTGCAACCTTTCGGCTGCTAGTCCAACGCTCTAACCACTAGGCTACCCTGCAGACAGTATTCTTTTACACAAAGTCCATGATGTCATCTGTGCTCTCTTTGATTTTAGCCCCCACCACCACATTCACCCCCTTTTCTACACTGCAAGCATATGAATGAGTTTCAGCAATGCCTCCTTTCTCCTTGGTGGTCTTAACATCCATTATCTCAGCAACAGTTTGGTTATGTCCTGACTCCATGCTGCTGTTTATGAAGATGTCAGCTAGCTAATGTTAGCTAAACATGCTGAAACTTCAATAGCTAGCAAGCTTATTCGTTGGACATCGTCAAAAAAATAATTCATTGGCTACCTAATTCGTGCAAATAGCTACATTGTATGGCTAAATATCATTTTTTTTGTTGCAACTCCAGCCCAAAATTATGAACTTTGTGAGAAAAACCTTAAATTGTTCCTCAGCTAGAAATGTAACAACCTCTCATGCCACCATCTTGAGTCCCCCCCTCCCCCATAGTAATCGCTGCTGCTCTAGTCTACACATTCCCGGAGATTTGTAACAACTTCCTCATCTCACTGGCTTCTTTTCTGGTGAGCTCTCATTGGCTACTGCTGATCAAGTTCTCAAAACTTGTCATTGCAGTCTTTGACCCGCTCACATTTAACGAGAGTCAGTGCTAGTTGACGCCCGAGTAGGAAACGACATGGGGATTTTGTCTACAATCTCAAAAACAGCTAAATCGGGTCCAAAAATGTCTAGTGAACACCCAGCTTTAAACTTGTAGAGAACATCTTGACAGGATGTACAGCGCCATCAGAAAATATACACCCCCATAACTTTTTCCACATTTGGTTATGTTATTGCCTGAATTTAAAATAGATATAATTGAGATGTTGTGTTACTGATCTACACACAATACCACATCATGTCAAAGTGCAATTTTGTTTGTAGAACATTTCAGAATTGAACAGAAAATTAAAAGCAAAAACGCTGAACGAAATACGATAATAAGCTGCATTGACTCATTCTGTGTTAAACAATGCTGGTTAACATGATTTTTGAATTACTACCCCATCTCTGTATCCCACACATACAATTATCTGTTGAGTAGTGAATTTCAAGCACAGATTCAACCATAAAGACCAGGGACGTTTTCCAATGCCTCTCAAAGAAGGGCATTGATTGGTAGATGTGTAAAAATACAAAAAAGCAGAAGCTGAATATCCTTTTGAGCATAGTGAAGTTATTAATTAAGCGTTGGATGGTGTATCAATAAACCCAGTCACTACAAAGTAACAGGTGTCCTTCCTAACTTACTTTTTGGAGAGGAAGGAAACTGCTCAGGGATTTCACCACGAGGCCAATCGTGACTTTAAAATAGTTACAGAGTTTATAGTTGTGATATGAGAAAACTGAGGATGGATCAACAACATTGTATTTACTCCACAATACCAAAATAAATGAAAGAGTGAAAAGAAGGAAGTCTGTACAGAATACAAAGATTCCAAAACACGCATCATGTTTGCAACAAGAAACTAAAGTGATGCTGCAACAATTGGGGCAAAGAAGTTAGCTTTTTGTCCTGAATACAAAGGCTTATGTTTGGGTCAAATCCAACACAACATATCACTGAGTATCCCTCTACATATTTTCAATTACGGTGGTTGCTGCGTCATGTTAAGTGTATGCTTGTCATCGGCAAGGACTAGGGAGTTTTTAGGATTAAAATAAACGGAATACAGCTGTAAGCACAGGCAAAATCCTAGAGGAAAACCTGATTGAGTTTGCTTTCCAACAGACATTTGGAGATGAATTCACCTTTCAGGAGGACAATAACCTAAAACACAAGGCAAAATCTACACGGGAGTTGTTTATCATGGGGTGGCAGGTAGCCTAGTGGTTAGAACGTTGGGCCAGTAAGCAAAAGGTTGGTGGATTGAATCCCCAAGCTGCCTTCCTGCCCCTGAACAAGGCGGTTAAAACCTTCTCAGCAACAACCTACTTCCTCTCACCAAGAAAGTTCAAATGATTACTGAGTCAATAAATGTCAGATATTCCAAACTACTCTTTCCATTTATGCATTTGTTGATTAAAAGTACTATTACACTTGGTTCTCTTCCTCCATCATCCCCCTCTCTCCTGTCATCTATCGGTTCTTCATGATTGATCACATGAGTATAGGTTGATCAGGGTGTAGCTAATGTCTCTGTTACTGACAACAGCAATAGGGGCGGTACCATCCTCTGTGTTCCTTATCTTTCACAATCACGCCTCCTTGAAGACAGAAAAGCTAGGATTCTAAAGCCAGATCTGTAGTATTTAAGAAAAAAATAAGCAAACACATTTAGTGTTCATCAAAAGGCATGTGGGTGACTCCCCAAACATATGGAAGGATGAACTCTGGTCAGTTGAGATGAAAATTTAGCTTTTTGCCATCAAGGAAAACACTATGTCTGGCGCAAACCCAACACCTCTCATCACCCCGATAACACCATCCTCACAGGGAAGCATGGTGGTGGCAGCATCATGCTGTGGGGATGTGTTTCATCGAAAGGGACTGGGAAACTGGTCAGAATTGAAGGAATGATGGATGGCTTTCAATACAGGTAAATTCTGTTTCAGTCTTCCAGAGATTTGAGACTGGCACAGAGGGTCACCTTCCAGCAGGAAAATGACCCTAAGCATACTGCTAAAGCAACACTCGAGTGGTTTAAGGGGAAACATTTAAATGTCTTGAAATGGCCTAGTCAAAATAGGGCCACTGTTTGTTTTAATCAATCTGGTGACACAGGGAGCTATTGAAAGCACAGGGGGAGAGAGTCTGGAGGGAGAGATTGAGATGGGGAGTTCGGGGTGAATGACCCACCAAACCATGGCGGTCTGGGGGTTGGCTAGCCATGGAGAGTTCACTGCCAGCCATGGAAACCACTCACTTGCACAACTCAACAAGTGAGTATGAGCATAAAAGTGACTTCAACATGAGAATTGAAGGCTAACAAAAGTTATTGATTAACATTACTTATGAACAACATCCATCCATGTTTTTTGGGGGGGTTGAATAGTATCAGACTTACAGTAACCAATGTGTTAGCCAGGTTACGAAACATTTTTCTAGTATCAGTGGCTAGATGAGAAGTGTAGACAGACGAAAACTGTGGGTAGGTAGCTAAACTTCTCCATCGCTCTCTCTCTCTTCCCTACATCTCGGTGGTAAGCTAACTAATATTGACAGAGATGAGACATTATATGAAACAGTTGGCTCTGAAAATAAGATCTAGCCTGTCATCACCAGCCCCAACCATCTGCATTTACAACCATCCAATCTGTTGTAATTCTTCCTATGTCACGCTATGTTAAATTACCCAGTGACCCTCTACTCTGACTGTAGCCTCAGCTTGACGAGTTAGAACATGCACTGAGGAACTAGGTAGTAGTTATTTTGCCGACGCCCCAGTCTCCCATTTTTGCTAATTCTGTCTCTCTCTCTCTCCCCCTCCCTCTCCACTCTGTCTCTCTCTCTTCCTCTCACTCTCTCTCCTACCACCATCTCTCTCTCCACTCTCCCTCTATCTATCTATCTACCCCTCTCTCTCTCTCTCTCTCTCTCTCGCTCTCTCTCTCTCTCTGAAGGAAATATGTGTCTCTAATATGGTCATATATTTGGCAGGAGGTTAGGAAGTGCAGCTCAGTTTCCACCTCATCTTGTGGGCAGTGTGTACATAGCTTGTCTTCTCTTGAGAGCCAGGTCTGCCTACGGCGGCCTTTCTCAATAGCAAGGCTATGCTCACTGAGTCTGTAGATAGTCAAAGCTTTGTCAATTAATCTGTTGCTCCTGTGTGAAGTGTTGGGACTGCGTTTGAGAGCCATGTTCTTTAGAGTCCTTGCGAAGGTGGGCACTGCTGCCTTGTATAGGTGGACCTGGTCATAGAGGCTGTTCAAGTCCAGTGTGGAGTGCTGGGTCAGGAGGCACAGTCACGGGAAATACTTGCGGTTACCCGCTGTCTTTTCGTGGTAGCAGGATGGAGATAACCACTTGTGCATTGGGGAAAGAAGAAGAAGCATTTTCAATCACTCCCTTCAGTGCTGTGGCCACCCTTTCCTACTGTGCTCTCAGGTCGTTTGTGCCTGTGTGTATTATTATGTGGCTAGGTGATCCTAGTTGGTCCTCAAACAGAAGGTCTAGGGCGCGCTGGGTATTTGGACACCAGAGTTTAGACACACTATGTTTGGGAAAAGTTTTTTTCTTGTATATATTTCCCATTTGAGTCTATAAGGAGTCCAATCTGTGTCTGTCCTCAGTGGGTGTGGGGGTGGGGTGGGGTGGGGGGTGTCAGGAGGGCTAGCAGGGTGGCTGGCATGGGGGTGCGCAGAGGGGATGAGATCCCCTGGGCTTCGGGTTCTTCATTTGTCTGTTTTGCTGTGATGACAACGCTATATTCAGGGTCTGGTGTGGACTGTTCTGCTGTGGTGTTGAGACTTTTGTCGGGAGCTGAGGTGGACTGTTCTGCTGGCTTCTCTGCGAGGGTTGCTATCTCTCCAGTGGGTTGATCTCTGTCACACAACATCCCCCTAACCCTCTCCTCCAGCAGTCTGGTCCTCTCCTCTAGTGCTCTGTTCTTCTCCTGCTCTTGCTTTTTATATTGTTGAAGTTGTCTCCCCACAGTCCAGCGTGCAGATATGTCTCTCTCTACCTCCAGCTCTCTGGGTCTGGTTAATGTTGGAGCATCGGTAGAGTTTTCCTGAGCCGTCTACACACATCTATAAAAGAGCTCACCTGGGGTTTGAAGAGGGACAGGTTGGGATACTCCATGTTAGTCATCACGGACGACTTGATGGGGTTGATGAAGAGGAAGCCCATACGGTCAATAGCCAAGCAAGACCTGCCCTCCAGCCCCAGGCAGATTCCAGACCCCACATCTATGGTGTACTCAGTAATCAGTGGCCAGCTGGTCATTTTTTCAAAGAACTGCCTGTATTCACTCGTCGTGAACTTGATGAAATGTGCCGGCGCCGTTATCCCACAGAGACAGCATGGTGATGCGGTCGCCGAGGTTGAACTAAAACTCATTGAAAGTGTTCGCATCTCCAAAAGTCGCTACTTTCCCGTTGGTCAGCTCGCACAGCTTTGACCAGCGAGCCTTCCACTGCAACTCCAATCTCCTTGAGGGTGGCACCGTTGTCCATGCCGTGGAATTCAAATGAACTGCCTTCTTGACCACCGATCAAATCCAGTGTGGTTGCCATGTTGAGAGTTTGAGTGTGCGTCACGTAACCTGAAATACACATTGGTACAGATACATTTTAAAAACCTCAAAGCACCAAAAGAACATTAAAGAACAAGGTGAAAGGATCAAACAATAACTAAGTGGTATATTGACTCATGGTAGGAAATAGAGATCGAGCAACACATCAGTCTAGGGCAGGGCTCTCTAACCCTGTTCCTGGAGAGCTACCCTCCTGTAGGTTCACTACAGCCCTGTTCCTGGAGAGCTACCCTCCTAGGTTCCCTGTTCCTGGAGAGCTACCCTCCTATAGGTTCACTCCAGCCCCAGTTGTAAGTAACCTGATTCAGTTTATCATCCAGCGAATTTTTGGAATCAGGTGGAATAGATTGGAATGAAATAATACAGGACGGTACCTCTGGTCTAGGGTGACCGAATCGCTGCACAATCCTCAGGTCACTGAGAATGACGCTTCTGTTATTGCTCCTAATTCCTCCTTGTCCTCCACCCTCCTCTGATCTTTCCATCTCGATTCGTCTGGAATCTATCACACCCATTCCTTCCTCCTCAGCTGGGAACCTCAGAGTCACCATGGAGTCCCTCTCCTACTCCCTGCACCTCCCACTCTACCTCCTGCTGTTTCTCCTGATCAACACCATGGAGTCCCTCTCCTACTCCCAGCACCTCCCACTCTACCTCCTGCTGTTTCGTCCTGATCAACTTGGTGACTTATATGTAATGAAACATATTGCTGTGTAAGTGAGCATGTCTCTATGCATTTATAAAATGACTTCATATGTTGCTATAATTACGTATAATGATGAGTATGAATGTAATAGATACTACATCAGAATATGATAACCTGCCCTATAATGATGAGTATGAATGTAATAGATACTACATCAGAATATGAGAATATAATGATGACTATTCTTTAAGACAGTATTCTTTAAGACAGGCTTTAGTATTCACAGGTATGCATTAATATATTATAATACAGAACAATATTCTTTAAGACAGGCTTTAGTATTTACAGGTATGCATTAATATATTATAATATAGTCCAATATTATTTCAGACAGCTTTAGTATTTACAGGTATGCATTAATATATTATAATATAGTACAATATTCTTTCAGACAGGTTTTAGTATTCACAGGTATGTATTAATATATTATGACAGTGTCTAATATAGAACAGGGTCTGTTAACTTGATCAAGTGTCCAATTAAAACTAACACTCAGATTTAGTCAAGTAACACCTAAAACCTGAATAATTCAAACTTCATTATTGAATGTAGATATAAGGGTTTTATTTTACTTGCATGAGATGCTACTCTGTACTGTGCAAGCAATGCAACAGCTGCATCATTGGTAGTGTAGTCATGATTTGTATTGCACTATTCTTGAACTATGTGCTTTAAGACCCTAAATATGAATATCTATGATCACAATGTTGTGCCCTCTCTTTTTTAATTTAATTTATTTCACCTTTATTTATCCAGGTAAGCAAGTTGAGAACAAGTTCTCATTTACACCTGTGACCTGGCCAAGATAAAACAAAGCAGCGTGACACAAACAACAACACAGAGTTACACATGGAATAAACGAGCGTACAGTCAAACTATACCCCGATTCAAATGGTTAATCATAATAATGACCAGTAAGTTTCATCATTTAGGAAGCATTTGTTCCATGAAATGTGCAGTTAATTAGTAGAAAAATCAACATTAGCTCAACATTTTTTCACTTAGCAAGATGAGTTGTTAAGATTTGTTTTTACTAATATACAACCCGTATGCAGGCCTCAGATTCAAAGATGGAAATAGATTCTCTAATTTAATTTAAGTCATCTTTCATTTTAAAGCTGCATTAGGTAAGATTTATTTTTACATTTGGTGAAATTGTCATCGCACACTGTCAGCTATCAGTATGGAAAAAATTCTGAGAAAAGATCCAGCTTCTTTGACTGCCCTTCGCTCTGCAATCACTCTGAAAAATCATTCCAGACAATCATGTCCCTAGTAGCAATGTACCTAATGTGCACAAATAATTTGATTTCAACAGATAAATATACATGATGAATTATATCAACTTCATTATTTGGGATTTAATAACAGTCATGTCAGCAGGCAGAAGGAACAGAAAGCGAACCAGAGTGTGTAAGAGAGTTGAGTCCCTCCCCTCCTGTTCAGCTGCAGCAGGGTCAGAAGGAACAGAAAGCGAACCAGAGTGTGTGAGAGAGTTGAGTCCCTCCCCTCCTGTTCAGCTGTGGCAGGGTCAGAAGGAACAGAAAGCGAACCAGAGTGTGTAAGAGAGTTGAGTCCCTCCCCTCCTGTTCAGCTGCAGCAGGGTCAGAAGGAACAGAAAGCGAACCAGAGTGTGTGAGAGAGTTGAGTCCCTCCCCTCCTGTTCAGCTGCAGCAGGGTCAGAAGGAACAGAAAGCGAACCAGAGTGTGTGAGAGAGTTGAGTCCCTCCCCTCCTGTTCAGCTGTAGCAGGTCTATCTCTGACAACAGAGGAGCAGAAGTTGGAGACAGATAACTGTTTGTTTGTTGGTAACATTTCTGTTTATGCATTACATTTACATTATGGATATTAAAGTTGGTAAAGTGACTGAACAAAGCCTGTTTCTTTGCCCGAGATAGCACCAATCACCTACTTTGAACATTTCAGAACTCAATGCTAAATGTGTCAACCGATGCTACTGAGCCAGATGTCTATGTGTCAGGGGAGAAGCTCCAGGTGGTATCCGATTTTAAGTACCTTGGCATCATACTTGATTCCAACCTCTCTTTTAAAAAGCATGTGAAAAAGGTAATTCAAATAACCAAATTCAACCTAGCTACAGAGGTAGCAAAACTGTACTTCAAATCTATGATACTCCCAAATCAAATCAAATCAAATTTTATTTGTCACATACACATGGTTAGCAGATGTTAATGCGAGTGTAGCGAAATGCTTGTGCTTCTAGTTCCGACAATGCAGTAATAACGAACAAGTAATCTAACTAACAATTCCAAAAAAAAAAAAAAAAAAAAACTACTGTCTTATACACAGTGTAAGGGGATAAAGAATATGTACATAAGGATATATGAATGAGTGATGGTACAGAGCAGCATAGGCAAGATACAGTAGATGATATCGAGTACAGTATATACATATGAGATGAGTATGTAAACCAAGTGGCATAGTTAAAGTGGCTAGTGATACATGTATTACATAAGGATGCAGTCGATGATATAGAGTACAGTATCTACGTATGCATATGAGATGAATAATGTAGGGTAAGTAACATTATATAAGGTAGCATTGTTTAAAGTGGTTAGTGATATATTTACATCATTTCCCATCAATTCCCATGATTAAAGTGGCTGGAGTAGAGTCAGTGTCATTGACAGTGTGTTGGCAGTAGCCACTCAATGTTAGTGGTGGCTGTTTAATAGTCTGATGGCCTTGAGATAGAAGCTGTTTTTCAGTCTCTCGGTCCCGGCTTTGATGCACCTGTACTGACCTCGCCTTCTGGATGACAGCGGGGTGAACAGGCAGTGGCTCGGGTGGTTGATGTCCTTGATGATCTTTATGGCCTTCCTGTAGCATCGGGTGGTGTAGGTGTCCTGGAGGGCAGGTAGTTTGCCCCCGGTGATGCGTTGTGCAGACCTCACTACCCTCTGGAGAGCCTTACGGTTGAGGGCGGTGCAGTTGCCATACCAGGCGGTGATACAGCCCGCCAGGATGCTCTCGATTGTGCATCTGTAGAAGTTTGTGAGTGCTTTTTGTTGACAAGCCAATTTTCTTCAGCCTCCTGAGGTTGAAGAGGCGCTGCTGCGCCTTCCTCACGATGCTGTCTGTGTGAGTGGACCAATTCAGTTTGTCTGTGATGTGTATGCCGAGGAACTTAAAACTTGCTACCCTCTCTCCACTCCTGTTCCATCGATGTGGATGGGGGTGTTCCCTCTGCTGTTTCCTGAAGTCCACAATCATCTCCTTAGTTTTGTTGACGTTGAGTGTGAGGTTATTTTCCTGACACCACACTCCGAGGGCCCTCACCTCCTCCCTGTAGGCCGTCTCGTCGTTGTTGGTAATCAAGCCTACCACTGTTGTGTCGTCCGCAAACTTGATGATTGAGTTGGAGGCGTGTGTGGCCACGCAGTCGTGGGTGAACAGGGAGTACAGGAGAGGGCTCAGAACGCACCCTTGCGGGGCCCCAGTGTTGAGGATCAGCGGGGAGGAGATGTTGTTGCCTACCCTCACCACCTGGGGGCGGCCCGTCAGGAAGTCCAGTACCCAGTTGCACAGGGTGGGGTCGAGACCCAGGGTCTCGAGCTTGATGACGAGCTTGGAGGGTACTATGGTGTTGAATGCCGAGCTGTAGTCGATGAACAGCATTCTCACATAGGTATTCCTCTTGTCCAGATGGGTTAGGGCAGTGTGCAGTGTGGTTGAGATTGCATCGTCTGTGGACCTATTTGGGCGGTAAGCAAATTGGAGTGGGTCAAGGGTGTCAGGTAGGGTGGAGGTGATATGGTCCTTGACTAGTCTCTCAAAGCACTTCATGATGACGGATGTGAGTGCTACGGGGCGGTAGTCGTTTAGCTCAGTTACCTTAGCTTTCTTGGGAACAGGAACAATGGTGGCCCTCTTGAAGCATGTGGGAACAGCAGACTGGTATAGGGATTGGTTGAATATGTCCGTAAACACACCGGCCAGCTGGTCTGCGCATGCTCTGAGGGCGCGGCTGGGGATGCCGTCTGGGCCTGCAGCCTTGCGAGGGTTAACACGTTTAAATGTCTTACTCACTTCGGCTGCAGTGAAGGAGAGACCGCATGTTTTCGTTGCAGGCCGTGTCAGTGGCACTGTATTGTCCTCAAAGCGGGCAAAAATGTTATTTAGTCTGCCTGGGAGCAAGACATCCCCCACTTAACATACTGCTTGACTAGTTGGGCCCAAGCTTGCTGTACAACATTAAAACCTATTCAGTCTATCAACAAACAGGCTCTCAAAGTGCATGATAGGATGCCCAATAGCCATCATCATTGTCACATCCTTAGAAAGCATGAGCTCTTGAGTTGGGAAAATCTTGTGCAATACACCAACGCATGTCTTGTATTCAAGATCCTCAATGGCCTGGCTCCCCCTCCACTCAGTATTTTTGTTCTACAGAAAACCCAGACATATGGCAGCAGATCCACAAGGTCTGCCATGAGAGGTGACTGTATAGTTCCCCTAAGGAAAAGCACCTTTAGTCAATCTGCATTCTCTGTGAGAGCTTCCCATGTCTGGAATACACTGCCATCAGACACACATAACTGCACCACATATCACACTTTCACAAAATGCTTGAAGACATGGCTAAAGGTCAATCAGATTTGTGAACATGGTCCCTAGCTGTGTGTTGCCGCTCTCCATGTTGTCTGTAGCTTGTGAGGTGTGGAAACACTTTGTTGCTTTTATGAATTTTGTCTTGCTGCTTTTTGTTTTATGTTGCTCTGTCTGTATGCTACGTCTTGCTTGTCCTATGATGCTCTGTCTGTATGCTATGTCTTGCTTGTCCTATGTTGCTATGTCTTGCTTGTTCTATGTTGCTATTGTCTATATTGTAATTGTTTTTAATAACCTGCCCAGGGACTGCGGTTGAAAATTAGCCGGCTGGCTAAAACCGGCACTTTTACTGAAATGTTGATTAATGTGCACTGTCCCTGTAAAAATAAAAATAAACTCAAATAAACTCAATCAGTGTATTCAAGGTTAAGAGACAGCTTGATGTAAAGCACTACATCCAACAGTCTACTCACCTCACATTAAACATCATACTAACGTAATGCTTTTGAATTAAAAACAGAACACTAGGAGGCTAAAGTCAACCACCTGAAAACAAGGGAATAGTAAACATGTTGTCCCCCACTAATGATGCAGTACCCCTTATTTATTTCACGATGGCGCTGGAGGTAAGGGCAGCTGTCTTATTGGCTTGATTTGGGCGAGTTGAGATATTGCGTGTGACTAAGAAATTTCAGTCAATTGCCATAGCTCCCGCCTTGGGCCAATCAGTATAATTTTGTAAATGTTGAATCTCTATGACAAGACGAATCATTCACCTAAGCTTTGTCAAAATCAGCCCAGTGCTCTCAGAGATCTTGTTTTACTAACGTACAAACAAACATAACAACGGACGTACAGAGACAGATCCGTAGTCGCTCCCCAATTTCATTGTCGGGGACAAACCCATACCATGTTTGTTCAGCTAGACGTTATAACTGATAAACTTCTTGTGACTCTCAAACGGGAGTGTAATCATCGCCTGACACTAATTAGCATAACGCAACAGACATAAATCTTCATAGAAAATCTTTCTATTCATGAAAATCACAAGTGAAACATATTTTGTTAATCACCCTGTCATCTCAGATTTTCAAAATATGCTTTACAGCCAACGCTAGACAAGCATTTGTGTAAGTTTATCATAGGCTAGCATAGCATTATGCCTTGCTAGCAGCAGGCAACCTTGTCACGAAAATCAGAAAAGCAATCAAATTAAATAGTTTACCTTTGATGAACTTCGGATGTTTTCACTCACGAGACTCCCAGGTAGATAGCCAAAGTTCATTTTTTCCCAAAATATTATTTTTGTACGCGAAATAGCTCCGTTTGAACTTCACGTTTGGCTGAGAAATCGCCCGGAAATTGCGGTCACGTCAACGCCGAAAAATATTCAAAATTAGCTCCATAATATCGACAGAAACATGGCAAACGTAGTTTATAATCAATCCTCAAGGTGTTTTTCTAATATCTATTCGATAATATATCCGTCGGGACAATTCGTTTTTCAGTAGGACCGATTGGAGTAATGGCTACCTCTGTATTTTATGCGAGAATCTCTCTCGGAGACACCATGTGACCACTTGCGCAATGTAGCCGCCTACGGCTATTCTTCAACATAAATGCGTAATACCACGTCACAATGCTGTAGATACCTTGGGGAATACGTAGAAAGCGTAAGCTCGTTGATGAGACATTCACAGCTCAATAGGGAACGCAGCTCATTGGAACGCAGCGCTTTCAAAACCTGGGGCACTTCCGGATTGGATTTTTCTCAGGCTTTCGCCTGCAACATCAGTTCTGTTATACTCACAGACAAGATCTTTACAGTTTTGGAGACGTTAGAGTGTTTTCTATCCAAAGCTAACAATTATATGCATATTCTAGCATCTTGTCCTGACAAAATATCCCGTTTAAAACGGGAACGTTTTTTTTCAAAAATGAAAATACTGCCCCCTAGTACCAACAGGAAACTGTTTCAGAATTTAGAAAACATTTGTTGCCTGAAATGTTTTGTAAATTAGTTGGTCAAAATAGAAATGTAGCTATCAAACATTCCTCATATAGCAAGAATAGTTATATAGGGTCATTGTGTACTTATATGATATGCAGTCCTCAGCATTAAGGATGACTGTATTTTTATTTTACAAGGCAAGTCAGTTAAGAACAAATTCTTATTTTCAATGACAGCCTAGGAACAGTGGGTTAACTGTCTGTTCAGGGGTAGAATGACAGATTTTGTACCTTGTCAGCTCAGGGATTTGAACTTGCAACCTTTCAGTTACTAGTCCAATGCTCTAACCATTAGGTTACCCTGCCACCCCAGTTTTCCTCCATCAAGAAGATCTTGATGGAGGAAAACTGATTGGTTCCGAGATTTCGAGTGAAGTTCAATTGTTTAACATTAAAGATGCATCAGTGGAATATGTGTGTCTGGAGTGGAGAAGCACTCTCTTACATAGCAGCAAAACTCCCCTCATGCAAATAAAGTGTGTGTCAGTAGTTTTCTATTGAAATTGACACAAACCCTTTGACCCTGATTAAGACATTGTATTGTGCTAATCATGACAAATGTTTATCAACAGTTTCAACCACCTCTTGGTGCCACTTCCTCTTCTTGATATTTGAGCCAGAGAGCATATCGGTGGTTTCCAGTCACTAACCAAAACATGTTCACTAATATGCAACAGCACCTTTCTCTACTCATACTATACAGTCTGAGAAAGAAAGGTTCAATCTAGAAACTAAAATGGTTCTTTACCTGTGCCTATAGGAGAACCCTATGAAGAACCCTTTTTGGTTCCAAGTAGAACCCTTTACACAGAGAGTTCTACAAGGAACCCAAAAGAGTTCTGGCTGCGACCACAAAGGGTTCTACCTGGAACCAAAAATGTTTCTCCTATGTGGCGAGTCGGATAACCATTTTGGAATCCATTTTTCTAAGGCTGTAGTTTTGTTCGTCATAACATCCTATAAGTTTAAAGTCTATGCGGTGGAAAATGTGTTATACTGAAGACATAGCAGTGAATTGTACAAGCTGTATGCATCCTCTGTTCTGTTTATCATGGTTCATGCAGGTGACTGGATAAATACACAAAGGGACACGGTCATAACTTCCCCTCAGACCAATTGGTAGAATGCCCAGAATATGTTCTGGCAGTTACAAAGCAGTGAATTGTACAAGCTGTATCCATTCTCTGTTCTGTTTATCAAATCAAATTTTATTTGTCACATACACATGGTTAGCAGATGTTAATGCGAGTGTAGCGAAATGCTTGTGCTTCTAGTTCCGACAATGCAGTAATAACCAACGAGTAATCCAGCTAACAATTCCCAAAACTACTACCTTATACACATAAGTGTAAAGGGATAAAGAATATGTACATAAAGATATATGAATGAGTGATGGTACAGAGCGACATAGGCAAGATGCAGTAGATGGTATCGAGCACAGTATATACATATGAGATGAGTATGTAAACAAAGGGGCATAGTTAAAGTGGCTAGTGATACATGTATTACATAAAGATGCAGTAGATGATATAGAGTACAGTATATACGTATACATATGAGATTAAAAATGTAGGGTATGTAAACATTATGTTAGGTAGCATTGTTTAAAGTGGCTAGTGATATATTTTACATCATTTTCCATCAATTCCCATTATTAAAGCAGGTGGAGTTGAGTCAGTGTGTTGGCAGCAGCCACTCAATGTTAGTGGTGGCTGTTTAACAGTCTGATGGCCTTGAGATAGAAGCTGTTTTTCAGTATCTCGGTCCCAGCTTTGATGCACCTGTACTGACCTCGCCTTCTGGATGATAGCGGGATGAACAGGCAGTGGCTCGGGTGGTTGTTGTCCTTGATGATCTTTATGGCCTTCCTGTAACATCGGGTGGTGTAGATGTCCTGGAGGGCAGGTAGTTTGCCCCCGGTGATGCATTGTGCAGACCTCACTACCCTCTGGAGAGCCTTACGGTTGAGGGCGGAGCAGTTGCCGTACCAGGCGGTGATACAGCCCACCAGGATGCTCTCGATTGTGCATCTGTAGAAGTTTGTGAGTGCTTTTGGTGTCAAGCCGAATTTCTTCAGCCTCCTGAGGTTGAAGAGGCGCTGCTGCGCCTTCTTCACGATGCTGTCTGTGTGGGTGGACCAATTCAGTTTGTCTGTGATGTGTATGCCGAGGAACTTAAAACTTGCTACCCTCTACACTACTGTTCCATTGATGTGGATAGGGGGTGTTCCCTCTGCTGTTTCCTGAAGTCCACAATCATCTCCTTAGGTTTGTTGACGTTGAGTGTGAGGTTATTTTCCTGACACCACACTCCGAGGGCCCTCACCTCCTCCCTGTAGGCCGTCTCTTCGTTGTTGGTAATCAAGCCTACCAATGTTGTGTCGTCCGCAAATTTGATGATTGAGTTGGAGGCGTGCGTGGTCACGCAGTCGTGGGTGAACAGGGAGTACAGGAGAGGGCTCAGAATGCACCCTTGTGGGGCCCCTGTGTTGAGGATCAGCGGGGTGGAGATGTTGTTGCCTACCCTCACCACCTGGGGGCGGCCCGTCAGGAAATCCAGGACCCAGTTGCACAGGGCGGGGTCGAGACCCAGGGTCTCGAGCTTGATGACGAGCTTGGAGGGTACTATGGTGTTAAATGCCGAGCTGTAGCCGATGAACAGCATTCTCACATAGGTATTCCTCTTGTCCAGATGGGTTAGGGCAGTGTGCAGTGTGGTTGAGATTGCATCGTCTGTGGACCTATTTGGGCGGTAAGCAAATTGGAGTGGGTCTAGGGTGTCAGGTAGGGTGGAGGTGATATGGTCCTTGACTAGTCTCTCAAAGCACTTCATGATGTCGGAAGTGAGTGCTACAGGGCAGTAGTCGTTTAGCTCAGTTACCTTAGCTTTCTTGGGAACAGGAACAATGGTGGCCCTCTTGAAGCATGTGGGAACAGCAGACTGGGATAGGGATTGATTGAATATGTCCGTAAACACTCCAGCCAGCTGGTCTGCGCATGCTCTGAGGGCGCGGCTGGGGATGCCGTCTGGGCCTGCAGCCTTGCGAGTGTTAACACGTTTAAATGTTTTACTCCCCTCGGCTGCAGTGAAGGAAAGCCGCATGTTTTGGTTGCAGGCCGTGTCAGTGGCACTGTATTGTCCTCAAAGCGGTCAAAAAAGTTATTTAGTCTGCCTGGGATCAAGACATCCTGGTCCGTGACGGGGCTGGTTTTCTTTTTGTAATCCGTGATTGACTGTAGACCCTGCCACATACCTCTTGTGTCTGAGCCGTTGAATTGAGATTCTACTTTGTCTCTATACTGACGCTTAGCTTGTTTGATTGCCTTGCGGAGGAAATAGCTACACTGTTTGTATTCGGTCATATTTCTGGTCACCTTGCCCTGATTAAAAGCAGTGGTTTGCGCTTTCAGTTTCACGCGAATGCTGCCATCAATCCACGGTTTCTGGTTTGGGAATGTTTTAATCATTGCTTTGGGAACAACATCTTCAACGCACGTTCTAATGAACTCGCACACCGAATCAGCGTATTCGTCAATGTTGTTGTCTGACGCAATACGAAACATATCCCAGTCCACGTGATGGAAGCAGTCTTGGAGTGTGGAATCAGATTGGTCGGACCAGCGTTGAACGGACCTCAGCGTGGGAGCTTCTTGTTTTAGTTTCTGTCTGTAGGCAAGGATCAACAAAATGGAGTCGTGGTCAGCTTTTCCGAAAGGAGGGCGGGGCAGGGCCTTATATGCGTCGCGGAAGTTAGAATAGCAGTGATCCAAGGTTTTGCCAGCCCTGGTTGCACAATCGATATGCTGATACAATTTAGGGAGTCTTGTTTTCAGATTAGCCTTGTTAAAATCCCCAGCTACAATGAATGCAGCCTCAGGATGTATGGATTCCAGTTTGCAAAGAGTCAAATAAAGTTCGTTCAGAACCATCGATGTGTCTGCTTGGGGGGGAATATATACGGCTGTGATTATAATCAAAGAGAATTTCCTTGGTAGATAATGCGGTCGACATTTGATTGTGAGGAATTCTAAATCAGGTGAACAGAAGGACTTGAGTTCCTATGCTTTTGTGACCACGTTAGCCATAAGGCATACGCCCCCGCCCCTCTTCTTACCAGAAAGATATTTGTTTCTGTCGGCGCGATGCGTGGAGAAACCAGCTGGCTGCACCGACTCCGATAGCGTCTCTCCAGTGAGCCATGTTTCCGTGAAGCAAAGAACGTTACAGTCTCTGATGTCCCTCTGGAATGCTACCCTTGCTCGGATTTCATCAACCTTGTTGTCAAGAGACTGGACATTGGCGAGAAGTATACTGGGGAGTGGTGCACGATGTGCCTGTCTCCGGAGTCTGACCAGAAGACCGCTACGTTTCCCTCTTTTACGAAGTTGTTTTTTTTGGGTCGCCGGCTGGGATCCATTCCATTGTCCTGGGTGAAAGGCAGAACACAGGATCCGCTTCGCGAAAGTCATATTCTTGGTCGTACTGATGGTGAGTTGACGCAGCTCTTATATTCAGTAGTTCTGCTCGACTGTATGTAATGAAACCTAAGATGACCTGGGGTCCTAATGTAAGAAATAACACATACATTTTTTTTTTTTTTTAAACTGCATAGTTTCCTAGGAACGCGAGCGAGGCGGCCATCTCTGTCGGCGCCGTAAGTAATGAGTGGGAGGTGCTGATGTAGAGTGGGAGGTGCTGGGAGTATGAGAGGGACTCCATGGTGTTGATGAGGAAGAAACAGCAGGAGGTAGAGTGGGAGGTGCTGGGAATAGGAAAGGGACTCCATGGCTTTGAATGTCTGAATCAGAGCTCCTTTGAGTTGGAGGCTTCATAAATTGATCTGTACAAATTTGTATTTCAGGTTACGTGACGCACACACATGGCAACCACACTGCAGTTGATCGGAGGTGGAAGAGGCAGTTCATTTGAATTCCACGGCATGAACAACGGTGCCACCCTCAAGAAGATTGGAGTGGCGGTGGAAGGCTGGCAGGTCAAAGCTGTGCGGGAGGAGCTAGTGGACAGGCGCGTTGCGACCTTTGGAGATGCAAACACTTTCAATGAATTTGAGTTTGACCTCAGCGAGCGCCTCACCAAGCTGTCTCTGTGGGGTAACGGCGCCGGCACATGTGCCATCAAATTCATGACGAGTAAGAATCGGCAGTTCTTTGAAAAAATGACCAGCTGGCCACTGAAGGCTGAGTACACCATAGATGTGGGGTCTGGAATCTGCCTGGGGCTACAGGGCAGGTATGGCTCGGACATTGACTGCATGGGCTTCCTCTTTTTATTTATTTGATTTATTATACCTTTATTTAACCAGGTAGGCAAGTTGAGAACAAGTTCTCATTTACAATTGCGACCTGGCCAAGATAAAGCAAAGCAGTTCGACAGATACAACGACACAGAGTTACACATGGAGTAAAACAAACATACAGTCAATAATACAGTATAAACAAGTCTATATACAATGTGAGCAAATGAGGTGAGAAGGGAGGTAAAGGCAAAAAAGGCCATGGTGGCAAAGTAAATACAATATAGCAAGTAAAACACTGGAATGGTAGTTTTGCAATGGAAGAATGTGCAAAGTAGAAATACAAATAATGGGGTGCAAAGGAGCAAATTAAATAAATAAATAAAAATTAAATACAGTCGGGAAAGAGGTAGTTGTTTGGGCTAAATTATAGGTGGGCTATGTACAGGTGCAGTAATCTGTGAGCTGCTCTGACAGTTGGTGCTTAAAGCTAGTGAGGGAGATAAGTGTTTCCAGTTTCAGAGATTTTTGTAGTTCGTTCCAGTCATTGGCAGCAGAGAACTGGAAGGAGAGGCGGCCAAAGAAAGAATTGGTTTTGGGGGTGACTAGAGAGATATACCTGCTGGAGCGTGTGCTACAGGTGGGAGATGCTATGGTGACCAGCGAGCTGAGATAAGGGGGACTTTACCTAGCAGGGTCTTGTAGATGACATGGAGCCAGTGGGTTTGGCGACGAGTATGAAGCGAGGGCCAGCCAACGAGAGCGTACAGGTCGCAATGGTGGGTAGTATATGGGGCTTTGGTGATAAAACGGATTGCACTGTGATAGACTGCATCCAATTTGTTGAGTAGGGTATTGGAGGCTATTGTGTAAATGACATCGCCAAAGTCGAGGATTGGTAGGATGGTCAGTTTTACAAGGGTATGTTTGGCAGCATGAGTGAAGGATGCTTTGTTGCGAAATAGGAAGCCAATTCTAGATTTAACTTTGGATTGGAGATGTTCGATATGGGTCTGGAAGGAGAGTTTACAGTCTAACCAGACACCTAAGTATTTGTAGTTGTCCACGTATTCTAAGTCAGAGCCGTCCAGAGTAGTGATGTTGGACAGGCGGGTAGGTGCAGATAGCGATCGGTTGAAGAGCATGCATTTAGTTTTACTTGTATTTTAGAGCAATTGGAGGCCACGGAAGGAGAGTTGTATGGCATTGAAGCTTGCCTGGAGGGTTGTTAACACAGTGTCCAAAGAAGGGCCGGAAGTATACAGAATGGTGGAGTCTGCGTAGAGGTGGATCAGGGACTCACCAGCAGCAAGAGCGACCTCATTGATGTATACAGAGAAGAGAGTCGGTCCAAGAATTGAACCCTGTGGCACCCCCATAGAGACTGCCAGAGGTCCGGACAGCAGACCCTCCGATTTGACACACTGAACTCTATCAGAGAAGTAGTTGGTGAACCAGGCGAGGCAATCATTTGAGAAACCAAGACTGTCGAGTCTGCCAATGAGGATGTGGTGAATGACAGAGTCGAAAGCCTTGGCCAGGTCAATGAATACAGCTGCACAGTAATGTTTCTTATGAATGGCGGTTAAGATATCGTTTATGACCTTGAGCGTGGCTGAGGTGCACCCATGACCAGCTCTGAAACCAGATTGCATAGCAGAGAAGGTATGGTGAGATTCGAAATGGTCGGTAATCTGTTTGTTGACTTGGCTTTAGAAGACCTTAGAAAGGCACGGTAGGATAGATATAGGTCTGTAGCAGTTTGGGTCAAGAGTGTCCCCCCTTTGAAGAGGGGGATGACCGCAGCTGCTTTCCAATCTTTGGGAATCTCAGACGACACGAAAGAGAGGTTGAACAGGCTAGTAATAGGGGTGGCAACAATTTCGGCAGATAATTTTAGAAAGAAAGGGTCCAGATTGTCTAGCCCGGCTGATTTGTAGGGGTCCAGATTTTGCAGCTCTTTCAGAACATCAGCTGAATGGATTTGGGAGAAGGAGAAATGGGGAAGGCTTGGGCGAGTTGCTGTTGGGGGTGCAGTGCTGTTGTCCGGGGTAGGAGTAGCCAGGTGGAAAGCATGGCCAGCCGTAGAAAAATGCTTATTGAAATTCTCAAATATGGTGGATTTATCAGTGGTGACAGTGTTTCCTATCTTCAGTGCAGTGGGCAGCTGGGAGGAGGTGTTCTTATTCTCCATGGACTTTACAGTGTCCCAGAACTTTTTGAGTTAGTGTTGCAGGAAGCAAATTTCTGCTTGAAAAAGCTAGCCTTGGCTTTTCTAACTGCCTGTGTATAATGGTTTCTAGCTTCCCTGAACAGCTGCATATCACGGGGCTGTTCGATGCTAATGCAGAACGCCATAGGATGTTTTTGTGTTGGTTAAGGGCAGTCAGGTCTGGGGAGAACCAAGGGCTATATCTGTTCCTGGTTCTAAATTTCTTGAATGGGGCATGTTTATTTAAGATGGTTAGGAAGGCATTTTTAAAAATATCCAGGCATCCTCTACTGACAGGATGAGATCAATATCCTTCCAGGATACCCCGGCCAGGTCGATTAGAAAGGCCTGCTCGCAGAAGTGTTTCAGGGAGCGTTTTACAGTGATGAGTGGAGGTCGTTTGACCGCTGACCCATTACGGATGCAGGCAATGAGGCAGTGATCGCTGAGATCTTGGTTGAAGACAGCAGAGGTGTATTTAGAGGGGAAGTTGGTTAGGATGATATCTATGAGGGTGCCCGTGTTTAAGGCTTTGGGGAGGTACCTGGTAGGTTCATTGATAATTTGTGTGAGATTGAGGGCATCAAGTTTAGATTGTAGGATGGCTGGGGTGTTAAGCATGTTCCAGTTTAGGTCGCCTAGCAGCACAAACTCTGAAGATAGATGGGGGCAATCAGTTCACATATGGTGTCCAGAGCACAGCTGGGGGCAGAGGGTGGTCTATAGCAGGCGGCAACGGTGAGAGACTTGTTTTCAGAGAGGTGGATTTTTAAAAGTAGAAGTTCAAATTGTTTGGGTACAGACCTGGATAGTAGGACAGAACTCTGCAGGCTATCTTTGCAGTAGATTGCAACACTGCCCCCTTTGGCAGTTCTATCTTGTCTGAAAATGTTGTAGTTTGGAATTAAAATTTCTGAATTTTTGGTGGTCTTCCTAAGCCAGGATTCAGACACAGCTAGAACATTGGGGTTGGGAGAGTGAGCTAAAGCAGTGAATAGAACAAACTTAGGGAGGGGGCTTCTAATGTTAACATGCATGAAACCAAGGCTATTACGGTTACAGAAGTCGTCAAAAGAGAGCGCCTGGGGAATAGGAGTGGAGCTAGGCACTGCAGGGCCTGGATTCACCTCTACATCGCCAGAGGAACATAGGAGGAGTAGAATAAGGGTACGGCTAAAAGCTATGAGAATTGGTCGTCTAGAACGTCTGGAACATAGAGTAAAAGGAGGTTTCTGTGGGCGATAAAATAGCATCAAGGTATAATGTACAGACAAATGTATGGTAGGATGTGAATACAGTGGAGGTAAACCTAGGTATTGAGTGATGAAGAGAGAGATATTGTCTCTAGAAACATAATTGAAACCAGGAGATGTCATTGCATGTGTGGGTGGTGGAACTAATAGGTTGGATAAGGTATAGTGAGCAGGACTAGAGGCTCTACAGTGAAATAAGCCAATAAACACTACCCAGAACAGCAATGGACAAGACATATTGACATTAAGGAGAGGCTCTTCATCAAAACCATCAAGTCGTCCGTAATGCCTGACATGGAGTATCCCACCCTGTCCCTCTTCAAACCACAGGTGAGCTCTTTTATAGATGTGTGTAGACAGCTCAGGAAAACTCTACCGATGCTCTAACATTAAGGGGGCTGTCCACTTTAAAACATGTAATCCAATATGGGGGTCGACATTCATCAAGCATCTCATTTCAAGGACAGTCATTCCTTATATTTAATTGGCCTTGATCAGTAAAATAGCCCCAACACCCTTTTATTTTTTAATTTTTTAAACCTTTACACATACAGTGCCTTGCGAAAGTATTCGGCCCCCTTGAACTTTGCGACCTTTTGCCACATTTCAGGCTTCAAACATAAAGATATAAAACTGTATTTTTTGTGAAGAATCAACAACAAGTGGGACACAATCATGAAGTGGAACGACATTTATTGGATATTTCAAACTTTTTAACAAATCAAAAACTGAAAAATTGGGCGTGCAAAATTAGTCAGCCCCTTTACTTTCAGTGCAGCAAACTCTCTCCAGAAGTTCAGTGAGGATCTCTGAATGATCCAATGTTGACCTAAATGACTAATGATGATAAATACAATCCACCTGTGTGTAATCAAGTCTCCGTATAAATGCACCTGCACTGTGATAGTCTCAGAGGTCCGTTAAAAGCGCAGAGAGCATCATGAAGAACAAGGAACAAACCAGGCAGGTCCGAGATACTGTTGTGAAGAAGTTTAAAGACGGATTTGGATAAAAAAGATTTCCCAAGCTTTAAACATCCCAAGGAGCACTGTGCAAGCGATAATATTGAAATGGAAGGAGTATCAGACCACTGCAAATCTACCAAGACCTGGCCGTCCCTCTAAACTTTCAGCTCATACAAGGAGAAGACTGATCAGAGATGCAGCCAAGAGGCCCATGATCACTCTGGATGAACTGCAGAGATCTACAGCTGAGGTGGGAGACTCTGTCCATAGGACAATAATCAGTCGTATATTGCACAAATCTGGCCTTTATGGAAGAGTGGCAAGAAGAAAGCCATTTCTTAAAGATATCCATAAAAGGTGTCGTTTAAAGTTTGCCACAAGCCCCCTGGGAGACACACCAAACATGTGGAAGAAGGTGCTCTGGTCAGATGAAACCAAAATTGAACTTTTTGGCAACAATGCAAAACATTATGTTTGGCGTAAAAGCAACACAGCTCATCACCCTGAACACACCATCCCCACTGTGAAACATGGTGGTGGCAGCATCATGGTTTGGGCCTGCTTTTCTTCAGCAGGGACAGGGAAGGTGGTTAAAATGGATGGGAAGATGGATGGAGCCAAATACAGGACCATTCTGGAAGAAAACCTGATGGAGTCTGCAAAAGACCTGAGACTGGGACGGAGATTTGTCTTCCAACAAGACAATGATCCAAAACATAAAGCAAAATCTACAATGGAATGGTTCAAAAATAAACATATCCAGGTGTTAGAATGATCAAGTCAAAGTCCAGACCTGAATCCAATCGAGAATCTGTGGAAAGAACTGAAAACTGCTGTTCACAAATGCTCTCCATCCAACCTCACTGAGCTCGAGCTGTTTTGCAAGGAGTAATGGGAAAAAAGTTCAGTCTCTCGATGTGCAAAACTGATAGAGACATACCCCAAGTGACTTACAGCTGTAATCGCAGCAAAAGGTGGCGCTACAAAGTATTAACTTAAGGGGGCTGAATAATTTTGCACGCCCAATTTTTCAGTTTTTGATTTGTTAAAAAAGTTTGAAATATCCAATAAATGTCGTTCCACTTCATGATTGTGTCCCACTTGTTGTTGATTCTTCACAAAAAATACAGTTTTATATCTTTATGTTTGAAGCCTGAAATGTGGCAAAAGGTCGCAAAGTTCAAGGGGGCCGAATACTTTCGCAAGGCACTGTAAGCATCAGGCCAAGATAGCACACACACACGTTATTATTGTTGGCTTTCTAAAAAACAATTTATCCGTCCCTCGGTGATGATTAGTTCTAAAATTGTCTTTGTCTTGTTTGAACAACTTGTATCTTTGTGTGTGTGATGATTTTAGGTTACCCCAGAATATGTGAAATCCATGTCTCACCACAACGACACCTCTTCGGTTCAAGAATAGTCCTTTACATACAGCAAAACCCTGACCAAGACTTCCTCCTGGTCCGTCAGCAACAAGAGAGTCCACCTTGAGTGTGTCGGTCAAAGATCTGGTCGAGGTGTCATCAGGGTTCAGCTTGACCGTGGGAGTGGAGCAATCCACCAGCCTGCACAAGATGGAGACCATAACAGAATCGGATACCATCAAAGTGAAGATCCCTCCAGGGAAGACCATGGATGTTGAGATCACAATGGGAAAAGCAAATATCGATCAATATTCTCAATATTCTTACTTACAATGACGGCTGGGATTAAAAATATATCAATTAAAATATAGAACAAAATAGACTTCACGAAGCAGCCACAACTGTCAGTAAGAGTGTGCATGATTGAGTCTTTGAAGAGATTGAGATAAACAACGTGAAAGACTTAATACGCAATAATCACTCAACACAACCAAATGTATAACTGCTGGATTTAGTTAAATTACCTTTTGACACTGCAGCACCTGGGGGAATACACTGAACAATAATATATATCACCATGTAAAGTGTTGGTTCCACTGCATCACCTGAACACTGTCGCTGTTATGCATTGTCCTGTTTAAAAAAAAACAAATGATAGTCCCACTAGGCATAAACCAGATGAGATGGCGTATCCCTGCAGAATTTTAAAATTATTTAACTAGGCAAGTCAGTTAAGAACAAATTCTTATTTTCAATGACGGCCTAGGAATAATGGGTTAACTGCCTTGTTCAGGGGTAGAAAGACGGATTAGTACCTTGTCAGCTCGGGGATTTGAACTTGCAACCTTCCGGTTACAAGTCCACTGCGCTAACCACTAGGCTACCCTGCCTAAATGTGCATTGAGTTAAAAAATAAATAATCACCTACAGTGTCACCAGTGAAGCACCATCATACCTCCATGCTTCACGGTGGGAACCATACATGCAGAGATCAATTTGAATCAATTGGAGGTGTACCTGTGGATGTATTTCAAGGCCTACCTCCAAACTCAGTGCCTCTTTGCTTGACATCATGGGAAAATCAAAAGGAATCAGCCAAGACCTCAGAATAACAATGTTAGACCTCCACAAGTCTGTTTCGTCCTTGGGAGCAATTTCCAAACGCCTGAAGGTACCATGTTCATCTGTACAAACAATAGTACGCAAGTATAAACACCATGGGACCACGCAGCCGTCATTCCACTCAGGAAGGAGATGCGTTCTGTCTCCTAGATATGAATATACTTTGGTGTGAAAAGTGCAAATCAATCCCAGAACAACAGCAAAGCACCTTGTGAAGATGCTGGATGAACCAGGTACAAAAGTATCTATATCCACAGTAAAACGAGTCCTATATCAATATAACCTGAAGTCCGCTCAGCAAGGAAGAAGCCACTGCTCCAAAACCGTCATAAAAAACCCAGTCTACGGTTTGCAACTGCACATGGAGAAAAGTCCTCTTGTCTGATGAAACAAAAATAGAACTGTTTGGCCATAATGACCATCGTTATGTTTGGAGGAAAAAAGGGGATGCTTGCAAGCTGAAGAACACCATCCCAACCATGAAGCACGGGGTTGCATCATCATGTTGTGGGGGTACTTTGCTGCAGGAGGGACTGGTGCACATCATGAAATAGATGGCTTCATGAGGAAAAAATAAACAAAATTGTTTGGAGTGTGACTGTTTGAGGTTGTGGACAGGTGTATTTTATACTGATAACAAGTTCAAACAGGTGCCATTAATACAGATAACGAGTGGAGGACAAGAGGAGCCTCTTAAAGAAGAAGTTACAGGTCCGTGAGAGCCAGAAATCTTGCTTGTTTGTAGGTGACCAAATACTTATTTTCCACCGTAATTTGCAAATAAATTCATTAAAAATCCTACAATGTGATTTTCTGGAAAAAAATTCTCATTGTGTCTGTCATAGTTGAAGTGTTCCTATGATGAAAATTACAGGCCTCTCTCATCTTTTTAAGTGGGAGAACTTGCACAATTGGTGGCTAACTAAATACTTTTTTGTCCCACTGTATATATATATATAGGGCCTTCGGAAAGTATTCCGACCCCTTGAATTTTTGCTAAAATATTACAAATGTAAAACTGAAATATAACATTTACATAAGTATTCTGACCCTTTACTCAGTACTTTGTTGAAGCACCTTTGGCAGTGATTACAGCCTCAAGTCTTCTTGGGTATGGCTCTACAAGTTTGGCACTCCTGTATCTGGGGAGTGTCTCCCATTATTTTCTGTAGATCCTCTCAAGCTCATCTGATTTGTTTTGAGAAGAAGGCGAGGCGAGAGGATGCGATGATTATGCAATTGATATTCTCCACGTCACAGCAAAATGTCTCCTTTTGAGTGAGGTAGCTAACAAGTGCCATCATGGTTAGCCCCTCCATTCAAGCCCGCCGTGACCGTATAGTGGTTAGTACTGTGCGTTGAGGCTGCAGAAACCACTGTTCACAGCATATCATGGCAAAAAGTATCCTTTTCAATGCTTAAAACGTACTACTGTAACTGTGTAATTTAATCTGTAAATCTGTGGCATTAGCTGAACTGGCTAACAACTCAAGTGTTTAGCCAGCTTGTACGCATCACTGTCTCAGCATGAGTATCCTCTAAAAGCATTCTCTGGTACCTCACTGTGATTGTATAGTGGTTAAAAACCTCTTAGGGCTAGGGGGCAGTGTTCGGAAGGTCGGATGAATGACGTGCTCAAAATAAACAGCCTGTTACTCTGGCCCAGAGACTAGGATATGCATATAATTGTTAGCATTGGATAGAAAACACTCTAACGTTTCTAAAACTGTATGTCTGTGAGTATAACATAATTGATATAGCGGGTGGGCCCTGCGTATATATGTTTACACATACAGTTTAGGTACAACGATTAAAAAACGAAACAAGACAAACAAAACAATCACAGAAAACACAAAAAATACAGCAACAGATTACATTTACACATAGGTTATTCCCCTAACTGCACAAGAACTTGCATTACACAAAACAGTTACAAGCAATACAAAAATAAAAACTCTCCAATAAATATTTTAAATGGGCAAGGGGGACAAGAGTCTCAAGTTTAAGTTTAGTCTACAAGCTATTCCATAGGCAAGGAGCGTCCATGTGGTGGAAAATGTCTTATACTGAAGACATAGCAGTGAATTGTACAAGCTGTATCCATTCTCTGTTCTGTTTATCATGGTTTGTGCAGGCCAAATGAGGTGTTGGCTTTGGGGATGATCAGTGAGATATACCTGCTGGAACGTGTGCTACGGGTGGGTATCGTTATCGTGACCAGTGAACTGAGATAAGGCGGAGCTTTACCTAGCATAGACTTATAGATGACCTGGAATCAGTGGGTCTGGCGACGAATATGTAGCGAGGGCCAGCCGGCTAGAGCATACAGGTCGCAGTGGTGGGTGGTATAAGGTGATTTGGTAACAAAACGGATGGCACTGTGATAGGGGTACTGTCTTTATTTCATTTATTTTTTTAAGTAGCAAAACAGTTAAACCTGTTAAGCCTCCCCCTACTTTTTCGAAAATTCTGTTAAAAATCGCGCAACATTTTGGCGTCCTGCTACTCAGGCCAGGAATATAGTATATGCATATGATTAGTATGTGTGGATAGAAAACACTCAGACGTTTCCAAAACTGTTTAAATCACGGCTGTGACTATAACAGAACGTCTGTTTCATCGAAAAGCGCAGGAAAATCTGATCACTGGAGATGGAAAAAAATATCCATGCGCCACTTCAACCCATTGTTAAAGGTGAACCGTATTAAATGAGGCCGAGGTTGCAGTACCTACAGCTTCCACAGGATGTATAGAGTCTTCTCATTTGATTCTGATTTGATTCTTGGTAGATCCGACCAAAGGGAACCGATTCCCTCCGACCACCAACTTGATGCATTGTCTCTGTGTTTTTCCGGACATTTTTTCCACACGACCAGCTATCGAATTTACATCGCCTCCTGATGATTTTTATAGCTTATTAACGTGTAGTAATACCTAAAGTTGCATTAGAAAGGTATTTCAAGTGTTTTGTGAAAGTTTATCGTCGACTTTTTAACTTTTAAAAAATGACGTTACGTTATGAAACGCTATTTTTTTCCGTTTATCACACAGTCTTCATAGATCGATATCTAGGCTATATATGGACCGATTTAATCCAAAAAAATACCCAGTATTGATTATGGGACATCAAGGTGTGCCAAGAAAGAAGATGGTCAAAGGTAATGAATGTTTTATATTTTATTGTGCGGTTTGTGTAGCGCCGACTATGCTAATTCTTTTGTTTACATCCCCTACGGGTCTTTTGGGGTGTTGCATGCTATCTGATAATAGCTTCTCATGCTTTCGCCGAAAAGCATTTTAAAAATCTGACTCGGTGCCTAGATTCACAACGAGTGTAGCTTTATTTCAATACCAAGCATGTGTATTTTAATGAACGTTTGCGTTTTAACTAATACTATTAGCGTTTAGCGTAGCGCATTTGCATTTCCAGAGCTCTAGTTGGGACGTCTGCGTCTCAAGTAGGATCAAGAGGTTTTAAGAACAAATTCTTATTTTCAATGACGCCCTAGTAACAGTTGGTTAACTGTCTTGTTCAGGGAAGAACAACAGATTTTTTACTTGCCGGTTCGGGGATTTGGTCTTGCAACGTTTCGGGTTATTAGTCCAACACTCTTACCACTAGGATACCTGCTGGCCCATCTGTAGATGGGTGAAGAATTTAACATTTAATCATTTTTTAAATTCAGGTGTCGCGACTAGTAGGCCGGTCGTCGTCACCGGCCTACTAGCCGCCACCGATCCCTTTTTCCTTTTCTGTTAGTTTAGTCTTATTAGTTGCATTTGTTCCTATTTGTGTTTTCTTGATTTTCTAGTCTATTTAAGCTTGTTAGGTCCGCTCTAGTTTGTGCGGGATTATTTTGTGTTCACGTTTAGTGTTGGATGTGGTTTTGTGCTCCGGACCGTGTTAACCTGTGTTTGGGGTTGGTCAGTGTTTTCAGCCCTGTGTTTGGGGTTGGTCAGTGTTTTCAGCCCTGTGTTTTGGGTTGGTCAGTCTTTTCCGCCCTGTGTTTTGGGTTGGTCAGTGTTTTCCTCCCTGTGTTTTGGGTTGGTCAGTGTTTTCCGCCCTGTGTTTTGGGTTGGTCAGTGTTTTCCGCCCTGTGTTTTGGGTTGGTCAGTGTTTCCCCCCTGTGTTTTGGGTTGGTCAGTGTTTCCCCCTGTGTTTCGGGTTGGTCAGTGTTTTCAGCCCTGTGTTTGGGGTTGGTCAGTGTTTTCCACTCTGTGTTTTGGGTTGGTCAGTGTTTTCCGCCCTGTGTTTTGGGTTGGTCAGTGTTTTCAGCCCTGTTTGGGCAGTAACAACAAAATGTGGAAAGACTCAAGGAGGATGAATAATTCTGAAGTCAGGAGGTCATTAAAGAGGTGGTTAAGTCATTCTAGATGTTGTGTTATCTGATTGAATGGAGTGTGACTTTCACCTTGTTACTCTTGGCCCAGCTCTCCCCTACATTGATCCAACAGGTTTTGTGGGGTGTTGAACTGTGTGTGGGCTATCATGGAGCAGACTACAGTGATTTATCACAGTTTGAGTATTTATGAGTATGGGATGTTTTCCTCACTCCCATTCCAATTTGGCTGCATTTCTCTTCACTGAAATGTTCCTCTATCACGCCTACTCCCGCTCCCCCTCTTCAGTGCTCGATGTCGCCGGTCTACTAACCACTGGTCCTGGTAGCCAATATTATGGAGACCTATTCCCCATCATTACGCACACCTGGACTGACCTATTATCATTGTGATTGAACATTTCCCTAAATGCTTCCACAAAGGAACCAACCCTATGAACCATGCCCATGTCTGTTTTTTTTTGTGTAGCAGTACTTATCTTGGCCAGGTTGCAGTTGTAAATGAGAACTTGTTCTCAACTAGTCTACCTGGTTAAATAAAGGTGAAATAAAATAAATAAGAGAACTGAAGGGACCGCCTGGGTGGAACTTGTGGCAGACTTGTTTTGCACGTGTTTGTTTTAACCTCTGGTGTTCCAAGCCAGACCTTCGCTGTTGGACCACGGATAAATCAACCATAAGTTTGTGACGCCAAAATTGGAGTGGAAATTTACCACTAAGGACTCTGTGAAGCGATCATAATTTGTTTAATGTACGGAGAGGTTCACACAACTTGGTATAGGTCTACTGAAGCTCTGAAGGGGAAAAGTAAAACTTCTTATTTTTTTATTTTTTATGTAGGCATGATTTTTGGGTTGATGTTTGCATGCGACTGGCTGTTATCATGAGGGCTCAGTTCCCAAATAAATTGAGCAAGGTCTCATATCTTAAATTCCAGAACATATACTGGGCATTCTACCAATTGGTCTGAGGGGAAGTTATGACTGTGTCCCTTTGTGTATTTACCCAGTCACCTGCATGAACCATGATAAACAGAACAGAGGATGCATACAGCTTGTACAATTCACTGCTATGTCTTCAGTATTAGACATTTTCCACCACATAGACTTTAAACTTATAGGATGTTATGACGAACAAAACTACAGAGAAAGGTGATGTTGCATATTAGTGAATTTCTTTTGTCAGTGACTGGAAACCACCGATATGCTCTCTGGCTCAAATATCAAGAAGAGGAAGTAGCACTAAGAGTGGTTGAAACTGTTGATACACATTTGTCAAGATTAGCACAATACAATGTCTTAATCAGGGTCAAAGGGTTTGTGTCAATTTCAATAGAAAACTACTGACACACACTTTATTTGCATGAGGGGAGTTTTGCTGCTATATAAGAGAGTGCTTCTCCACTCCAGAGACACATATTCCGCTGATGCATCTTTAATGTTAAACAATTGATCTTCACTCGAAATCTCGGAACCTATCAGTTTTCCTCCATCAAGATCTTGTATAGTCATCCTTAACGCTGAGGACTGCATATCACTGTACGTAAGTGCACAATGTCCCTACATAACTATTCTTGCTATATGAGGAATGTTTGAGAGCTATACATTTCTATTTTGGCCAACTAATTTACAAATCATTTCAGGCAACAAATGTTTTCTAAATTCTGAAACAGATTCTTAATCAGTTATAAAGTCTATCTGAACAAACATGGTATGGGTTTGTTGTCCCCCACAATGACATTTGGGAGGGGACTACGGATCTGTCTCTGTCCGTCCGTTGTTATGTCTCTTTGTACGTTAGTAAAACAAGATCTCTGAGAGCACTGGGCTGATTTTGACAAAACTTGGGTGAATGATCCTTATTGCCATAGAGATCCAACGTTTACAAAATTACACTGATTGGCCCAAGGCGGGAGCTATGGCAATTGACTGAAATGTGTTAGTCATACGCAATATCTCAACTCGCCCAAATCAAATGTTATTTGTCAATTGCGCCGAATACAACAGTTGTAGACCTTACAGTTTCTTACTTACGAGCCCTTAACCAACATTGCAGTTATTAAGAAAAAAATACAAAAAAATGTAAAAGTAAGATGAGAATAACATAATAGCAGAAGCATAATGTAAAAAGAAACAAAATAGCATGGTGTTTTGAAAACCGATAAGACGGCTGCCCTTCCCTCCGGCGCTATCGTGAAATAAATAAGGGGGTACTGCATCATTCGTGGGGGACGACATGTTTACTGTTGCCTTGTTTTTACATGGTTGACTTTGGCCTCCTATTGTACTGTTTTGAATTCAAAAGTATTATGTTAGTATGCTGTTTAATGTGAGGTGAGTAGACTGTTGAGTGTAGTGCTTTACATCAAGCTGTCTCTTAACCTTGAATACACTGATTGACACATCTAGCATTGAGTTCTGAAATTTTCAACGTAGGTGACTGTTGCTATCTATGGAAACTTTACCAACTTCATTGTCCTGAACATAAATTGAATGCATAAACAGGCATGTTACCAACAAACAAACACATTAGGTACATCCCTACTAGGGACACGATTGGCTGGAACAATTTCAGAGTGAATGCAGGGCGAGGGGCAGTCAAAGAAGCAGGATCTTAGATACATACATACATTTTACATACTGATAGCTGACAATGTGCTATGACAATTTCACCAAATTTAAAAATAAATCTGGCCTAATGCAGCTTTAAAATGAAAGCTTACTGAAATTAGTGACTCTATTTCCATCTTTGAATCTGAGGCCTGTATAAGCGTTGCACGTTAGTAAAAACAAATCTAAAACAATTCATCGTGGTAAGTGAAAAAAAAATGTTGAACTAATGTTGATTTTATTACTAATTAACTGCACATTTCATGGAACAAGCGGTTGGTCAGGGTGTGAGTTGGGGTGGGTAGTCTATCTTTTTTCTATGTTATATTTCTATGTGTTTGGCCTAGTATGGTTCTCAATCAGAGGCAGGTGTCGTTCGTTGTCTCTGATTGAGAATCATACTTAGGTAGCCTGTTTTCCCCATTTTGGTTGTGGGTGTTTATTTTCTGTTTAGTGTTTTCTGCACCTTACAGGACTGTTTTTTTTTTTTTTTTATTCATGTTCTTATTTTGCATTTCGGTGTTTCAGTAAATAAAACATCATGAACACGTACCACGCTGCGCTTTGGTCCACAACTTCTTCATACGGCAACCGTAACAACTTGACTAAACCTGAGTGTTAGTTTTAATTGGACAGACACTTGATAAAGTTAACAGACCCTGTTCTATATTAGACAGTGTCATAATATATTAATACATACCTGTAAATACTAAAGCCTGTCTTAAAGAATATTGTACTATATTATAATATATTAATACATACCTGTGAATACTGCAGCCTTCTTAAAGAATATTGTTCTGTTAAAATATATTAATGCATACCTGTGAATACTTTAGCCCGTCTTAAATTATATTGTCCTATATTATAATACATTAATACATACCTGTGAATAGTGCAGCCTCTGTCCGAAAGAATATTGTTCTATATTCATTCATTTCAATCTTTATTCTTTCAGATATTTCAAAGCAGCAACTTATTTTTGGAGAGGTGAATTTCAGCAGCATAAACACCTCATATTCTGATGAGCATTATTACATTCATACTCATTACAGGGCAGGAAATCATATTCTGATGTACTGTAACATCTGTAACATTCACAGGTTATCATATTCAGGTTATCATATTCTGAATGTAGCATCTATAAAATGTGATTATTCATGATTATTCATAATTATAGCAACATATGAAATAATTGTGTAAGTGCATAGAGACATGCTCACTTATACAACAATATGTTTATATAAATCATTACACAAGTCACCAAGTTAATCAGGAGAAACAGCAGGAGGTGAGAGAGGGACTCCGTGGTCACTCTGAGGTTCCTAGCTGAGGAGGAAGGAATGGGTGTGATAGATTCCGGAGGAATAGAGATGTAAAAGTCAGAGGAGAGTGGAGGACAAGGAGGAGTTAGGAGCAATTTAAAAATGCGTCAGTCTCAGTGACCTGAGGACTGTGGAGCGATTTGGTCACCCTAGACCAGAGCGACCGTCCTGTATTTTTTCATTCCAATCAACTAACTGGTTGATACACTGAATCAGGTTAGTTACAACTGGGGCTGGCGAGAAAAACCTACAGGAGGGTAGCTCTCCAGGAACAGGGTTGGAGAGCCCTGCCCTAGACTGATATGTTGCTCGACCTCTAGTTCCTACCACGAGTCATTATATCCCATGGTTATTGTTTGATCGTTTTTTCTTGTTCTTTAATTTCCTTTTGATGCTTTGAATGTCTGAATCAGATCTTTGAATGTCTGAATCAGTTTTCTTAAAATAATCTGTACAAATGTGTATTTCAGGTTACGTGACGCACACTCAAACTCTCAACATGGCAACCACACTGCATTTGATCGGTGGTGGAGGAGGCAGTTCATTTGAATTCCACGGCATGAACAACGGTGCCACCCTCAAGAAGATTGGAGTGGCGGTGGAAGGCTGGCAGGTCAAAGCTGTGCGGGCGGAGCTTACCGACGGGCGCGTTGAGACCTTTGGGAATTCACACACTTTCAGTGAGTTTGAGTTCGACCTCGGCGAGCGCATCACCAAGCTGTCACTGTGGGGTAACGGCGCCGGCACACGTCTAGGTGCCATCAAGTTCAAGACGAGTAAGAACCGGGAGTTCTTTGAAAAAATGACCAGCTGGCCACTGAAGACTGAGTACACCATAGATGTGGGGTCCGGAATCTGCCTGGGACTGGAGGGTAGGTCTGGCTCGGACATCGACTGCATGGGCTTCCTCTTCATCAACACCATCAAGTCGTCCGTGCTGACCGACATGGAGTATCCCACCCTGTCCCTCTTCAAACCCCAGGTGTGTGTAGACGGCTCAGGAAAACTCTACCGACGCTCTCACATTAAGGGGGCTGTCCACTTTAAAACATATAATCCAATATGGGGGTCGACATTCATCAGGCATCTCATTTCTAGCACAGTCACACACACATACAGACACATGAAATATTATTTTTGGCTGTCTAAAAATCAATTGATCAGTACCTCACTGATTGTTACGTACGCCTCTAGGAGAGGGAATGCAAAACCATGCTACAACACAACTCCCCGTGGACTCAAAGAGGTATAGAGACTGTAGGTGCAAGTAAGGATGACAAAGGCAGAGAATTTACCGTTTACTGGGGATTTATTCCGTCACACGGTAATTTTGGGGAAAAAGGGACTGAACGGAACCAAAGCAAAGAAAGTAAATATCAAAGCCCCTCTCCTACCTTACCTGCCTACCCACTAACCTAACTTAGCACCACTTGGTGCGCTAACCAAAATACAGGGGTGGTCCACCCTGGTCTTACCTAGTGTGCATAGACAGTGAATACAACAGTTTATGTATGCCCGCAGGCCTCTTGGGAACAAATGAAACAGAACAACACAAACAATGTCAATAATCAAAAAAACTGCATCATATTGACCAACACAGGGCATACAAATCATCTCTTTCTAAGCAACAGAACACTGGCTTATATAGCTGGAGAAGGAGTCTGTAATTACAGACAGCTGTATCCTCTGACGAGAGGGCGGGGTCAGCTCCAAATAGCAATGGGCCGACCAATCAGCTGCTTGGGGGAATTTTAGGAAGCCATCCTGAAACTCAAACATACAACATAACCACAACACAGAAACTGGGGAACGTAACACTGATGATTAGTTCTTAAATTGTCTTCTTCTTTCCTGAACAATTTGTATCTTTGTGTGTGTGTTGATTATAGGTGACCCCAGAATATGTGAAATCCGTTTCTCACCACAATGACACCTCATTGGTTCAAGAAGAGTCCATTACATACAGCAAGACCCTGACCAAGACTTCCTCCTGGTCCGTCACCAACAAGATAGAATCCACCTTGAATGTGTCGGTCAAAGCAGGGATCCCAGATCTGGTCGAGGTGTCATCAGGGTTCAGCTTGACCGTGGGAGTGCAGCAATCCACCAGCCTGCAGAAGACAGAGACCATAACAGAATCGGATACCATCAGCCTGAAGATCCCTCCAGGGAAGACCATGGATGTTGAGATCACAGTGGGGAAAGCAAATATAGACCTCGACTACAGAGCCACAGTGAAAGTCACCTGCATGAACGGCAGTCAGCTGGTCTTCCCATCCAATGGCATCTACACCGGTGTGACTTACACTTCAGCGAGGGTATCCACAAAGGAGAGATGAGACAAGTGCATGACATCATGAATAGTATGCACAGTGATAGAATGTGACACCATTACTAAATCTTTGTGTGCCTTTTCTGTTATTATGATCTTCTTTGAGTAATTCTAATTGAACAATGTTGACTCAGCTCTTTATTTCTGTCTCAGCAGAGGTTATAACAACAGGTGGATCATTCCTACAATCTGTTGCCTGTTGTGTACAATGACATTTTAACACATGTTTTGTGTGATTTATTGAACAACATTCACTAAAAAATGTTTTCTTATATGGTTAGATGCCCATTTACCATAAAAAACAATGTTAAGTAACGATATCTTAATTTCATGAATATTAAACCATTTGTATATTAAACCATCTTGTGTGTCAGTAATCTTTCTCCATATTCCCAGTTTATTCAACTTCCATTGGATATACTATTCACAAAATCCAGACATATTCCAATATTTTAATGATCATTACATTGACTTGTTGACTTTCTTACAAATTGTTTTACATGATTTATTTATTATTTAATATAAGAATGATCTAATGTGTTTGTTAGCACACATGCAGTCACTCACACACGCACAGATATCTTTTTTCCCCCTGGTTGCATATTTAACATGCTGGTAGAAAATAGGTAACATGGATTTAAGTTATCCTGCATTGAAGTCCCCGGCCACTAGGAGCGCCGCCTCTGGATGAGCATTTTCCTGTTTGCTTATGGCCTTATTCAGCTCATTGAGTGCGGTGTTAGTGCCAGCATTGGTTTGTGGTGGTAAATAGACAGCTACGAAGAATATAGATGAAAAATTATCTTGGTAAATTGTGTGGTCTACAGCTAATCATGAGATTTAAAAAAAATGTATTTCACCTTTATTTAACCAGGTAGGAAAGTTGAGAACAAGTTCTCATTTACAATTGCGACCTGGCCAAGATAAAGCAAGTGAGATACTCTACCTCAGGCGAGCAAAACCTTGAGACTTCCACTGTTGTTTACAGTGGTTAGTACTCTGCGTTGTGGCTGCAGCAACCCAGGTCCGAATCCGGGTCACGGCATTGCAATACTCAGTGCCATGGCAAAACGGCTGTATTTTGAACAAGTTCAAACGTACTGTGTAATCAAACTAGTAAACCTAACTGTAAGCTAGCTATCTGAAATCCCCAAATTGTCCATTTATTCGAAGCGTTTGATTCAGAATAACACCGGTTCCAAAACACCCAACAAGCCTACAAAGTATCTAATAAGTTACCTGTAAACTTGGTCCAAACATTTCAAACAACGTTCCTAATCCAAATTGATGTATCCTAAAACGTAAATAATCGATCAAATTTCAGACGTGAAATACTGTGCTCAATAACGGCTGAAAACAAAGTGAAGCACGTTCCAGGTCGCGCGCACCAAAACATTAGAGGGCACCTGGAGTGACACATGGAAATAGCAGGGCTACAACTTCATTTCTCAAAGGAAAAACATCAACCAATTTTTAAAGACTGTTGACATCTAGTGGAAGCCATAGGAACTGCAAGCATATTTCTATTAAAAAAGGATTGCTAAAAACTGTTGGAAACAGATTGAGCTCAAAAACATTTTCCCTGGATGGATTGTGCTCGGGGTTTCGCTTGCCAAATCAGTTCTGTTATACTCACAGATATTATTCAAACAATTTTAGAATCTTCTGAGTGTTTGCTATCCAAATATACTAATAATATCCGTATCCTAGCTTCTGGGCCTGAGTAGCAGGCAGTTTACTTTGGGCATGCTTTACATCCGGATGTGAAAATACTGCCCCCTAGCCTAAAAAGGTTGAATGAGTAAATGCTAAGGTGTTTAGCACATTTTTACTCCTGAACATAATTAGGCTTGGCATAGCAAAGGGGTTGAATAATTATTGACTCAAGACATTTCAGCTTTTAATTTTCTATTCAAATCTGAAATGTTCTACAAACAAAATTCCACTTTGACATGATGGGGTATTGTGTATTGATTAGTAACACATCTCAATTTGATCTATTTTAAATTCAGGCAATAACATAACAAAATGTGGAAAATGTTATGGGTTGTGGAAACTTTCTGAAGTCACTGTACATCCGGTCAAGATGTTCTCTTCAAGTTTAATGCTGGGTGTACACTAGACATTTTTGGACATGATTTAGCTGTCCCAGCCAAGTTTTTGAGATTGTAGACAAAATCCCCATGTCGTTGCCTACTCGGGGTTCGACTTTCACCGACTCTCGTTAAATGTGAGCAAGGCAACGACAAGTTTTGAGAACGTGATCAGCGGTAGCCAAAGAGTGCTTGACAGATAAAGAAAAAATGACATTGTTACGCATCCCCCAAAATGTGTAGACTAGAGTAACAGTGATTACTACGGGGGAATTCAAGATGGCGGCATGAGAGGTTGTAGAATTTCTAGCTGAGGAACAATTTTAGGGTTTTCTCAGAAAGTTTATAATTTTAGGCTGCAGTTGCAACAAAAAAATTATATTTAGCCATACAATGTAGCTATTTTGAATAGTTTTGTAATTAATCAAGCCATTGAAAAACATTTTTTGATCATGTCCAATGAATAAGCTAGCTCGCTATTGAAGAGTTTCAGCATGTTTAGCTAACATTAGCTAGCTAGCATCTTCATAGATAGCAGCATGGAGTCAGGACATAACCAAACTGTTGCTGAGATAATGGATGTTAAGACCACCAAGGAGAAAAGAGGCATTGCTTGAAATCATTCATATGCTTGCAGTGTAGAAAAGGGGGATGAATGTGGTCTGGGGGCTAAAATCAAAGAGAGAGCAGATGACATCATGGACTTGGTGTAAAAGAACACTGTCTGCATCGTTAACCTGAAGAAAGTGATTGATTTCAATGTTGAAGAAGTAAATACTCTGAAGCAGCAGAACGCAACATGGAATACTCAGGTTGCAAAGCAGGAGAAGAAACTCACTGAAAATGGAGTCAAATGTTAACGAGACTGACCGATACAGTCGAAGATGGACTCTTCGAATTGACGGAATCGCAGAAAGATTTGACGAGAAAACAAAGCAAAAGTGAAGGACATTTGCAGGGCACTAGTCCCGGAGGACGAGCAGAATATTGGTTCTATGGATGTGGTGCACCGACTGGGTAGGCTGAGAGAGGGGAAGAACAACCAGCCACCTGAGACCAGTGATCATGGCATTCATCTCCAGGACAGCGAGGGATCTGACATGGAAAAGTGCAAAGAAAAATTACTATTATAAGAACAACTTGAGGTTCAAGGAGGACCTGACAGCTTTTGATAAAGAAGCTCAGAATCATCTGTGGCTGATGATTGAAAGGTAAGGAAGGAAGGAGGAGGAAAGTGCATTTTTGGCAGAAGTCAAGGCATTTGTTAATTGAAGGGAAATTCACGCTGACGCCTAGCTTGATGGTTACTGGATTTGCCAAGTGAGTGTCGCAGGACTGATTTTTATTTGAAACTGGTAAACGTTTCATTTTGTGAGGAAAGAGTATTATTTGTGTGAGCCAAGTTTTTTTTTATTTTTTTTTTATGGCAGGGAAATTGGCACTGACACATAAGGAGACATTGGAACACAGCGCCTTCAAAATCTGGGGCATTTCCTGTTTGAAATTTAATCTTGGTTTCACCTGTAGCGTCAGTTCTGTGGCACTCACAGATAATATCTTTGCAGTTTTGGAAACGTCAGAGTGTTTTCTTTCCAAAGCTGTCAATTATATGCATAGTCGAGCATCTTTTCATGACAAAATATCTTGTTTAAAACGAACGTTTTTATCCAAAAATTAAAAGAGCGCCCCTATATCGAAGAAGTTACTGATCAATAATACTCCCAATGAAAATACAAAAGTCATCTCTCAGAATGTTGCCCAGTTTTTTATCAGAATCTGTATACATCAGCCCAGTCAACTTCCAATATGAATGATTTCTTAGACAATGTAGCAAACATTGCTAAGAAGATAGATAATGAATTCAGAGATTTTTGTGATGATGAGTTATCCGAAATTGAGATTAAATATTGTATTAAAAGCCTTAAGGACAATAGATCCCCTGGAGATTATGGTTTAACAAGCAAGTTCTACAAAACATTCAATGATCGATCGATTCCTTTCATTCTTGCAATGTTCCAAAAATCTATAGAAAAAGGGGCATTACCGGCTTCCTTAAAGCAAGGTGTAATTACTTTGATTCCCAAACCTAATAAGGATAGTCATGATATAGACAACTGTAGGCCCATTAGCCTGTTGAATAATGGTGGTAAGTTATTTTCCCTTGTATTTGCTAAGAGGTTGAAACAAGGCTTAAATCATATAATTGATGAAGAACAATCTGGCTTTATGCATGGTCGACACATTAGTAATAACATTAGGTTGATCTTAGATATGATTGACTATAATGACCTCCTTCTTGATGATAGTTTTGTTATGTTTGTTGATTTTTATAAAGCTTTTGACACTGTAGTACATGAGATTCTGATCAAGGCAATATGTTTTTTGGAGTTTGGTGACATTTAAAAAAAAACAGTACAAACTTTATATAGTGGTTGTACGAGGTCTGCGAAATTAGCTCACAGGACATCCCAGAGATTTGGGCGTGGCACTAGTAGGCCAGAGCTGCCCAAATTGTAATTTTTTATTTTAATTGGTTTCTCAAATTATGGCTCTTCATATCAAGATAGAGAAATGTCAAGGTATTTCTGCACTTGGCAAGGAATTTAAGCTATGTCAACTGGATGATGATACCACCATATTTTTGAGAGACAGGAATGAGATTTCTAAAGCAGTTTTCTGTATTGAAGACTTTGGTTTAAGGTTTGAAAATGAATATCAATAAGTCAGTCTTATTTCCACTCAAGGACTGTGTTTTACAGGAAATACATCCCAATTAAAGACCAGGTAACTTATCAATTGTCAAATGCAAGGATGAAAAACAAAGGAGTGAAATAAACTTTAACCCCATTGAGAAAACAAAGAAGAAATGAATTGTAAGGTTGGGTTTTATTGTCCAAAGCTGAAGGGTTATCAGGATCGGTTTATGTCTCATTATCAGTTAACTTACCCCCTAAAATTGTAAAGGACTTAGATATGATTCTTTATAATTTTATTTGGAGGAACGACCCTCACGACCTACTGTATGAAAATATATTCTCAGTAATACCCAAGAACAAGGAGATCTTGAGGTTTTAGATTTCAATACTCTAAATAATACTTTTTAAAATAAATTGGATTCTGAAGTATATTATGAACCAGAACAGTATTTGGAATGTATTTATTTGACTCTGTTGGAGGTTTAGAATTTCTGCTTCGGTGTAATTTAATGTTGATAAAATCCAAGTAAAATTTGCAAAATTCCATAAGCAGCCACATTTAGCTTTGATGTTAGCGTATGAACAATTGTTCCCTTTACATATTATTTCTATGGAATAACAAAGATAAACGATTTAAAAATAAGTCTCATATAATTTGGTAACTGGTTTAAGAATAACATTATTTTGCTTGGTCAGATACTGAATGTGGATGGATATCTACTCTCAAATGGGGAATTTCTTGATAAGTTTAGAATTCCAATAACCCCGAAAGAATATGCAACTGTTACATTAAAATATATTAATTAGCAATATTAACATGCTCAAAGATACATGTACGAATAAAAAAATTAGGAATATTGTTTGTGATGCTACATTTCCCTCTGCAAGATTTTTTTGGGTCGAATATCTATGGTGACATACAATGGGTGAAAGCATGGAAAATTCCTAACGATTTTGTATCTGTAAAGGAAGTTTCATTTAAAATGTTACATAGAATGTATCCTGTGAAACATGTTTTGGAAAGGTTCACGCTGAATATTGAATCTAACTGTGATTTCTGTGGAATGGAGGACACCATTTTGTATTCGTTTTTATTACCTGTATTTCAGGCAGAATGTTTTGGGATTGACAAACAGAACTTGTTACAAAGAAAACAGGACAGGTTGTACAATTTAGTGGTTTTGATGTAATGATTTTTTTAACGACAGGAAAGATAGTTGTTTAATGTGACGGCTCAGCAATGTTCTGATTTTGAAAGTTGTGTAGTGTCCACCTGGCTTAACTCTAAAGGTGTCATGACAGGATGTTCTCTTGACGTTCAAATAAAATAAAATAGTATTTGTCACATGCGTTGAATACAGCAGGTGTAGTATACCTTACTGTGAAATGCTTACTTATGAGTAAGCAGAGTTTTAAAAAAGTAAGACAAATTAGCTAAATAAACAAATGGAAACATAACAATAACGAGGCTATATACAAGGGGCACGGGCACTGGTACCGAGTCAATGTGCAGGAGTACGGGTTAGTCGAGGTAATTGAGGTAATATGTATATGTAGGTAGGGGTAAAGTGACTATGAATAGATAATAAACAAAGAGTAGCAGCAGCGTATGTGAAGAGTTTGAAGGAATGTGAATATATGTGTGTCTGTGTGTGTTGGAGTGTCAGTATAGTATGTGTGAGTGTGTGGTTGGAGTTCACTGAGTGTACATCGAGACTGTACAAGTGAGTCGACACCTTGTTCGATGTCTTGTTTTTTGGATGGCCGCATCCTTCATTCTCAGTGATGGTTCATAGTGATGGCGCTGACAGAGATGGTCGCCTCGCTTCAGGTCCTTAGAAAACTTTGCAGTTATTAGTTTTTTATGTATTATTTCTTACATTGTTATCCCAGAAAATGTCAAATGTTTTTACATACAGCTGGGAAGAACTATTAGATATCAAAGTGATGTCAACTTACCATCATTACAACCAGGAATACATCTTTCCCGAAGTGGATCCTTTGTTCGGAACCTCCACCCTGGACGTGATCTTATCCCGGAGAGGCCGACCCAAAACAACGTGGTCGCCACAGGAGAGGCAGACGGAGCGGCCTACTGGTCAGACTCAGAAGGCGAGCACACCATCCACTGCTTGCAAGCATATTACTCGCCAATGTCCAATCTCTAGATAACAAGGTGGACGAAATTAGAGCACAAGTTGCCTTCTAGAGAGACATCAGAGATTGTAACATTCTCTGTTTCATGGAAACATTACTCCTTAAATTCTATCAGTATATTGAATATACGACACGAGCTGGCAGCATTCTGGATCATTGCGACACAAACTTCCTCGATGCATACAAAGCCCTCCTTTTGGCAAATCTGACCATGACTCCATTTTGTTGCTCCCAGCCTATAGACAGAAACTGAAACAGAAACTGAAACAGCTATTCCTTCCGCAAGGAAATCAAACAAGCAAAGAATCAGTATAGAGACAAAGTGGAGTCGCAATTCAACAGCTCAAATATGTGATGTATGTGGCAGGGTCTAGTCAATCACAGATTACAAAAAGAAAACCAACCCCGCCGCAGACATCGACTTCTTGCTCCCAGATAAATTAAACAATTTCTTTGCTCGCTTTGAGGACAATAACAAAGCCTGTGGGATGTCCTTCTCCGTGGCCAACTTGAGAAAAACATTTACACGTGTTAACCGTCGCAAGGTAGCCGGCCCAGACGACATCCCTAGCCACGTCCTCAGAGCATGCGCAGAATAGCTGGCTTGTGTGTTTAAGGACATATCCAATTAATCCCTGTCCCAGTCTGTTGTCCCCACATGCTTCAAGATGGCCACCATTGTTCCTGTCCCCAAGAAAGCTAAGGTAACTGAACTAAATGACTATCACCCCATTGCACTCACTTCTGTCATCATGAATTGCTTTGAGAGACTAGTCAAGGATCACATCACCTCCACCCTACCTGATACCCTAGACCCACTCCAATTTGCCTACCGCCCCAATATATCCACAGGCGATGCAATCGCCATCACACTGCACACAGCCCTATCCCATCTGGGCAAGAGTAACACCTATGTAAGAATGCTGTTCATTGACTACAGCTCAGCATTTAACACCATAGTACCCTCCAAACTCGTCATTAAGCTCGAGACCCTGGGTCTCGATACCGCCCCTGTGCAACTGGGTCCTGGACTTTGACTGGCCGCCCCCAGGTGGTGAAGGTAGGAAACAACATCTCCACCCCGCTGATCCTCAACACTGGGGCCCCACAAGGGTGCATTCTCAGCCCTCTCCTGTACTCCCTGTTTACCCATGACTGCGTGGCCATGCACGCTTCCAACTCAATCATCAAGTTTACTTCAGGAAACAGCATGGGACAGCATGGTGAACAAGGCGCAACAGCTCCTCTTCAACCTCTGGAGGCTGAAGAAATGTTAGCTTGTCATCTCAAACACTCACAAACTTTTACAGATACACAATGCAGAGCAACCTGTCGGGCTGTATCACCGCCTGGTACAGCAATTGCACCGCCCTCAACCGCCAGGCTCTCCAGAAGGTTGTGCGGTGTGCACAACGCATCACCGGGGACAAACTACCTGCCCTCCAGGACACCTATAGCACCCAATGTCACAGGAAAGCTAAAAATATCATTAAGAGGTCAGCAAAAATACATCAACCACATCAATCATCCATTAGACGCGTCATCCATCAATCATGCTATTTTGGCCCGTGCAATCTACTATATTCTCCCTTAAGTCATTCTAGATTCTGTGTTATCTGATCAAATTGAGTATTACTTTGGCCTTGTGTTAATTTCGGGCCGGCTCTCCCTATGTTGATCCAACAGGTGGAGTGGGGTGGTAAAACAGTATGTAGGCTATCATGGAGAGGGCTACAGTAATTTATCATAGTATGAGTACGTATGAGTATTTCTGAGTACAATGAGTATGGAACGTTTTACTCACTCCTAGCCCAATTTGGCTACATTTCTCTACCCCGTTAAATGTCTCTATCACTCCTACTCCCCCTCTCCAGTGCTCAACGTCACCACTCAACTAACCACCGGTCCTGGAAACCATCATTACGCACACCTTGATTACCTTCCCTTCCTTTAGCCCTCAGTAGCCTCAGTCATCAGGCAGTATCAGTGGGTTTTTTTCACGTTCAGTACGCTTCACATGTTTTGTTTATCTGCATTCTCTCATTATTAAACTCACCTTCTGCACCTGCTTCCTGACTGCTGGGGTACACGCGACACCTTCCATCTCAACGTGATTAGGGTCCCCTCTTAACATTAGCCTTCATATTGTAACGTCTGCTTCCAACTCACACCCTCAAACACGTAGATCCCCCTGAACGCAGCACACTTCCAGATCCCTAACACCTGAAATCGAATCACCTGTTCACACACCTGTATCATTATCATACACTATTTAGATCAGTTCTTTGCACCACATCACTGTGAGGTATTGTTTGTTTTGTGACACGTCCTTCAGATTGCTGGTTTTCCCGTAATTTACTCCTCCCGTGTAGGATAGTATTTCCTGCCTCACTAATGATGCCTTTTGCCTATTCCCTGACTGTACTTTTGCCTATCGGATTCCCTGTTATCTACCTACTGGCTGACCTCCCGGACTACGTTACTAGCCTTTTCCCTGCCTGTACTATTTCCTTTGGACTTTCTGTGTACGACCTTCTCCCTGCCCCTGGACCAGGCTACCTGCCTCCCTTGTGTATGACCTTCTCCCTGCCTCTGGACCAGGCTACCTGACTCCCCCTGTGTATGACCTTCTCCCTGCCCCTGGACCAGGCTACCTGACTCCCCCTGTGCATATCAGTGCAAAGAGATGTCACTGCAATCCCTGGTTTGAATCCAAGCTGCATCACATCTGGCTGTGATTGGGAGTGTGATATAACAGCCAGTTACCTGCAGGAACCAACCCACTGTACCATGCCTATGTTGTTTTTTGTTGTTGTGTATTAACATATAAGAGAACTGAAGTGACCGCCCTGGCGGAGCTTGTGGCAGACTTGTACTTTGTACGTGTTTGTTCTAACTTCTCCAGTTAAGTGACAATAAAGAATGATTAATTTAATAATAACTTCAGGTGTCCCTGGTGTGGAATGTCCACCAAACACATCTGTCATGATAAGCACAATACAATGTTTATTCAGGGTGAAAGGTTCTGTGTAAGTCTGACGTACATCTTTGTATGGGTGTGGGGGGTTTGCTGCTATATGAAAGAGTGCTTCTCCACTCCAGAGACACATATTCCGCTGTTTCAACTTTGAACTTCACTCAGAGTCTTGACTCTAAAATAAGTTTTTGCATATTGAATCAGACCATTCAGTTTTCTTTCATCAAGATCTTCTATAGTCATCCTTAACACTGAGGCCTGCATACCATTCTATGTAAGTACACAATGTCTCTAAAGAACTAATCTTGCTATATGAGGAAATATTTGAGAGTATGTTTTTATTTTGACCAACAAATGAACAAAACTTTCAGGGAACAAATGCTTCCTACATTCTGAAACAGTTGCTTTAATCAGTTATAAAGTCTAGTTAAACAAGCATGGTATGGGTTTGTTGTCCCCTACGATGAAATTGGGGAGGGGACTACAGATCAGTCTGTCCGTTCGTAAGTTTGTTGGTAAATTAGTAACACATGATATCTCAGACAGCACTGGTAAGATTTTGACAAAGCTTCGGTTAATGATTAGTCTTACCATACAAATTTGGCATTTACAAAATGACACTAATTGGCCCAAGACAGAAGATATGGTAATTAACTGCAATTTGTTGGTCACCCGCGATATGTCAATTGCCACAAGAGGGGGTAGTGCATCATTCATGGGGACGATATGTTTACTGTTGCCTTGTTTTTACATGGTTGACTTTAGCCTCCTATTGTTCTGTTTTGAATTCAAAAGTATGATGTTAGTATGATGTTTAATGTGAGGTGAGTAGACTGTTAAGTGTAGTGCTTTACATCAAGCTGTCTCTTCATCTTGAATACAATGATTAACACATCTAGCATTGAGTATAGAAATGTCATGTTCCAAATTATTGAACTGCAGGGAAAGGTGAAATGAGAGAGGAAGTACTTCATGTGAGCAATTTTGCTCTGTTAAAGCTGCAGTAGGTAAGTCTGTAGAAATCAGACTTTGCTGGCAATAGTCCATCAAGGTAGCTGGAAGGTTGTCGATTTTCAAAGTTGGTGACTGGTGCTATCTCGACAAAAAACAGGCTTTGTTCAGTCACTTTACCAACTGTATTATCTATAATATAAAGTGAATGCATGAACAGGCATGTTACCAACAAACAAACAGTTATCTGTCTCCAACTTCTGCATCATGTATATTTATCTGTTTAAATCTAATTACTGTGCACATTAGTCAGGTACATCCCCAGAAGGGACATGTTGGCTGGAATGATTCTTCTCAGAGTGATAGTCAATGAAGCTGGGTCTTCTCTCAGAAACATTTTACATACATTTTACATACTGATAGCTGAAAATGTATGAATACAACTTCACCAAATTGTAAAAAAAAAAAATGACCTAATGAGGCTATAACATGAAAGCTTACTTAAACGAGAGAATCTACATCCATCTTTTGAAACTGAGGCGTTGTATGTTAATTTAAAAAAAACTTAACCAACTCATCTTGCTAAGTGAAAAATATTTTATAACTAAGGTTGATTTTATGACTAATGAACTGCCCATTTCAGGGAACAAATGGTACCTAAATGATGAAACAGTTGACTTACTGGTCATCATTTGTAGTTCATCAGTTTATATGACATAATGTTTTGTATTCACATTGTTCACCTTGGCCTAATATTGTTTTTGTTTTCACATGGTGGACGTTGACCTGCCCTGCTGATCCTGTGTAATATGTGTTCAGGTGAGTAACTAAACACAGGTTTCTCTAGCTAGCCCTGCTGATCCTGTGTAATATGTGTTCAGGTGAGTAACTAAACACAGGTTTCTCTAGCTAGCCCTGCTGATCCTGTGTAATATGTGTTCAGGTGAGTAACTAAACACAGGTTTCTCTAGCTAGCCCTGCTGATCCACACACCCTCAACATGGCAACCACACTGAAACTAATAGGTGGTCAAGGAGGCAGTCCATTTGAATTCCATGGCATGAACAACGGTGCCACCCTCAAGAAGATTGGAGTGGCGGTGGAAGGCTGGCAGGTGAAAGCCGTGCGTGCGGAGCTGACCGACGGGAAAGTAGCAACTTTTGGAGATGCAAACACTTTCAATGAGTTTGAGTTCAACCTTGGCGAGCGCATCACCAAGCTGTCTCTGTGGGGTAACGGCGCAGGCACACGTCTGGGTGCCATCAAGTTCACGACGAGTGAGAACCGGGAGTTCTTTGAAAAAATGACCAGCTGGGGACTGAAGACTGAGTACACCATAGATGTGGGGTCTGGAATCTGCCTGGGGCTGCAGGGAGGGTATGGCTCAGACATTGACTGCATGGGCTTTCTCTTCATCAACACCATCAAGTCGTCCGTGCTGACTGACATGAAGTATCCCACCCTGTCCCTCTTCAAACCCCAGGTGTGTGTAGACAGCTCAGGAAAACTCTACCGATGCTCTAACATTAAGGGGGCTGTCCACTTTAAAACATGTAATCCAATATGGGAGTCACGCCCTGGTCAAAGTATTTTGTGTTTATCTTTATGTATTTGGTCAGGCCAGGGTGTGGCATGGGGTTTTTGTAATTGTGGTGTGTTTGTCTTGGGGTTTTGGTGGTGGTATTGGGATTGTAGCTTAGTGGGTTATCTAGCAAAGTCTATGGCTGTCTGGAGTGGTTCTCAATCAGAGGCAGGTGCTTATCGTTGTCTCTGATTGGGAACCATATTTAGGCAGCCATATTCTTTGAGTTTGTCGTGGGTGATTGTCCTATTTGTCCTGATGTCCTTGTTTGATGTTAGTTGACACAAGTATAGGCTGTTTTCGGTTTTCGTTTTATTTATTGTTTTTGTAGTGTTCGTGTTTAGTCGTGTTTACGTTTGTTTAAATAAACATGGATCGCAATCGACACGCTGCAGTTTGGTCCGACTCTCCTTCACCACACCTAGAAAACCGTAACAGAATCACCCACCACCAACGGACCAAGCAGCGTGTTAACAGGCAGCAGCAGCAGGAGCAGCAGCAGCTGCAGTGGAAGAGGCTGCATCACCTGGAGAAATGGACATGGGAGGAAGAACTGGACGGTAAAGGACCCTGGGCTCAGCCTGGAGAATATTGCCGCCCCAAGGAAGAACTGGAGGCGGCGAAAGCTGAGAGGCGCAGATATGAGGAGGCAGCACGGCGTAGCGGATGGAAGCCTGAGAATCAGCCCCAAAAATGTCTTGGTGGGGGGCTCAGGGAGAGTGTGGCAGAGTCAGGAGTCTGACCTGAACCAACTCTCCCTGTTTATTGTGAGGAGCCAAGGAGGAGACCAGAACCAGAGCCGGTGTTGGAGGTGAGCGAAACAGAGACTGTGAAGGAGTTAATGGGGAAATTGGAGGAGAGAGAAATGAGGGAGTTGCTGTGTTGGTGCTTTTTGCATGGAATTCGCCCGACGGAACGTGTTGGGGATTTGATGGCACCTGGGTTAGCGCTCCATACTCGTCCTGAGGTGCGTGTTAGTCGGCTGGTGAAGTTGGTGCCAGCCTCACGCACCAGGCCTCCTGTGCACATCCCTAGCCTTGCACGTCCTGTGCCAACACTGCTCTCAAGATCTCCAGTACGCCTTCACGGTCTAGCCCATTCTGTGCCACCTCCACACTCCAGTCCTCCGGTAGCAGCTCCCCGCACCAGGCTTCCTGTGCGTGTCCTCGATCCAGTACCACCAGTTCCAGCACCACGCACCAGGCCTTCAGTGCGCCTCGCCTGTTCAGCGCAGCCAGCGCTTTTCTCCTCTACAGCGCTGCCGGAGCCTCCCGCCTGTTTTGCGCAGCCAGAGCCTTTCTCCTCTCCTGCGCTGCCGGAGTCTCCCGCCTGTTCAGCGCAGCCAGAGCTGCCAGCCTGCATGGAGAAGCCAGAGCTGCCAGCCTGCATGGAGCAGCCAGAGCTGTCAGTCCGCATGGAGCAGCCAGAGCTGTCAGTCTGCATGGAGCAGCCAGAGCTGTCAGTCTGCATGGAGCAGCCAGAGCTGTCAGTCTACATGGAGCAGCCAGAGCTGTCAGTCTGCATGGAGCAGCCAGAGATGTCAGTCTGCATGAAGCAGCCAGAGCTGTCAGTCTGCATGGAGCAGCCAGAGCTGTCAGTCTGCATGGAGCAGCCAGAGCTGTCAGTCTGCATGGAGCAGCCAGAGCTGTCAGTCTGCATGGAGCAGCCAGAGCTGTCAGTCTGCATGGAGCAGCCAGAGCTGTCAGTCTACATGGTGCAGCCAGAGCTGTCAGTCTGCATGAAGCAGCCAGAGCTGTCAGTCTGCATGGAGCAGCCAGAGCTGTCAGTCTGCATGGAGCAGCCAGAGCTGCCAGTCTGCATGGAGCTGCCAGTCTACAAGGAGCAGCCAGAGCTGTCAGTCTACATGAAGCAGCCAGAGCTGCCAGTCTGCAAGGAGCTGCCAGTCTGCAAGGAGCTGTCAGTCTGCAAGGAGCTGTCAGTCTGCAAGGAGCCACCAGTCTGCCCAGCGCTGCCAGTCTGCCCAGCGCCGCCAGTGCAGCCAGTCTGCCCAGCGCCGCCAGTGCCGCCAGTCTGCCCAGCGCCGCCAGTGCCCCCAGTCTGCCCAGCACCGCCAGTCTGCCCAGCGTCGCCAGTCTGCCCAGCGCCAGACTCAGCCAGACTCTTCCAGATCCGCCAGTCAACCAGACTCTTCCAGATCCGCCAGTCAACCAGACTCTTCCAGATCCGCCAGTCAACCAGACTCTTCCAGATCCGCCAGTCAACCAGACTCTTCCAGATCCGCCAGTCAACCAGACTCTTCCAGATCTGCCAGTCAACCAGACTCTTCCAGATCTGCCAGTCAGCCAGGATCTGCCAGTCAGCCAGGATCTGCCAGTCAGCCAGGATCTGCTGAAACCACCAGCCAGCCAGGATCTGGTAGATCTATCTACCTGCCTGAGCTTCCTCTCACTCCTGAGCTTCCTCTCACTCCTGAGCTTCCTCTCACTCCTGAGCTTCCTCTCACTCCTGAGCTTCCTCTCACTCCTGAGCTTTCTCTCACTCCCGAGCTTCCCCTCAGTCCCGAGCTGCCTCAGTCCCGAGCTGTCCTTCAGTCCCGATCTGCTCCTCAGTCCAGTGGGGTTCTGGGTGAGGACTACTAGGCCATGGTCGGCGGCGAGGGTGTACTATCTAGGGACGAAAGGAGAGGGGACTAAGACATTAACTGAGTGGGGTCCACGTCCCGCGCCGGAGCCGCCACCATGGACAGACGCCCACCCGGACCCTCCCTATTGTTTTGAGGTGCGTTCGGGAGTCCGCACCTTAGGGGGGTTCTGTCACGCCCTGGTCAAAGTATTTTGTGTTTATCTTTATGTATTTGGTCAGGCCAGGGTGTGGCATGGGGTTTTTGTAATTGTGGTGTGTTTGTCTTGGGGTTTTGGTGTGGTGGTATTGGGATTGTAGCTTAGTGGGTTATCTAGCAAAGTCTATGGCTGTCTGGAGTGGTTCTCAATCAGAGGCAGGTGCTTATCGTTGTCTCTGATTGGGAACCATATTTAGGCAGCCATATTCTTTGAGTTTGTCGTGGGTGATTGTCCTATTTGTCCTGATGTCCTTGTTTGATGTTAGTTGACACAAGTATAGGCTGTTTTCGGTTTTCGTTTCGTTTATTGTTTTTGTAGTGTTCGTGTTTAGTCGTGTTTACGTTTGTTTAAATAAACATGGATCGCAATCGACATGCTGCAGTTTGGTCCGACTCTCCTTCACCACACCTAGAAAACCGTAACAATGGGGGTCGACATTCATCAGGCATCTCATTTCTAGGACAGTCAGACACACATACAGACACATTAGTTATTATTGTTGGCTTTCTAAAAATCAATGGATAAGTTCCTCACTGATGATTAGCTCTTAAATTTTCTTTGTCTTGTCTGAACAATTTGTATCTTGTGTCTGTGTGTGTGTGTTGATTTTAGGTGACCCCAGAATATGTGAAATCCCTGTCTCACCACAACGACACCTCATTGGTTCAAGAAGAGTCCATTACATACAGCAAGACACTGACCAAGACTTCCTCCTGGTCTGTCAGCAACAAGATAGAATCCACCTTGAGTGTGTCGGTCAAAGCAGGGATCCCGGATCTGGTCGAGGTGACATCAGGGTTCAGCTTGACTGTGGGAGTGGAGCAATCCACCAGCCTGCAGAAGACAGAGACCATAACAGAATCGGATACCATCAACCTGAAGATCCCGCCAGGGAATACCATGGATGTTGAGATCACAGTGGGGAGAGCAAATATCGACCTTGCTACGAGGCCAAAGTGAAAGTCACCTGCATGAACGGCAGTCAGCTGGTCTTCCCATCCAACGGCATCTACACTGGTGTTACTTACACTTCAGCGAGGGTATCCACAAAGGAGAGATAATAAGTACAGTGATTGAATTAACTAATTATTTGTGTGCCTTTTCTGTTTCTATGATCATCTTTGAGTGATTATTATTGAACCCAGCTGACTCAGCTCTTTCTTTCTGTCTCAGCAGAGGGTATAACAACAGGTGGGTCATTCCTACAATACGGTGCCTTTGACATGACATGTTACCACACACACTACCGGTCAAAAGTTTTAGAACACCTACTCATTCAAGGGTTTTTCTTTATTTTGACATTTTTCTACATTGCAGAATAATAGTGAAGACATATACTATGAACTAACACATATGGAATCATGTAGTAACCCAAAAGGTGTTAAACAAATCAAAATAGATTTCTTCAAATAGCCAACCTTTGCCTTATTGACAACTTTGCACACTCTTGGCATTCTCTCAACCAGCTTCATGAGGTAGTCACCTGGAATGCATTTCAATTAACAGGTGTGCCTTCTTAAAAGTTAAATTGACTATTTCACCAAGAAGGAGAGTGATGGAGTGTTGCATCAGATGACCTGGCCTCCACAATCACCTGACCTCAACCATATGATTCTGTATGTGATTTTTCACAGTGTTGGTGGCTTCACTATTATTCTACAATGTAGAAAATTGTCAAAATGAGTAGGTGTTCTAAAACACTTGAATGAGTAGGTGTTCTAAAACACTTGAATGAGTAGGTGTTCTAAAACTTTTGACCGATAATTTTGTGTGAATTATTGAACAACATTCAATGCAAAATGTTTTAATATATGGTTAGACCCAAATGTACCATAAAAACCGATGTTATGTAACCATAGCTTAATTTCATGAATAATATACCATTTGTCTTTTATTTAACCATGTCCCCAGTCAAGTTTATAAGTTTATCAAACTTCCATTTGATATAATATTAATGCAATTCACAAATATTTTAATTATCATTACGTTGTGTTGTTCTCTTTCTAATCAAATTGTTTAGCATGATTCATCTATTATTTAATATCAGAATCATCCATTGTGTTTGTTAGCACACATGCAGTCACACACACACACACACACACACACACACACTTGCACTTCACAACTGCTGCTAACAGACTCTTATTATGGTTGCTAAATTCTGCACAATTTAAACACTTGCCCCAATCCCCCTTCCCCAAAATAAGTTTAAATATTACATTTTGTACTATAAATTGTGCAGCATCTCAGCTGCATATCAGTTACAATTTAAGAGCGTATTTGAGTAACTATCTGGCGGCAGGTAGCCTTGTGGTTAGAACGTTGGGCCAGTAACTGAAAGGTTGCAAGATCAAATCCCCGAGCTGACCAGGTAAAAATCTGTCAATCTGCCCGTGAACAAGGCAGTTAACCCACTGTTCCTAGACTGTCATTGTAAATAAGAATGTGTTCTTAACTGACTTGCCTAGTTAAACAAAGGTTAAATAAAATAAAGTATGACTTGGGGCTATCCAAGTAAAACACAAGATGAGCTTACAGAGTATTTACTTTACATTCAACTATGTATCAACCGATGAGCATGTTCAGTGCATTTACTAACTCTAGTAACTCTGTAGATATGCATCAGGACTATCTAAATGTAGTGAAAAACTGTTTAAATTAACACGCAATAATCACTCAATAGATATGCATCAGGACTATCTAAATGTAGTGAAATACTGTTTAAATTAACACGCAATAATCACTCAATAGATATGCATCAGGACTATCTAAATGTAGTGAAAAACTGTTTAAATTAACACGCAATAATCACTCAATAGAAATGCATCAGGACTATCTAAATGTAGTGAAATACTGTTTAAATTAACATGCAATAATCACTCAATAGATATGCATCAGGACTATCTAAATGAAGTGAAATACTGTTTAAATTAATATGCAATAATCACTCAACACATCCAAATGTGCAACTATTGGGATGAGTAAAATGACGTTCTGACACTGCAGCACCTGGGGGAATACACTGAACAATAATATATATCACCATGTAAAGTGTTGGTCCCACTGCAGCACCTGGGGAATACACTGAACAATAATATAAATCACCATGTGAAGTGTTGGTCCCATGTTTCATGACCTGAAATAAAACATCCCATAAACATCAATATGCACAAATAACACATTTCTCTCAGATTTTTTGGCACACATTTGTTTACATCTCTGTTAGTGAGCATTTTTCCTTTGACAAGATAATCTGTCTAACTGACAGGTGCAGCACATCAATAAGCTGATTAAACAGCATGATCATTACACAGGTGCACATTGTGCCGGGGACAATGAAAGGCCACTATAAAATGTGCAGTTTTGTCACAGAACACAATGCCACAGATGTCGCAAGTTGAGGGAGAGTGAAATTGACATGCTGAATAATCCAGAGCTGTTGCCAGGGAATGTAATGTTAATTTCTCTACCATAAGCTGCCTCCAATGTCGTTTTAGAGAATTTGTCATTACGTCCAACCAGACTCACAACCACAGACCACGCATATGGCATCGTGTGGGTGAGTGTTTTGCTGATGTCAACGTTGTGAAACAACTATTTCCATTGATCCTTAATTCCCTGTTGACCTCAAGTCCTCTGCGTTGTGTATTTATCTTCAAATATTATTGCACAGCCTCATTTTAAAATGTATTAAATAGTTTATTTCCTCATCATTCTACAAACCCCGTAATGACAAAGCGAAAACAGTATTTTTGAATAGTTTGCAAATGTATTAAAAATAAAAACTGAAATACCTGATTTATATGAGTATTCAGACCCTTTGCTATGAATGTCGAAATTGAGTTCAGGTGCATCCTGTTTCCATGTATCATCCTTGAGATATTCTACAACTTGATTGGAGTCCACATGTGGCAAATTCAATTGATTGGACATGATTTGGAAAGGCACACACCTGTCTATATAAGGTCCCACAGCTGACAGTACATGTCAGAGCAAAATAGTCAAGGATAGCCATTTGATTAGATGTTCAGGAGTCTTTTGGCTTGGGGGTAGAAGCTGTTTAGAAGCCTCTTGGACCTAGACTTGGCGCTCCGGTAGCAGAGAGAACAGTCTATGACTAGATTGGCTGGAGTCTTTGACCATTTTTAGGATCTTCCTGACACCACCTGGTATAGAGGTCCTGGAAGGCAGGAAGCTTGACCCCAGTGATGTATGGGCCGTTCGCACTACCCTCAAAGCACTTCATGGCTACAGATGTGAGTGCTGCCGGTCGGTGGTCATTTAGGAAGGTTACCTTAGTGTTCTAGGGCACAGGCACTATGGGGGTCTGCTTAACACATGTTGGTATTACAGACTCGGACAGGGAGAGCTTGAAAATGTCAGTGAAGACACTTGCCAATTCGTCAGTGCATGCTTGCAGTACACTTCCTGGTAATCCGTCTGGCCCTGTGGCCTTGTGAATGTTGACTTGTTTAAAGGTCTTCCTCACCTTGGCTGTGGATAGCGTGATCACACAGTCTTCCGGAACAGCTGGTGCACTCATGCGCTGATGAACTGGCTCGTCTGGTAGGCACGTGTCACTGGGCAGCTCTCGGTTGTGATTCCCGTTGTAGTTTGTAATGGTTTGCAAGCCCTGACACATCTGACGAGCATCGGAGCCGGTGTAGTACGATGCAATCTTAGTCCTGTTATGACTGTGCCTGTTTGATGGTTTGTCTGAGGGCATAGCGACATTTCATATAAGCTTCCGGGTTAGAGTCCCGCTCCTTGAAAGCGGAAGCTCTAGCCTTTAGCTCAGTGCGGATGCTGCCTGTAATCAACTGCTTCTTTTTTTCACCTTTATTTAGTAGGTAGGCCAGTTGAGAACAAGTGCAACTGCGACCTGGCCAAGCTAAAGCAAAGTAGTGCGACAAAAACGACAACACAGAGTTACCCACGTGATAAACAAACGTACAGTCAATGACACAATAGAAAAGTCTTTCTACAGCGTTTGCAAGTGTAGTAAGATTAGGGAGGTAAGGCAACAAAAATAAGTCCATAGAGGCGAAATAATTACAATTTAGCATTAACACTGGAGTGATAGATGTTGATTTGCAAGAAGAGACACTGGGAGGCAAAAGAGCAACAACAAAAAAACAATATGGTGATGATGTAGTTGGGTGTGCTATTTACAGATTAGCTGTGTACAGGTACCATGATCGGTAGGCTGCTCTGAGAGCTGATGCTTAAAGTTAGAGAGAGGGATATAAGTCTCCAGCTTCAGTGATTTTTGCAATTCGTTCCAGTCATCAGCAGAAAACTGGAAGTAAAGGCGGCCGAATGAGGTGTTGGCTTTGGGGATGACCAGTGAAATAAACCTGCTGGAGCGCGTGCTTCGGGTGGGTGTTGCTATGGTGACCAGTGAGCTGAGATAAGCCGGAGCTTTACATTCCTAAAATCATTGATATACGTTAGCCTACTGTAACCACACACAAATATTGTGTGTGTGTTAAGGTTGGGCGATTGCGTACAAGACTACATCGCCTGATTTCGCCCCATAGTGATGCTCGATAATTGATCACTATTGGGGGTAGTCTTTCTCATGGCTACCCATGTATTTCCATGGAAATATAACATTTATTTGGAAAGTAATAAATATATAGATATTTTTAAATGCATTCATGATTTGCATAAATGTAATATACTAACTATTACTCTTGTTAAAAATATGAAATGGTATTATATTTGGTTGAAGAGCACATTATGGCTTGTTTAGGACTCGAGACTCAAAGTTTAGGACTTGATACTTGTTGATCTTGACTTGGGACTTGAGTGCAAAGACTTGGTCCCACCTCTGATACACTGACACTCCAGCACACACACACACACACACACACACACACACACACACACACACACACACACACACACACACACACATTGAAGAGGAGGAAGTAGGCAGAGGTGTGCTCCCCCCCCACCCACACACACGCAGTCTCCACCTCACACACACGCACAAACGGACACACACACACACACACACACACACACACATATTCACATTCCTTCACACTCTTCACGTACGCTGCTGCTACTCTCTGTTTATTGTCTATTCATCGTCACTTTACCCCTACCTACATGTAAATATTATCTCAATTACCTCGACTAACCCGTAACCCTGCACATTGACTCGGTACCAGTGCCCCTTGTGTATAACCTCGTTATTGTTATTTTATTGTGTAACTCTTTTTCCTTTTGTTTGTTTAGCTCATTTGTCTTACTTTTTTAAAACTCTGCTTTGTTGGTTAAGGGCAAGTACAAATGCATACTAATAGTAGTTATCCCTCCTGCTGGAGTCAACACATTCTGGCTGATGCGAAACAACGTCATCATCTCACTGGCTTCTTCTCTGTTGAGCTCTCATTGGCTATTGCTGATCACGTTGTCACACCCTGATCTGTTTCACCTGTCTCTGTGCTTGTCTCCACCCCCCTCCAGGTATCGCCAATCTTCCCCATTATTCCCTGGGTATTTATACCTGTGTTTTCTGTTTGTCCGTTGCCAGTTCGTCTTGTTTGTCAAGTCAACCAGTGGTTTGTCTCAGCTCCTGCTGTGCCCCAGTCTCTCTTTTTCTTGCCCTCCTGGTTTTGACCCTTGCCTGTCCTGTTTTTGAGCCCTTCTGCTTTATAGTGCACTACTTTGGACCAGGGCCAATAGTTATTTTGTCAAAAGTACTGTGCTATAAAGGGAATCAAGTGTCATTTGGCACTCATAGGGCTTACAGAATACAACCCAGAACATATTGCCGCAGACTCCCTGCTAGGCCTGACAATATGTGGATTGAGCAGGCCAGAGCCTCAGCCGTATTCACAAAGCGTCTCAGAGTGCTGATATCAGATACGTTTTCCCTTTAAGATAATAATTGATAAGATTATATGTACAGCCGGGATCTGATCCTAGATCAGCACTCCTACTCTGAGAAACGCTGTGATTACAGGTCTTGGTGTTTAAACAGTGGAGGAATGTGGTCTGAGTCTTAGGAAAATAAATCTGTGTTATGAATTCATGTGAGAGGCTGTGAGCCAGGGCTCCTGTGACTGTTGTCAAACTGTACCACCTGTGAAGGTGTTAGTCTTGAATAAGAATTTACAGGGTTAAAGGTGTTAAAGTCTTGAGTAAGAATTTTGTGAATTTTGAACTCTCTACAACAAAGCTTTCTTAGGTGTCCAAAAAGCTTTCTCTGCCCTTAACCTTGTTCCGAACACCTTGTTCTGAACACCTCCAAAACAAAGGGCATGTGTTTTGGTAAGTTGAATGCCCCTCTCCTCACAAGTGTGATTACTACCTCTAAGGGTGCTCTCGAGCAGCTAGATGTTCTTTACCATTCGGCCATCAGATTTGCCACCAATGCTCCTTATAGGACACATCACTGTACTCTATACTCCTCTGTAAATTAGTCAACTCTGTATACCCGTACAAAGACCCACTGGTTGATTCTTATTTATAAAACCCTATTAGGCCTCACTCCCCCTATCTGAGATATCTACTGCAGCCGTTATTCTTCACATGCAACACCGGTGCTGCCAGTAACATTATGTTAAATGTCCCCAATGCACACACATCCTTGGGTCGCTTGTCTTTTCAGTTCACTGCAGCTAGTGACTGGAACGAGCTGCAACAAACACTCAAACTGAACAGTTTTATCTCAATCTCTTCATTCAAAGACTCAATCATGGACACTCTTACTGACAGTTGTGGCTGCTTTGCATGATGTATTGCTCTCTCTACCTTCTTGCCCTTTGTGCTGTTGTCTGTGTCCAATAATCTTTGTAGCATATTTTGTGCTGCTACCATGTGCTGCTGCCATGTTGTGTTGCTACCATGTTGTTGTCATGTTGTGTTGCTACCATGTTGTTGTGTTGCTACCATGCTGTGTTGTCATGTTGTGTTGCTGCCATGCTATGTTGTTGTCTTAGGTCTCTCGTTATGCTGTGTTGTGTTGTCTCTCTTGTTGTGATGTGTGTTTTGTCCTATATTTTAATTGAATTATTTATATTTTTAATCCCTGCCCCCGCCCTCGCAGGAGGGCTATTGCCTTTTGGTAGGCCGTCATTGTAAATATTAATTTGTTCTTAAATTACTTGCCTAGTTAACTAAAGGTTAAATAAAATTAAATACAAATTTAAAGACCATGAATTAACAGGGTTATAAGTGAATATTATGTAAACACTGAACGTACATTACGTTAACACTGAATGATATTGTAACGGCTTTCTTCTATCTCCTCCTCGGACGAGGAGGTGTAGCAAGGATCGGACCAAAATGCAGCGTGGCTATTGCAATCCATGTTTATTAAATAATAAAGAAACACGAACTTACAAAACAATAAACGTAATGTGAAAACCGAAACAGCCCTATCTGGTGCAAACACAAAGACAGGAACAATCACCCACAAAATACACAGTGAAACCCCGGCTACCTAAATATGGTTCCCAATCAGAGACAACGAGAATCACCTGACTCTGATTGAGAACCGCCTCAGGCAGCCAAACCTATGCTACACCCCTACTCAGCCGCAATCCCAATGCCTACAAAACCCCAATACGAAACACAACAAAATAAACCCATGTCACACCCTGGCCTGACCAAATATATAACGAAAACACAAAATACTATGACCAAGGCGTGACAGATATACGTATGATCGTGCCTGCCTGGTGTGTGTGTGTCCGTTTGTGCGTGTGTGTGAGGTAAAGACTGTGTGTGTGTGTGTGTGTGTGTGTGTGTGGGGGGGGGCACTCCTCTGCCTACTTCCTCCTCTTCAATCTACCCACTAGTAACACAACAATACACCTCCTGGGAGGAATGTGGCTGAGAATGGAGTCATCATTTCAATGCATTTATTAAAGCGTTTACCTTTGATGTTATCACTTAGGTAATAGGCAGTCATATCACTTAGGTAATAGGCAGTCATATCACTTAGGTAATAGGCAGTCATATCACTTAGGTAATAGGCAGTCATATCCCTTAGGTAATAGGCAGTCATATCACTTAGCTAATAGGCAGTCATATCACTTAGATAATAGGCAGTCATATCACTAAGTAATAGGCAGTCATTCATGTAGGTAATAGGCAATCATATCACTTAGGTAATAGGCAATCATATCACTTAGGTAATAGGCAGTCATGAAAGACTACCTCTTAGTCAAACATTCAAAGCCATTTTATTTTGTGATAGCTTCCTATGGCATACGTTGTTTAAATCAAGGTCAAGCTCAGGTGACTCCCATTTACCTCATTATCTCCTGTGTATTTATACCTGCATTTTCTGTTTTTCTGTTGCCAGTTCGTTTTGTATTGTCAGGTCGTCCCAGCATGTTTACAGTTTTTCCCTGCTCTCTAGTTTTTTGTTTCTAGCTTTTCCAGTTCTAATGTTTCTGCCTGCCCTGACCCTGAGCCTGCCTGTCATCCAGTACTTGTTGGACTCTGATCTGGTTACGAACCTCTGCCTGTCCTCAACCTTCCTTTTGTCTACTCCCCGTATTATAATAGATTATCTGAGAATTGAACCATCCGCCTCCTGTGTCTGCATCTGGATCATATCCTGACTCATGATAGGATATTCATTTAATATACACTGTATGTTTGTTATAGTAGATAGGAATAGAGTATAATATAATACCATAGCCATTAGCTATTACAATAGCCATAGAAAGAGCTTGTATGCCTACTTACTATCTAGGTTTTATCTCTGTTGATCTTATGGCTGAAACCGTTCTGGTCCCCGTGGATCTAAATTCAAACCCTAAAATCAAACAGCAACTCTATTGATAACATTGTTTAATCTGGAACAGTAAGTAGCTTCTCTATTTCTGTCATTACCAGCAGTACTGAGTCATGCTGCAGCGCCATGCTCAGTCAAATCAAATCAAATTCAAATCAAAATGTGTACAAAAACATACTAATAGTAGTCATCGCTCCTTTTTAATTTCATTTATTTTTTAAACAAACAAATATCAACAAACAAAATAGGAATAGTCACATGCAAACAAGCATACATACATAAACTATTTACTTTGCCAGAAATCCTAAACAAACAAATCACATTCATTAATAATACATGTTTCAATTGCATTTTTGTTTTTCATTTTAGCTAAAATAGTGCCATAGTGTTTAAATGAATTTATAAAGTGAAAAAAGTTAGGTTTAGATTTTAGACTATGAAATGAACCTATTATTAGTATTAGTAGTTGAATTAAATATACTTTATCAATGTCAGAATTTCTGAAATTAATAATTATATCAAAATCACAACCTGTCCTGTTTTATTTGTAACTAAGTTCTGTATGTCAAATCCCCAAAATTCTACCTTAAATACAGATGAAAAAAAAATATATAAAATTTTCTCCTTCTGTCACGTTCGTCGTATACATAATGAGCGGACCAAGGCGCAGCGTGAGTAGAGTTCCACATATTTATTGAAGTGAATATTCAAAAAACAACACAGAATAAATGAATGTGAAGTTCGTAGCGCATAGAGCACTGAACCAAAACGGAACAATATCCCACAAACACAGGTGGGAAAAGGACCCCACTAAGGATCATCCCCAATTAGAGGCAACGATCATCAGCTGCCTCCAATTGGGAACCATACTCACACCAACATAGAAATTCAAGACTAGAACATCCCCCAAGTCAAGCTCTGACCTTATGCACCATAGAGAACCCCAAGGGCTCTCTATGGTCAGGGCGTGACACCTTCTCCATTCCACAGAAATCCCAATTATAGTCAATATTCAGCTTGAATCTTTCCAAAACATGTTTCACAGGATAAATTCTGTGTAACGTTTTAAATGAAACTTATGGATACAATATTGTTCAGAATTGTCCACGCTTGCCCCCAATGTATATCACCATATATTACTCATCATTAAATATATCAATTCAAAAATAAGTTACCTGGTCTTCAATTGGGATACCATATACTTCCTGTAAAACACAGTCCTTGAGTGGAAATAAGACTGACTTATTGATATTCATTTTCAAACCTGAAACCACGGAAAAGTCTTCAATACAGAAAACTGCTGTAGAAACCTCATTACTGTCTCTCAAAAATATGGTGGTATCATCAGCCAGTTGACTTCGTTTAAATTCCTTGCCAAGTGCTGAAAAAGCTTTAAAATGTCCCTTTCTTGATATAAACAGCTATAACTTGAGTAACCAATAAAAATATAAAAATGACTAATTGGGCAGCCCTGCCTAATGTCACGCCCAATATCAAATCTTTGCAATATCCCATGAGCAAATTTCACAGACCTAGTACAACCACTACATAAAGTGTGGACTGCATTAAAAAAAAAGTAACCAAACCCCCAAAATGTATTGCTTTGAACATAAACTAATCTTCTGCTGTGTCAAAAGCTTAATAAAAATCAACGAACATAAGAAAACTATCATCAAGGATGAGGTCATTATAGTCAATCATATCTAAGATCAACCTGATGTTATTACTAATGTGTCGACCATGCATAAAACCAGATTTTTCTTCATCAATTACTGTATATGATGTAAGCCTGGTTTGAACCTCATAGCAAATACAAGGACAAATAACTTTCCATCATTATTCAACAGGCTAATGGGCCTCCAGTTGTTTATATAAAGTCATCATCACTCTGGGACTGCTCAAAGATGAGATCGGTAGCCCTCAGATTGCATCTTTGACCTGCTCACATTAAACGATGGTCGGTGACGGCCGCATGACACAGGCCGTAGGGCAATGATGCAGGATTTTGTCTCCAATCTGAAAAAACTTCTCTGGGACAGCTAAATCGTGTCCAAAAATGTCTAGTGTACATCTGGCTTTAAACATGAAGAGAACATCTTGACCGGATGTACAGCGCCTTCAGAAAGAATTCACACTCCCTTTACTTTTTCCACATTTTCTTATGTTATAGCCTGAATTTAAAACAGATTACATTGAGATTTGGTGTTACTGATCTCCACACAATACCCCATAATGTCAAACTGAAATGTCTTGTGCCAGTATGTGTTCAATCCCTTTACTATGGCAAGCCTAAATAAGTTCAGGAGTAAAAATGTGCTAAACAAATCGCATAATAAGTTGTATTGACTCATTCTGTGTTAAATGATAACAGTTAACATGATTTTTGAATTTACTACCCCTTCTCTGTATCCCACAATAACAATTATCGGTCGAGTAGTGAATTTCAAGGGAAGATTCAACCATAAAGACTAGGGAAGTTTTCCAGTGTCTCTCAAAGAAGGGCACTGATTGGTAGATATGTAAAAAATAAAAATCAGACACTGAATATCCTTTTAAGCATGGTGAAGTTATTAATGAGGCTTTGGATGGTGTATCAATACACCCAGTCACTACAAAGATACAGGTGTCCTTCCTACCTCAGTTTCTGGAGTGGAAGGAAACTGCTCAGAGATTTCACCATGAGGCCAATGGTGACTTTAAAACAGTTACAGAGTTTAATGGTTGTGATATGAGAAAACTGAGGATGGATCAACAACATTGTAGTTACTCCACAATACAAAAATAATTGACAGAGTGAAAAGAGGGAAGCCTGTACAGAACACAAATATTCCAAAACATGCACCAAAGATGCATCATGTTTGCAACAAGGCACTAAAATGATACCGCAAAAAAATAACTTTTTGTCCTGAATACTAAGCGTTATGATTGGGTCAAATCCAACACAACACATCACTGAGTATCCCTTTACATATTTTCAATCATGGTGGTGGCTGCATCATGTTATGTGTATGTTTGTCATCGGCAAGGACTAGGGAGTTTTTTAGGATAAAAATTCACGGAATACATCTAGAAGCACAGGCAAAATCATAGAGTAAAACCTGGTTCAGTCTGCTTTCCAACAGACACTGGAAGATGGATTTACCTTTCAAGAGGACAATAACCTAAAACAAAAGGCCAAATCTACACTGGAGTTGCTTACCATGATGACATTGCATGTTCCTGAGTGGCCTAGTTACAGTTGAGACTTAAATTATCTTGACAATCTATGGCAAGACTTGAAAATGGCTGTCTAGCAATGATCAATAATCAACTTGACAGAGCTTGAAGAATGTTAAAAAGAATAATGGGAAATTATTGTACAATCCAGGTGTGCAAAGCTCTAAGAGACTTACCCAGAAAGACTCACAGCTGTAATTGCCGCCAAAGGTGCTTCTACAAAGTATTGATGCAGGGGTGTGAATACTTATGCAAAATAGATATTTCTGTATTTCATTTTCATTAAATGTGCTGTTAATGTCTACAAACATGTTTTCCCTTTGTCATTATGGGGTACTAGTCTGTAGATGGATGAACAAATTCCTTTAATAATGCATTTTGTCTTCAGGCTGTAACACAACAAGATGTGGAAAAACTCATGGAGTATTAGTCAATTCTGAAGGCAGGAGGTCATTAAGGTCATTAAATGTTGATTCCTTGTTTACTACTGATATGCTGACACTAATTAGTTTCAGATATGCCAGAGACGCTTTAACAATGAATGGAGGATAAAGATATGGGTGTTCGGAATGTTGGAAAGCCAGGGCAACTCCAGACGTCCCAGTCTTCGGCATGTGAAACGTCAGAGTATGGTAGTCAGAGATGAATGGAGAGCGTATGCAAGTCTCTCACAGGACTGCAGGCATGTGAAGGTCAAACACATTCCGGATTATGGAGACCCGTGTATGTATTTATTGTACCTTTATTTAACTAGTCAAGTCAGTTTTAAAAACAAATTCTTATTTTCAATGACGGCCTAGGAACACTGGGTTAACTGACTTGTTCAGGTCACCTCTGTCACGCCCTGGTCTTAGTATTTTGTGTTTTCTATATTTATTTGGTCAGGCCAGGGTGTGACATGGGTTTATTTTGTGTTGTGTTTATGTATGGGGGTTTTTCGTAGGTTTTGGGATTGTGGCTGAGTGGGGTGTTCTAGCAAAGTCTATGGTTGCCTGAGGCGGTTCTCAATCAGAGGCAGGTGATTCTCGTTGTCTCTGATTGGGAACCATATTTAGGCAGCCATATTCTTTGAGTGTTTCGTGGGTGATTGTTCCTGTCTTTGTGTTAGTTGTCACCAGATAGGCTGTATAGGTTCACGTTCCGTTTGTTGTTTTTATATTATCGTGTTTATTTCGTCATTAAACATGTATCGTATTAACCACGCTGCATTTTGGTCCGACTCTCTTTCGACGGAAGAAAACCGTAACAACCTCGGGAATTCAATCTTGCAACCATTCGGTTATAAGTTCAACGCTCAAACCACTAGGCTACCTGCCATATACGTCTGCACACTCCGAATATCTCATGGGTGTAGCAGACTTGTGGAAGGAAATGTGACGTCTGCGTGGAAACTGATCAGAGAAGTCCCTAAAGAGGCAACTCTGCTTCATAGAGTCCTTGGTAGACTTTTCAATGACATCATGTGAATGTGAAAAAACTGAGGCTGTGATCCATATAGTTGTGATTTTAAAATACAAATCACACACACCATACACATACACAATCGCTCTCTGGGTCACTGTGATCACACTGTTCTTCAACTGGTCATTCAGTGTTTCCTTTGAATGAAACGTTGCACACTATTCTGTCAAACTGAATATTTCCCTGGCAACATTATGCACAGAATGGTGGGTGATATTCAAGTAAAGGTCACAGAGATGAAGAGGAAGGGGAGTTACTTACCTTCCAAGTAAGATACGTGGACAAACATGTTTTTCTTGTTGCAGGACAACAGTATCTTGTTACATTCGATAGTACCGGTAAAAAGTATATATATTGAACATTTCTTTGTGGTGGAGGCAAACACACATTCAGGGGCACATTTCCTGTAGTGTTTAATGTAGTGTTTACTGTAGAGTTTACTGTATACTGAAACTTTGATAGTATTGTGAAACCGTAGTTTGACAAAATGTTCAACATGAGATATTTGTAGCCCTTTATCAGGTTCAGCAAGGTTGGAGCTGGTTTCAGTGACTGCACCCTGTGTTCTGGGTAAAACGTGTGTCCTTGTGTGTGCATTTCGTGTGCCAATTATGGTACTGTGATACTACTGAAGTTTCTGTTTAACACTTCAGGAAACAATCCCTGAAAAGTGTGTGGTGGAGGCTCAATGTATACAATAACTTAGTGTTTGTTGAATTAAACTACGATACATTGGTGCTGCAATCTCTCTCTCTCGCAGCCTGTAGCCATTAGGCCAACAATGTTGATAGACATTATTGTGATTTTTTGATAATTAAAATATTTTTGCATTATGCCTCTGATGTGTTTTTTCATCACCAATAGGAAAGACAATTGAAATGAATTCCTTAGGCTCTAATCTATGGATTTCACATGACTGGGAGTGTTGGTCCCAGATACATAAAACAATGGTACAGTCATGGATCAGAAAACCAGTCAGTATCTGGTGTGACCACCATTTGATCTATGCAATGTGACACGTTTCCTCCACATAGAGTTGATCGCCTGTTTATTGTGGCCTGTCGACCCAGAGCATCCCAAACATGCTCAATTGGTGACATGTCTGCTGAGTATACAGGCCATGGGTAAACTGGAACATTTTCAGCTTCCAGGAATTTTGTACAGACCCTTGCAACAGGCAGTGCATAATCATGCTGAAACATCATGTGATGGAGGCGGATGAATGGCATGACAATGGGCCTCTGGATATCATCACGGTATCTCTGCATTCAAATTACCCTTGATAAAATGCAATTGTGTTAGTTGTCCGTAGCTTATGCCTGCACATACCATAACCCCACCACCACCATGGGACACTCTATTTACAATGTTAACATCAGCAAACCGCTCACCCATACACATGGTCTCTAAAACCACGTCATTCTCTGGCAACAGCTCTGGTGGATATTCCTCTAGTCATCATGCCAATTGCACGCTCCCTCAAAACTTGAGAAATCTTTGGCATTTTGTTGTGTGTCAAAACTGCACATTTTAGAGTGGCCTTTTATTGTCCACAGCACAAGGTGTACCTGTGTAATGATCATACTGTTTAATCAGCTTCTTGATATGCCACACCTGTCAGGTGGATGGATTATCTTGGCCAAGGATACATTCTCACTGACAGGGATGTAAACAAACTCGTGCACAAAATTCAAGAGAAATATGTTTTTTTGTGCATATGGAACATTTCTGGGATATTTTATTTCAGTACAAAAGCTGAAGAACATACGCACATCCAGGTATACTTTCCGCAAGTGCTGGTGGAAAACAGAAAGGAAAACACTGCTGCTCATGCTCCCAGGTGATGTGGATGCATTGTTATAAATATCACCTGGGAGCATGAGCGGTATTTTCCTTTCTGTTTTCCATCTTTTATTTCAGCTCATGAAACATGGAACCAACATTTTACATATTTATTTTATATTTTTGTTCAGTGTATTCCCACAGGTGCTCCAGTGTCAAAACATAATTTCACTCATCCCAACCGTTTTACATTTGGATGTGTTTAGTGCTTATTGCATATTAATTTAAAAAGTATTTCACTGTATTTAGATAGTCCCAATTCATATCTACAGAGAGTTACTAGTGTTAGTAATTGAACTGAACATGCTCGTCAGTTGATACATAGTTGAATGTGGAGTAGATCATCTGTAGACGCCAACTAAGCTCAACTTGTGTTTCACTTTATTTGGAGAGATCCAAATCATATCTACACATAGTTAGTAGAATTACAACAAATAAGCTGAAAAATTGAAACTGAGATGCTGCTGATATTCTCCACAATTTCTAATCCAATATTTACATGTCTTTTGGGGAAGGGGAGGGTTTAAGTTGTGCAGTATTTAGCAATTATAATAAGAGTCTGTTATTAGCAGTTGTGATGTGAGTAGCATGAATGTAAGTGACTGCATGTGTGAGTGACTGCATGTGTGCTAACAAACACATTGGATGATTCTTATATTAAATAATAAATTAATCATGATAAACAATTCTTAAGAAAGAGAACTCTTTCAGGACCCGGGTACAAACTCGGGTCTCCGGTGTGAGAAACAGTCACTTAGTAAACTGAGCCACTAATAGTCGGCAGAACCCAGAAGATGAGGCAGACACAGCAGTACTAGAGACAGTGATTTAATAAAGAAAAAAGGAAAAGATCTTCAGGCAAAAATATAAATCCACAACGTCACAAGTAATTCCAAGAGAAAAAATGTATATCCTCCAAGACACAAGGAAAATCCACAAAGTGGTAAGAACAGCAGGGAAAAAACAAACCTCAGAAGAATATTCAAAAATAAACAAGAACAAAACCAGAGTACCTCAAGTTCACAGCATGGCTGGGGCTGGGTGCTAACATACAAACAAAGAACTGAGGAAAACTAAGGGTTTAAATACAATCAAGGGAAACGAGGTACAGGTGCAGATAATAACTGGGAACAAGGGAAAACAAAAGGGTCAAAAAGCACAATGGGGGCATCTAGTGACCAAAACCGGAACAACCCTGGCCAAATCCTGACTGACTCAACTTAATGATAATTTAAATATTTGTGAGTTTTATGAATAGTATATCCAATGGAAGTTGAATTAACTTAACTGAGGATATGGAGAAAGGTTACTGACACACCAGACAAATAGTTTAATATTCATGAAATTAAGTTACAGTTACATACCATTTTTTAAAATGGTAAATGGGGGTCTAACCGTATAACAAAACATTTTGTAATGAATGTTGTTCGATAATTCACACAAAACATGTGTTAAAATGTCATTGGACACAAAAGGCACCGGATTGTGGGAATGACCAACCTGTTGTTATAACCTCTGCTGAGACAGAAATAAAGAGCTGAGTCAACCTGGTTCAATTAGAATCACTCAAAGAAGATCATAATAACAGAAAAGGCACACATAGATTTAGTAATGGTGTCACATTCTATCACTGTGCACACTATTCATGATGTCATACACTTGTCTCATCTCTCCTTTGTGGATACCCTCACTGAAGTGTCAGTCACACCAGTGTAGATGCCGTTGGATAGGAAGACCAGCTGGCTGCCATTCATGCAGGGGACTTTCACTATGGCCCTGTAGTCAAGGTCGATATTTGCTCTCCCCACTGTGATCTCAACATCCATGGTCTTCCCTGGCGGGATCTTCAGGTTGATGGTATCTGATTCTGTTATGTTCTGTCTTCTGCAGGCTGGTGGATTGCTCCACTCCCACGGTCAAGCTGAACCCTGATGTCACCTCGACCAGATCCGGGATCCCTGCTTTGACCGACACACTCAAGGTGGATTCTATCTTATTGCTGACGGACCAGGAGGAAGTCTTGGTCAGGGTCTTGCTGTATGTAATGGACTCTTCTTGAACCAAGGAGGTGTCGTTGTGGTGAGACATGGACTTCACATATTCTGGGGTCACCTAAAATCAACACACACACAAAGATACAAATTGTTCAGACAAGATAAAGACAATTTAAGAGCTAATCATCAGTGAGGAACTGATCAATTGATTTTTAGAAAGCTAACAATATAATCTAATGTGTGTGTATGTGTGTGTGACTGTGCTAGAAATGAGATGCCTGATGAATGTCGACCCCCATATTGGATTATATGTTTTAAAGTGGACAGCCCCCTTAATGTGAGAGCGTCGGTAGAGTTTTCCTGAGCCGTCTACACACACCTGGGGTTTGAAGAGGGACAGGGTGGGATACTTCATGTCGGTCAGCACGGACGACTTGACAGTGTTGATGAAGAGGAAGCCCATGCAGTCGATGTCCGAGCCAGACCTGCCCTCCAGCCCCAGGCAGATTCCAGACCCCACATCTATGGTGTACTCAGTCTTCAGTGGCCAGGAGGTCATTTTTTCAAAGAACTGACGGTTCTGACTCGTCGTGAACTTGATGGCACCCAGACGTGTGCCGACGCCGTTACCCCATAGAGACAGCTTGGTGATGTGCTCCCTCTGAGGTCAAACTCAAACTCATTGAAAGTGTTCGCATCTCCAAAGGTCTCAACGTGCCTGTCCACTAGCTCCGCCCGCACAGCTTTGACCTGCCAGGCTTCCACCGCCACTCCAATCTTCTTGAGGGTGGCACCATTGTCCATGCCATGGAATTCAAAGGAACTGCCTCCTCCACCACCGATCAACTGCAGTGTGGTTGCCATGTTGAGAGTTTGAGTGTGCGTCAGGTAAACTGAAATACAAATTTGTACAGATAAATTTAAGAACCCTCCAACTCAAAGTCAGGTCTGATTCAGACATTCAAAGCACCAAAAAGCACCTCGCTCCTTTGTTTGGGTTACACCCTGTGTTTCTGTATACGTGTTTGTTTTGGGCTTCGTCCCGTGCCTTTTCACAACATGTTGTATATTTTGGGTGGAGTATTAAACCCCCAATTACGAATTCCTGCGCCTGTCTCCAATCATTTATACAACAGGTCACATATCAACATTTAGACAGCATAATAAACATATTGCAAAACAAATAATGATCACACATTTATCATCCATAGAGATGCAGTATACGTGTTACTTCCTGATCTCACTGAATCTGGTTCTAATTCTCCAGTCCACCTCTTCCTGGCTCCTCTCCAGCTAATGCCATCTGGCTCAGTGCAGCTTCCAGTAAAGGTCACATGTTTCATAAGTGGTTGGAGGATAAGCTTCTGTCTGTGTTTTGCCCTGGGACAGCCGCAGGGGCACAGAGAAGAAGCATTGCCTGAGTTCCAAAATAGCACCCTACTCCATATATGGTGCAAAGGGCCTTGGTAAAAAGTAATGCACTAAATAGGGAATAGGGTGCAATCTGGGAGGATGCCATAGAGAGTTGTGAACCGGCTGGTGCTGCAGTGACAGACAGATCCACATCTCTGTGATGTAGCAGACCTGGGTTCAAATAGTATTGGATTTCTTTCAGGTTCATTACATACATAAATCAAATAAATACCAATAAAATGGCGCCGGAAGAAATGGCAGCAGTTTTATGGGCGCCCAACCAATTGTGCTATTATGTGGGGGTTGTTCACGTTATTTGTAACTTATTTTGTTCATAAAGTTTCTGCAACCATATCTTACGGCAAAAATTGAGCTTCTGGACAGCGATCACTCACCTCAGATTAGATCTTTTCTTCCACAAGCAAGATGCACAGGACATTCTCCAAACACCCGACAGGGCCAACATCCCCGTTATTTGCAAGAGGAAGCGACGCAGGTATAGAGGACAAAGAGCAGGATGCCTGGTCAGGACCCAGAAAAGGTGAGTGGGAAAGCTACCGTTACCATCAATACTACTTGCCAACGTGCAATCATTGTACAATATATTAGACGAGGTACGATCACGAATATCCTACCAACGGGACATCAAAAACTGTAATATCCTATGTTTCACGGAATCGTGACTGAATGACGACATGGATATTCAGCTAGCGGGATATACGCTGCACCGGCAAGATAGAACAGCACACTCCGGTAAGACGAGGGGGAGTCAGGGGTCTGTGCATATTTGTAAACAACAGCTGGTGCACGAAATCTAAGGAAGCCTCTAGATTTTGCTCGCCTGAAGTAGAGTATATTGTTATAAATTGCATGCCACTACTTGCCTAGAGAGTTTTCAGCTATACTTTTGTGGCTGTTTATTTACCACCACAGACAGATGCTGGCACTAAGACCGCACTCAGTCAGCTGTATAAGGAAATAAGCAAACTCACCCAGAGGCGGCGCTCCTAGTGGCCGGAGACTTTAATGTAGGGAAACTTTTAGCAGTTCTACCAAATTTCCATCAACATGTTACATGTGCAACCAGAGGGAAAAAAATTCTAGATCACCTGTACTCCACACGCAGAGATGCGTAAAAAGCTCTCCCTCGCCCTCCATTTGGTAAATCCGACCACAATGCTATCCTTCTGATTTCTGCTTACAAGCAAAAATTAAAGCAGGAAGCACCAGTGACTCGGTCTATAAAAAAATTGTCAAATGAAGCAGATGCTAACCTACAGGACTGTTTTGCTATCACAGACTGGAACATGTTCCGGGATTTTTCCGATGGCATTGAGGAGTACACCACATCAGTCACTGGCTTTATCAATAAGTGCATTGAGAATGTCGTACCCACAGTGACTGTACATACATACCCCAACCAGAAGCCATGGATTACAGGCAACATCCACACTGAGCTAAAGGGTAGAGCTGACACTTTCAAGGTGCGGGACTCTAACCCGGAAGCTTACAAGAAATTCTGCTATTCTGCTAAATTCTACTACGCCCCCATTCTCATCTATGGGGCTGTAGTTGAGCATGTTGAGAGCTTCAAGTTCCTTGGTATCCACATTAACAACAAACTAGAATAGTCCAAACACACCAAGACAGTTGTGAAGAGGGCACGACAAAGCCTATTCCCCCTCAGGAAACTAAAAAGATTTGGCATGGGTCCTGAGATCCTCAAAAGGTTCTACACCTGCAACATCGAGAGCATCCTGACTGGTTGCATCACTGCCTGGTACGGCAATTGCTCGGCCTCTGACCACAAGGCACTACAGAGTGTAGTGCGTATGGCCCAGTACATCACTGGGGCTAAGCTGCCTGCCGTCCAGGACCTCTACACCAGGCGTTGTCAGAGGAAAGCCCTAAAATTGTCAAAGTCCCCAGCCACCCCAGCCATAGACTGTTCTCACTACTACCGCATGGCAAGCAGTATCGGAGTGCCAAGTCTAGGGCAAAAAGGCTTCTCAACAGTTTTTACCCCCAAGTCATAAGACTACTGAACAGGTTATCAAATGGTTATCCGGACTATTTGCATTGTGTGCCCCCAACCCCTCTTTTTATGCTGCTGCAACTCTCTGTTTATCATATATGTCACTTTAACTATACATTTTTTTTCACCTTAATTTATCCAGGTAGGCTAGTTGAGAACAAGTTCTCATTTGCAACTGCGACCTGGCCAAGATAAAGCATAGCAGTGTGAACAGACAACACAGAGTTACTCATGGAGTAAACAATTAACAAGTCAATAACACAGTAGAAAAAAAGAGAGTCTATATACATTGTGTGCAAAAGGCATGAGGAGGTAGGCGAATAATTACAATTTTGGAGATTAACACTAGAGGGATAAATGATCAGATAGTCATGTACATACTACCTCAATTGGGCCAACCAACCAGTGCTCCCGCACATTGGCTAACCAGGCTATCTGCATTGTTTTCCACCCACCACCCGCCAACCCCTCTTATACGCTACTGCTACTCTCTGTTCATCATATATGCATAGTCACTTTAACCATATCTACATGTACATACTACCACAACCAGCCTGACTAACCGGTGTCTGTATGTAGCCTACTTTTAAGCCTCGCTACTGTATATAGCATGTCTTTTTACTGTTGTTTTATTTCTTTACCTACCTATTGTTCACGTAATACCTTTTTTGCACTATTGGTTAGAACCTGTAAGTAAGCATTTCACTGTAAGGTCTGTTGTATTCGGCGCACGTGACAAATAAACTTTGTTTTGATTTGATACATATACTACATACAGATTTTGTAAGAAAATACAAGATATTTGAAAGAAGGTTTACGTATTTATATGGGTTGTGAGATGGAACCCCTTTCTCACCAGGGTTGGTCTAAATTCCAAATTGAGCCGAGAATGACGAATAAATTCCAATTCAATTATTGAATTGAAGTAGTAAACACGACACAGAATTTGAATTAAATGAAAGGAAATAGAATTGAATTCAGTGAAATTCAAATGCCTCTTCTATTTTATATAAGGTGTAGTTTATACAAATATACATATTGTACATAAAACATCAAACATGTCGTTAATTACAATATAATGTTGTTGAAACAATTGATTTTTCAGGACAAACTCTTAAAGTGAACTTACAAGGTAAACTAAACCTGTATGAGAATATTCAAAATTTTTATATTTCATTATTCACGAAACAAAATCCTGTATTGATCTAAATTTTTCTCAGAATGCATTAGTTTAATGTTCAAATTGACAGTGAGGCCTTCAAAAAGAAGCAAAACAAATTAAATTGTTGGTGGAAATATAATCGGCTATTCTAAGCAGTAAGGTTAAAAGGGTATGTGAACATTGTTTCCAGAGAAAAGTTATGGATTTCTTTGTATCAAATGAAGAAAAGAAACAGCACACCACAGCTTCTGGGGAAACACCCGAATATATTCACTCAAGCATGACTCTACTTCATCCTACTGGTCAAGTGTTGTAATTACAAGTTATTGGGAGAATCTTTCCACCGGCACTGGAAACTACAGTATTTGACTGAGTAACTTTGTACAGGAGCCATCAACAGTAATTCAACATTTTAAACTGTATTTAATATTATTTCTCCCTATATTTCAAAACTAGAGTAACACTACTTTTTAAATCAACAGTGACTGTGAGAAGGTAACACATTTTAATCAACAGTTAACTGTGAGAAGTGTTAAAAAGCATATACACAACATGACCAAAAGTATGTGGACACCTGCTAGTCGAACATCTCATTCCAAAATCATGGCCATTAATATGGAGTTGGTGTCCTCTTTGCTGCTATAACAGTCTCCACTCTTATGGGAAGGCTTAACACAAGATGTTGGAACATTGTTGCAAGGACTTGCTTCCATTCAGCCACAAGAGCATTAGTGAGGTTTGGCGATTAGGCCAGGCTCACAGTTGGCGTTCCAAAAGTGTTCGATGGGGATTGAGGTCAGGGCTCTGTGCAGGCCTGCCAAATTCTTCCACACCGATCTCAACGAACTATTTCTGTATGGACCTTGCTTTGTTCACAGCACAGGGAGCATTGTCATGGTGAAAAAGGGCCTTCCCCAAACTGTTGCCACAAAGTTGGAAGCACAGAATTGTCTAGAATGTCATTGTATACCTTTGCTTAATATTTTCCTTCACTGGAACTAAGGGGCCCGAACCATGAAAACATTCCCAGACCATCATTCCTCCTCCACCAGTTGGCACTTACAGTTGGCACTATGCATTTGGTCAGGCATCCGCCAAACCCAAATTTGTCCGTAGGACTGCCAGATGGTGAAGGGTGATTCATCACTCCAGAGAACGCATTTCGACTGTTCCAGAGTCCAATGGCGGTAAGCTTTACACCACTCCATCCGACGCTTGGCATTGGGCATGGTGATCTTAGGCTTGAGTGTAGCTTTCGGCCATGGAAACCCATTTCATGAAGCTCCCGATGAACAGTTAGTGTGCTGACGTTGCTTCCAGAGGCAGATTGGAACTCAGTAGTGAATGTTGCAACCGAAGATAAGATGATTTCTTCAGCACTCGGCAGTCCCATACTATGGTCTTGTGTGGCCTACCATCCTATGACGGTGCCACGTTGAAAGTCACTGAGCTTTTCAGTAAAGCCATTCTACTGCCAATGTTTGTCTATGGAGATTGCATGGCTGTGTACTCGATTTTCTACACCTGTAGCTGACATAACTGGATAACTAAACAGCTTTAATCGTTTAATCTGCTTGTCCAGAGGATCTTAAACCCGTTCAGCTCGAGACGCACTAAAGTGTCCACACAGTTTTTTTTTATCTATAGTGGAACGTCAGCTACAGTATATAGTCTTTTACCAATGATTCACATTTAAAACATGGTTCAATCACTGTGGCACATTTTGGGAAATTAAATGAATCCATGTAACATGTAGCCTACAACCTAGCCATAACATCGAGTAGGTGAGAGCTGAGTAAATACTGCACCTGTATAAATACCAACCATGTCATAAATTAAATGACACACTGCACTTCAAATGTGCACTTGACTTCAAGTCAACATAACGGTGTGGTTTCCTGGATAACGATTAAGCCTAGTCCTGGAACAAGGAGCAAGCTCAGTGGAGAATCTCAAACTTGAACATACTTTTCTACTATATACAACTGAAGTGTTTTTTAAAAATAGAAAAACACTACAATAAGAAGAGGCCTCTTAAGAACCTCTCTGGTACAAGTGGAACAGTAGCGTCCCACCTCGACAACAGCCAGTGAAATTGCAGGGCGCCAAATTCAAAACAACAGAAATCCCATAATTAAAATTCCTCAAACATACAAGTATTATACACCATTTTAAAGATAAACTTCTTGTAAATCCAACCACAGTGTCCGATTTCAAAAAGGCTTTACTGCGAAAGCACACCATGTGATTATGTTAGGTCAGCGCCTAGTCACAGAAAACCATACAGCCATTTTCCAGCCAAGGAGAGGGCTCACAAAAGTCAGAAATAGCGATTAAATTAATCACTAACCTTTGATGATCTTCATCAGATGGCACTCATAGGACTTCATGTTACACAATACTAAAGGTCGACCGATTATGATTTTTCAACGCCGATACCGATACCAGTTATTGGAGGGCCAAAAAAGCCGATGCCGATTAATCGGCCGATTTAAAAAAAAAATATATATATATATATATATATATATTTTTTTTTTTACATTTATATGTAATAATGACAATTACAACAATACTGAATGAACACTTATTTTAACTTAATATAATACATCAGTAAAATCAATTTAGCCTCAAATAAACAATGACACATGTTCAATTTGGTTTAAATAATGCAAAAACAGTGTTGGAGAAGAAAGTTAAAGTGCAATGTGTGCCATGTAAGAAAGCTAAACGTTTAAGTTCCTTGCTCAGAACATGAGAACATATGAAAGCTGGTGGTTCCTTTTAACATGAGTCTTCAATATTCCCAGGTAAGAAGTTTTAGGTTGTAGTTATTATAGGAATTATAGGACTATTTCTCTCTATACGATTTGTATTTTATATACCTTTGACTATTGGATGTTCTTATAGGCACTTTAGTATTGCCAGTGTAACAGTATAGCTTCCATCCCTCTCCTCGCCGCTACCTGGGCTCGAATCAGGAACACATCGACAACAGCCACCCTCAAAGCAGCGTTACCCATGCAGAGCAAGGGGAACAACTACTCCAAGTCTCAGAGCGAGTGACGTTTGAAATGCTATTAGCGCGCACCCCACTAACTAGCTAGCCATTTCACATCGGTTACACCAGCCTAATCTCGGGAGATGATAGGCTTGAATTCATAAACAGCAGAGCTGCTGGAAAAACGCACAAAAGTGCTGTTTGAATGAATGCTTACGAGCCTGCTGGTGCCCACCATCGCTCAGTCAGACAGCTCTATCAAATCATAGACTTAATTATAACATAATAACACACAGAAATACAAGCCATAGGTCATTAATATGGTCGAATCCGGAAACAATCATCTCGAAAACAAAACATTTATTCTTTCAGTTGAAATGCGGAACCGTTCCAAATTTTTCCATAACGGGTGGCATCCATCAGTCTAAATATTCCTGTTACACTGAACAACCTTCAATGTTATGTCATAAAACCCGTAAAATTCTGGCAAATAAGTTCGCAATGAGCCAGGCGGCCCAAACTGTTGCATATACCCTGACTCTGCGTGCAATGAACGCAAGAGAAGTGACACAATTTCACCTGGTTATTTCTTTTAGCTAAATATGCAGGTTTAAAAATATATACTTCTGTGTATTGATTTTAATAAAGGCATTGATGTTTATGGTTAGATACATGTTGGAGCAACGACAGTCCTTTTTCGTGAATGCGCACTGGATCGATTTTATGCAACGCAGGACACTCTAGATAAACTAGTAATATCATCAACCATGTGTAGTTATAACTAGTGATTCTGATTGATTCAAATCTAATTTATTTGTCACATACACCTGATTAGCAGATGTTAATGCGAGTGTAGCGAAATGCTTGTGCTTCTAGTTACGACAATGCAGTAATAACCAACGAGTAATCTAACCTAACAATTCCAAAACTACTACCTTATACACACAAGTGTAAAGGGATAAAGAATATGTACATAAATATATATGAATGAGTGATGTTACCGAATGGCATAGGCAAGATGCAGTAGATGGTATCGAGTACAGTATATACATATACATATGAGATGAGTAATGTAGGGTATCTAAACATTACATTAAGTAGCATTGTTTAAAGTGGCTAGTGATATATTTTAGATCAATTTCCATCAATTCCCATTATTAAAGTGGCTGGAGTTGAGTCGCATTGATGCACCTGTACTGACCTCGCCTTCTGGATGATAGCGGGGTGAACAGGCAGTGGCTCGGGTGGTTGTTGTCCTTGATGATCTCTATGGCCTTCCTGTTACATCGGCTGGTGTAGGTGTTCTGGAGGGCAGGTAGTTTGCCCCCGGTGATGCGTTGTGCAGACCTCACTACCCTCTGGAGAGCCTTACGGTTGTGGGCAGAGCAGTTGCGGCGGTGACACAGCCCGACAGGATGCTCTCGATTGTGCATCTGTGGAAGTTTGTGAGTGCTTTTGGTGACAAGCCAAATTTCTTCAGCCTCCTGAGGTTGAAGAGGCGCTGCTGCACATTCTTCACGACACTGTCTGTGTGGGTGGACCAATTCAGTTTGTCCGTGATATGTACGACGAGGAACTTAAAACTTACTACCCTCTCCATTACTGTCCCATCGATGTGGATAGGGGTGCTCCCTCTGCTGTTTCCTGAAGTCCACAATCATCTCCTTTGTTTTGTTGACGTTGAGTGTGAGGTTATTTTCCTGACACCACACTCCGAGGGCCCTCGCCTCCTCCCTGTAGGCTGTCTCGTCATTATTGGTAATCAAGCCTTCCACTGTAGTGTCGTCCGATTGATTGATTGATTGTTTTTTATAAGATAAGTTTAATGCTAGCCAGCAACTTACCTTGGCTTCTTACTGCATTCGTGTAACAGGCGGGCTCCTCGTGAGGCAGATGGTTAGAGCGTTGGACTAGCTAACCGTAAGGTTGCAAGATTGAATCCCTGAGCTGACAAGGTCAAAAACTGTCGTTCTGCCCCTGAACAAGGCAATTAACCCACTGTTCCTAGGCCATCATTGAAAATAAGAATGTGTTCTTAACTGACTTGCCTACTTAAATAATGGTAATAAAAAAAAAAGAATTGGCAAAATCGGCGTCCAAAATTACCGATTTCCGATTGTTATGAAAACTTCAAATCGGCCCTAATTAATCGGGCATTCCGATTAATCGGTCGACCTCTACACAATACATGTATGTTTTGTTAGATAAAGTTCATACTTATATCCAAAAATCTCAGTTTACATTGGCACGTTATGTTTAGAAATGCATTGTCTCAAACAATCATCCGGTGAAAGTGCAGAGAGTCAAATTACAGAAATACTCATCATAAACATTGATCTAAGATACACGTGTTTAACATACATTTAAAGATACACTTCTCCTAATGCAACCGCTGTGTCTGATTTCAAAAAGGCTATACGGCGAAAGAACACTGCGATTATGTTAGGTCAGCGCCTAGCCACAGAAAACCATACAGCCATTTTCCTACCAAGGAAAGGTGTCACAAAAGTCAGAAATAGAGTTAAAATTAATCACTTTCCTTTGATGATCTTCATCTGATGGCACTCCCAGGTCTCCATGTTAGACAACAAATGTTAGTTTTGTTCGATAAAGTCCATCATACCTCCTTTTTAGACGAAAAGTCAAAAAAGTTATATTACAGTTTGTAGAAACAAGTCAAACGATGTTTAGAATCAATCTTTAGGATGTTTTTATCATGAATCTTCAATAATATTCCAACCAGACAATTCCTTTGTCTTTAGAAATGAAAAGGAATGGAGCTTGCGCTCACGGCCGTGTGCGTGACTAAATTAATGGCTTTCAGCCAGACCCCTGATTCAAACAGCTCTTATTCTCTCCCCTTCATAGTAGAAGCCTGAAACAAAGTTCTAAAGACTGTTGACATCTAGTGGAAGCCTTAGGAAGTGCAATATGACCCCATAGACACAGTACATTGGATAGGCAATCACTTGAAAAACTACAAACATCAGATTTCCCACTTCCTGGTTGGATTTTTCTCAGGTTTTCGCCTGCCATATGAGTTCTGTTATACTCACAGACATCATTCAAACAGTTTTAGAAATGTCAGCGTGTTTTCTATCCAAATCTAATCTAATAATATGCATATCCTAGCTTCTGGGCCTGAGTAGCAGGCAGTTTCATTTGGGCACGCTTTCATCCAAATTTCCGAATGCTGCCCCCTACCCTAGTGAAGTTTTAAGGAATATGAAAGAAAAAACTTTGACGAGTTAGTTTTCACATTGTCCTGTCTAGCGTTAGCAGCTAAGCTACCTCTCCACAGCAGAGTGGACCTGAGAAGCTCTATTCCCTCACTGGAACATATACAAATCAAATCAAAGTGTATTTGTCACGTGCGCCGAATACAACAGGTGTAGACCTTACAGTGAAATGCTTACTTACAGGCTCTAACCAACAGTGCAAGTTTTCAGTAAAACATAGGTATTACATAAACAATAGTAAAGAAATAAAAAAACAGTAGAATGACAGTGAAAATAACAGTAGCGAGGCTCTATACAGGTGGTACAGGTACAGAGTCAATGTGCAGGGGGCACCGGTTAGTCGGGCTAATTGAGGTAATATGTACATGAATGTATAGTTAAAGTGACTATTCATTGATGATAAACAGAGAGTAGCAGCAGCATAAAAGAGGGGTTGGCGGGGGATGACGGGACACAATGCAAATAGTCCAAGGTAGCCAATGTGCGGGGGCACCGGTTAGTCAGGATAATTGAGGTAGTATATACATGAATGTATAGTTAAAGTGACTATTCATATATGATAAACAGAGAGTAGCAGCAGGGTAAAAGAGGTGTTAAATAAGAAAATCTGAGAAAAACAATAGAAAAAAACCTAGGAAATGTAGAAAACTGCAGTTTTGTAGGAGCTTGTGGCGAGACGGATCTATTCGTCACCACCACGCAAAGGCAGAGTTGCTGAGTTTCTTAGCTTTCAGAGTAAGTCTTAACCTGTTCAAAAAACAACACTTCTGAAATTACATTGCAGTGCCATGACCCAGATTCAAACTAGGGTTGCTGCAGCCACAATTCAGTGTACTAACCACTATGCTATCACAGATGGCTACAAGAGGTGATGTTGTAAAGCCTACATAGGCTGTGAAAGTGATGTGCACAAGCTGGCTAAACACTTTTCATATTGGTCTCGATAATGAATAAAGTGAAGAAACAGTCGAGCTTTACACATTCAAAAAGTGCCCTTTTTCCGTGACATTGGAATATCTCAATTGCATCCTCCTCACATCATCTCTAATTCTATAAACCGATTGGTGAGAAAACCTGAGTGCCCTCCCCTCTGACCTTCTCCACAAATGTGTTTGGTGAGAAAACCTGAGTGCCCTCCACCAATGTGTACAACACAATTTTTGAAGAGGTACTGCTGAGATTTGAACTTGGGATCTCCTGTTTACTAGACAGGAACTTTAACCAACTAAGCCACAGCACCCAGGAAAGAGATATATTTTGCAGATCCGAACACCCACACCTATTTGAATCAAACCAGTCTCATTAATTTAACCCACATCTCTGTCTAGCAAAATCACATCACAAAAGAGATGTCTTTTACTAATATTGGTCATTCGAGGACAGTACATTTTTCATTTGGGTCTCGAGATGAATAAACTCAAGAACCTCTGACATGGATTCTTAAACTATGATTTGGGACCCAAAGCAGTTATTAACATGTCATATCTGGGTCGCGAGATATGAGTAAACATTCAGAATCATACACTATTTCTTCATAATGTTGGTCGTTCGAGGACAATGCATTTCTCACTTGGCTCTCGAGCTTAGAAATGGTAAAAACCTCTGAAACAGCAGATGAATCAGTTCGAGTAAGTAATTAACCTACGATATGCTGGGGAACTTTGTCGAAAGGCAAAGTTGCTGAGTTTCTTAGCTTTCAGAGTAAGTCTTAACCTGTTCAAAAAGATACCTTCTGAAATTACATTGCAGTGCAGTGACCCGGATTCGAACCAGGGTTGCTGCGGCCACAACGCAGAGTACTAACCACTATACGATCAGGGCTGGCTACAAGAGGTGGCTTTGTAAAGCCTACATAGGCTGTGAAAGTGATGTGCACAAGCTGGCTAAACACTTTTCATATTGGTCTCGATAATGAATAAAGTGAAGAAACAGTCGAGCTTTACACATTCAAAAAGTGCCCTTTTTCCGTGACATTGGAATATCTCAATTGCATCCTCCTCACGTCATCTCTAATTCTCTAAATTGATTGGTGAGAAAACCTGAGTGCCCTCCCCTCTGACCTTCTCCACCAATGTGTACAATAAAATTATTGAAAATGTACTGCTGAGATTTGAACTCAGGATCTCCTGTTTACTAGACAGGCACTTTAACCAACTAAGCCACAGCACCCATGAAAGATATATATTACAGTAGTACGTTTTAAGCATTGAAAATTAGCCTTTTTACCATGACATGCTGTGAACCGTGGTTTCTGCAACCTCAACGCACAGTACTAACCCCTATATAGTCACGGCGGGCTACCTGGGCTTGAATGGAGAGGCTAACCATGCTGGCACTTGTTAGCTACCTCACTCAAAAGGAGAACTTTTGCTGTGACATGTGGAGAATATCAATTGCGTAATCCTTGCATCCTCTCGCCTCGAATCCTTCTCAAAACAAATCAGATGAGCTTGAGAGGATCTACAGAAAATAATGGGAGACACTCCCCAGATACAGGAGTGCCAAACTTGTAGAGCCATACCCAAGAAGACTTGAGGCTGTAATCACTGCCAAAGGTGCTTAAACAAAGTACTGAGTAAAGGGTCTGAATACTTATGTAAATGTTATATTTCAGTTTTACATTTGTAATATTTTTGCAAACATTTCTAAAACCTGTTTTTGCTTTGTCTTTATAGGTTATTGTGTGTAGACTGCTGAGTGGGAAAAACAATTTCAATCTATTTTGGAATAAGGCTGTAACAAAAAGTCAAGGGGTCTGAATACTTTCCTAAGGCCCTATATACACACACACACACACATACATATAAATATATAGATATGCATGCACAATATTGCAAATGCAAAAATAATAATAAAAATGATAATAAAATTGGACAAAAGTATATTCATACAGTAATTGACACAAAAAAACGAAAGAATTTAGAGAAAAAAGCACTTTAAGGGGGTGATAAGTCTTTGAAAAAGTGTTAAATTTGTCAAAATTTTACTTTTGGATGTTGACTTGTGTTGCATTTGCAATTTGAAAAACCACGGTGGAGCGCACTCGCCATCTGTTGGATTTTTAAAGTGTTACACTTGGCATTTGCCATATGGCATTTGCTATCAACTTTGAATGAAACGACGCCGAATTGAGTGGTATTGGACACCGTGTATATGGTTTGTCCAGTGCCAATGACTTCCCATTCATTTTTGTACATTTCGGGGGTGTTCCCTTACACTCAATTAGTATTTGGTAGCATTGCCTTTAAATTGTTGAACTTCGGTCAAATGTTTCGGGTAGCCATCCACAAGCTTCCCACAATAAGTTGGGTGAATTTTGGCCCATTCCTCCTGACAGAGCTGGTGTAACTGAGTCAGGTTTGTAGGCCTCCTTGCTCGCACACGTTTTTTTCAGTTCTGCCCACAAATTCTCTATGGGATTGAGGTCAGAGCTTTCTGATGGCCACTCCAATACCTTGACTTTGTTGTACTTAAGCCATTTTGCGACAACTTTGAAAGTATGCTTGGGGTCATTGTCCATTTGGAAGACCCATTTGCGACCAAGCTTTAACTTCCTGACTGATGTCTTGAGACGTTGCTTTAATATATCCACATAATTTTCCTACCTCATGATGCCATCTATTTTGTGAAGTGCACCAGTCCCTCCTGCAGCAAAGCACCCCCACAACATGATGATGCCACCCCCGTGCTCGGGTATCCTGTAAGGATATTGACCTCATTCCGCCAGTAGAGGATGCCTGGTTGCTCTTTAAAAGTGCTTTCCTCACCATCTTAAATAAGCATTCCCCATTCAAAAATGTAGAACCAGGAACAGATATAGCCCGTGGTTCACTCCAGACCTGACTGCCCTTGACCAGCACAAAAACATCCTCTGGCGTACTGCATTAGCATCGAATAGCCCCCGCAAGGTGGAACTTTTCAGGGAAGTTAGGAACCAATATACACAGGCAGTTAGGAAAGCAAAGGCTAGCTTTATCAAACAGAAATTTGCATCCTGCAGCACAAACTCCAAAAAGTTCTGGGACAATGTAAATTCCATGGAGAATAATATAACCTCCTCCCAGCTGCCCACTGCACTGAGGCTAGGAAACACTGTCACCAGCGATAAATCCACGATAATGGAGAATTTCAATAGCATTTTTCTACAGCTTGTCATGCTTTCCACCTGGCCACCCCTACCGCGGTCAACAGCCTCTCTTTTGTATCGTCTGAGATCCCCAAAGATTGGAAAGCTTCCACGGTCATCCCCCTCTTCAAAGGGGGTGACAGTCTAGACGCAAACTGTTACAGACCTATATCTATCCTACACTGTCTTTCTAAGGTCTTCGAAAGCCAAGTTAACAAACAGATCACTGACCATTTCGAATCCCACCGTACCTTCTCTCTTATGCTACCTGGTTTCCGAGCTGGTCATGGGTGCACCTCAGCCATGCTCAAGGTCCTAAAAGAAATCATAACCGCCATCGATAAGAGACAAAGCTGTGCAGCTGTATTCATCGACCTGGCCAAGGCTTTTGACTCTGTCAATCACCACATTCTTATCGGCAGACTCAACAGCCTTGGTTTTTTAAATGACTGCCTTGCCTGGTTCACCAACTACTTCACAGACAAAGTTCAGTGTATGAAATCGGAGAGCCTGTTGTCCGGACCTCTGGCAATCTCTATGGGGGTTCCACAGGGTTCAATTCTCGGGCCGAATCTTTTCTCTGTATATATCAACGATGTCTCTCTTGCTGCTGGTGATTCTCTGATCCACCTCTATGCAGATGACACCATTCTGTATACATCTGGCCCCTTCTTTGGTCACTGTGTTAACTAACCTCCAAACAAGCTTCAATGCCATATAACACACCTTCCATGGCATCCAACTGTTCTTAAACGCTAGAAAAACCAAATGCATGCTTTTTAACCATTCGCTGCCCACAGCAACCCGCCCGACTAGCATCACTACTCTGGACGGTTCTGACCTAGAATATGTGGACAACTACAAATACCTAGGTGTCTGGCTAGACTGTAAACTCTCCTTCCAGACTCACATCAACCATATCCACTCCAAAATCAAATCTAGAATCGGCTTTCTATTCGCCACAAAGCCTCCTTCACTCACGCCACCAAACTTACCCTAGTAAAACTGACTATCCTACCAATCCTCGACTTCGGGGATGTCATCTACAAAATAGCTTCCAATACTGGATGCAGTCTATCACAATGCCATCCGTTTTGTTAACAAAGCCCCTTATACCACCCAACACTGCGACCTGTATGCTCTAGTCTGCTGGCCCTCGCTAAGTAATTCGTCTCGAGACCCGCTGGCTCCTGGTCATCTAAGTCTATGCTAGGTAAAGCTCTGCCTTATCTCAGCTCACTGGTCACGATAACAACACCCACCTGTAGTATGTGTTCCAGCAGGTATATCTCACTGGTCATCCCCAAAGCAAACACCTCCTTTGGCCGCCTTCCTTCCAGTTCTCTGCTGCCAGTGACTGGAACGAATTGCTAGAATCGCTGAAGCTGGAGACTTATATTTCCCTCACTAATTTTAAACATCAGCTATCTGAGCAGCTAACCGATCGCTGCAGCTGTACATAGTCCACCCAATCTACCTACCTTATCCCCATATTGGTTTTCTTTACTTTTCTGCTCTTTTGCACACCAGTATCACTACTTGCACATCATCATCTGCTCATCTATCACTCCAGTGTTAATCTGCTATAATGTAATTAATTCGCTTCTATGGCCTATTTATTGCCTTACCTCCTCACGCCATTTGCACATACTGTATATAGACTTTTTTTCTATTGTGTTATTGACTGTACGCTCGTTTATTCCATGTGTAACTCTGTGTTGTTGTTTGTGTCACGCTGCTTTGTTTTATCTTGGCCAGGTCACAGGTGTAAATGAGAACTTGTTCTCAACTTGCTTACCTGGATAAATAAAGGTGAAATAAATTAAATTAAAAAAGAGAGGGCACAACATTGTGATCATAGATATTCATATTTAGGGTCTTAAAGCACATAGTTCAAGAATAGGGCAATACAAATCATGACTACACTACCAATGATGCAGCTGTTGCATTGCTTGCACAGTACAGAGTAGCATCTCATAAGTAAAATAAAACCCTTGTATCTACATTCAATAATGAAGTTTGAATGATTCAGGTTTTAGGTGTTACTTGACTAAATCTGAGTGTTAGTTTTAATTGGACACTTGATAAAGTTAACAGACCCTGTTCTATATTAGACAGTGTCATAATATGTTAATAGATACCTGTAAATACTAAAGCCTGTCTTAAAGAATATTGTACTATATTATAATATATTAATACATACCTGTAAATACTAAAGCCTGTCTGAAAGAATATTAGACTATATTATAATATATTAGTACATACCTGTGAATAGTGCAGCCTGTCTTAAAGAATATTGTTATATATTAATTCATTTCAATCTTTATTCTTTCAGATATTTCAAAGCAGCAACTTTGTTTGGAGAGATTAGTTTTAGCACCATAAACAACCTCATATTCTGATGTAGCATCTATAACATTCATTCATACTCATCATTAAAGGGAAGGTTATCATATTCTAATGTAGCATCTGTAACATTCATACACAACAATATGTTTCATTACACATAAGTCACCAAGTTGATCAGGAAGAAACAGCAGGAGGTAGAGTGGGAGGTGCTGGGAGTAAGAGAGTTACTCCATGGTGTTGATCAGGAAGAAACAGCAGGAGGTAGAGTGGGAGGTGCTGGGAGTAGGAGAGGGACTCCATGGTGTTGATCAGGAAGAAACAGCAGGAGGTAGAGTGAGAGGTGCTGGGAGTAGGAGAGGAACTCCATGGTGTTGATCAGGAGAAACAGCAGGAGGTAGAGTGAGAGGTGCTGGGAGTAGGAGAGGGACTCCATGGTGTTGATCAGGAGAAACAGCAGGAGGTAGAGTGGGAGGTGCTGGGAGTAGGAGAGGGACTCCATGGTGACTGAGGTTCCTAGCTGTGGAGGATGGAATGGGTGTGACAGATTCCAGGCGAATAAAGATGGAAAGATCAGAGGAGGGTGGAGGACAAGGAGGAGTTAGGAGCAATTCAAGAACGCTTCATTCTCAGTCACCTGAGGATTGTGGAGCGTTTTGGTCACCCTAGACCAGAGCTACCATCCTCTATTTTTTTCATTCCAATCCCAATCTAGTCCACCTGATTCTAACAATGTTGTTCAATGTTGTTCAATGTTGTTCAATGTTGAATGTTGTTCAATAATTCACACAAAACATGTGTTAAAATGTCATTGGACACAAAAGGCAACGGATTGTAGGAATGATCCACCTGTTGTTATACCCTCTGCTGAGACAGAAGACAGAGACAGAGACTGAGCTGAGTCAACTGGGTTCAATCAGAATCACTCAAAGATGATCATAATAACAGAGAAGGCACACAACTAATCAGTAATGGTGTCAAGTTCTATCACTGTGCATACTATTCATGATGTCATGCACTGGTATCATGTCTCCTTTGTGGATATCCTCACTGAAGTGTACGTCACACCAGTGGATGGGAAGAACAGCTGACTGCCATTCATGCAGGTGACTCACTATGGCCCTGTAGTCAAGGTCGAAATTTGCTTTCACCATTGTGATCTCAACATCCATGGTCTTCCCTGGTGGGATCTTCACGTTGATGGTATCCGATTCTGTTATGGTCTCTGTCTTCTGCAGGCTGGTGGTTTGCTCCACTCCCACGGTCAAGCTGAACCCTGATGACACCTCGACCAGATATGGGATCCCCACTTTGACCGACATATTCAAGGTGGATTCTATCTTGTTGCTGACAGACCAGGAGGAAGTCTTGGTCAGGGTCTGCTGTATGTAATGGACTCTTCTTGAACCAATGAGGTGTCATTGTGGTGGGACACGGATTTCACATATTCTGGAGTCACCTAAAATCAACACACACACAAAGATACAAATTGTTCAGATAAGACAAAGACAATTTTAGAACTAATCATCAGTGAGGAACTGATCAATTGATTTGTAGTAAGCCAACAATAGTAACTAATGTGTCTGTATGTGTGTGTGACTGTCCTAGAAATGAGATGCCTGATGAATGTCAACCCCCATGTTGGATTACATGTTTTAAAGTGGACAGCCCCCTTAATGTTAGAGCATCGGTAGAGTTTTCCTGAGCTGTCTACACACACCTGGGGTTTGAAGAGGGACAGGGTGGGATACTTCATGTCAGTCAGCACGGACGACTTGATGGTGTAGATGAAGAGGAAGCCCATGCAGTCGATGTCTGAGCCAGACCTGCCCTACAGTCCCAGGCAGATTCCAGACCCCACATCTTTGGGGTACTCAGTCTTCAGTGGCCAGCTGGTAATTTTTTCAAAGAACTGACGGTTCTGACTCGTCGTGAACTTGATGGCACCCAGACGTGTGCCGACACCGTTACCCCACAGAGACAGCTTGGTGATGCGCTCACCGAGTTTGAACTCAAACTCATTGAAAGTGTGTGAATTTCCAAAGGTCGCAACACGCCTGTCCACTAGCTCCGCCCGCACAGCTTTGACCCACCAGCCTTCCACCGCCACTCCGATCTCCTTGAGGGTTGCACCGTTGTCCATGCCGTGGAATTCAAATGAACTGCCTCCTCCACCACCAATCAACTGCAGTCTGGTTGCCATGTTAAGTGTGTGTGTACGTCACGTAACCTGAAATACAAATTTGGTCAGATAAATTTAAGAAACCTTCAACTCAAACTCAGATCTGATTCAGACATTCAAAGCACCAACAGGAAATTAAAGAACAAGATAAAAGGATCAAACAATAACTAAGGGATATAATGATTCATGGTAGGAACTAGAGATCGAGCAACACATCAGTCTAAGGCAGGGCTCTTCAACGCTGTTCCTGGAGAGCTACCCTCCTGTTGGTTTTCACTCCAGCACCAGTTGTAACTAACCTGATTATACCATCTACTACATCTTGCCTATGCCGTTCGGCCATCGCTCATCCATATATCATCCATATATATTTTTATGTACATATTCATAAGTACATATATGTACTTATTCATTCCTTTACACTTGTGTGTGTATAAGGTAGGTGTTGTGAAATTGTTAGATTAATTGTTAGATATTACTACATGGTCGGAACTAGAATCACAAGCAATTCGCTACACTCGCATTAACATCTGTTAACCATGTGTATGTGACAAATAAAATTGGATTTGATTGGATTAGAATCTGGTGGACTAGATTGGGATTGGAATGAAAAAAATAGAGGACGGTAGCTCTGGTCTAGGGCGACCAAATCGCTCCACAATCCTCAGGTCACTGAGAATGAAGCGTTCTTGAATTGCTCCTAACTCCTCCTTGTCCTCCACCCTCCTCTGATCTTTCCATCTTTATTCGCCTGGAATCTGTCACACCCATTCCATCCTCCACAGCTAGGAACCTCAGTCACCATGGAGTCCCTCTCCTACTCCCAGCACCTCCCACTCTACCTCCTGCTGTTTCATGTTGTGCCCTCTCTTTTTAATTTAATTTTTTCACCTTTATTTATCCAGGTAAGCAAGTTGAGAACAAGTTTTCATTTACACCTGTGACCTGGCCAAGATAAAACAAAGCAGCGTGACACAAACAACAACACAGAGTTACACATGGAATAAACGAGCGTACAGTCAATAACACAGTAGAAAAAAGATAGTCTATATACAGTATGTGCAAATGGCGTGAGGAGGTAAGGCAATAAATAGGCCATAGTAGTGAATTAATTATATTATAGCAGATTAACACTGGAGTGATAGATGAGCAGATGATGATGTGCAAGTAGTGATACTGGTGTGCAAAAGAGCAGAAAAGTAAAGAAAAGCAATATGGGGATGAGGTAGGTAGATTGGGTGGACTATGTACAGCTGCAGCAATCAGTTAGCTGCTCAGATAGCTGATGTTTAAAATTAGTGAGGGAAATGTAAGTCTCCAGCTTCAGCGATTTTAGCAATTCGTTCCAGTCACTGGCAGCAGAGAACTGGAAGGAAGGCGGCCAAAGGAGGTGTTTGCTTTGGGGATGACCAGTGAGATTGTTTGTATAATTTAATTATGCCAATGTGCTTTCATCAATTGAAAGCCCTTCATCTATTTTATGAGAATTTGTAAGATTTCTTGTTTGCATAAAATAGACGCAGATCAGTCTTTAAATAATAGGTCATAGAATTTATTCTCAGAGCGCGCTACCCCTTAAACACATGCATCAGTTTATATACAGATCATGACGTCATTTCACTGCCTTAACCGAACCCCCTCCTCTCGACCGGGACAAAGTGAGGTGAAAAGTTCATTCTAACTTACTAACACACTCCCAGATAACTTTTGACCCCTCAACATTATCGATCACCACTGAACTGACAGTTTTAATTAACAGAAACCCTAGGAATGCACTCACTGCCTTATCTAAAAACCCCAGAGCTAAGTTTCAGGTTGGGTCAACCATAGGCTAACGACCTTATGTGTTTACTCAGTCCACAACCCATTTGTTACTGCCCAGTTGGAATGGTGTTCTTTAACATTTTATTACTCCTTTCTCCTGTCACACAATTTCTTCTTATGAACTCATATTGTCTATTAAACATACAGAGTATAAGTTTACCTAGATACAATTCTATTTAAAATGGTGATATTGTTTATTCATTTATCCATAATAAATCCATAATAAATTCAACAGAGATATATCTGCTGGAACACATACTACAGGTGGGTGTTGTTATCGTGACCAGTGAGCTGAGATAAGGCAGAGCTTTACCTAGCATAGACTTAGATGACCAGGAGCCAGCGGGTCTCGAGACGAATTACTTAGCGAGGGCCAGCAGACTAGAGCATACAGGTCGCAGTGTTGGGTGGTATAAGGGGCTTTGTTAACAAAACGGATGGCACTGTGATAGACTGCATCCAGCTAGCCGATGACATCCCTGAAGTCGAGGATCGGTAGGATAGTCAGTTTTACTAGGGTAAGTTTGGTGGCGTGAGTGAAGGAGGCTTTGTGGCGAATAGAAAGCCGATTCTAGATTTGATTTTGGAGTGGATATGGTTGATGTGAGTCTGGAAGGAGAGTTTACAGTCTAGCCAGACACCTAGGTATTTGTAGTTGTCCACATATTCTAGGTCAGAACCGTCCAGAGTAGTGATGCTAGTCGGGCGGGCGGCTGTGGGCAGCGAATGGTTGAAAAGCATGCATTTGGTTTTTCTAGCGTTTAAGAACAGTTGGATGCCATGGAAGGTGTGTTGTATGGCATTGAAGCTCGTTTGGAGGTTAGTTAACACAGTGACCAAAGAAGGGGCCAGATGTATACAGAATGAATCATCTGCATAGAGGTGGATCAGAGAATCATCAGCAGCAAGAGAGACATCGTTGATGTATACAGAGAAAAGAGTCGGCCCGAGAATTTAACCCTGTGGTACCCCCATAGAGACTGCCAGAGGTCCGGACAACAGGCCCTCCGATTTGACACACTGAACTCTGTCTGCAAAGTAGTTGGTGAACCAGGCGAGGCAGTCATTTGAGAAACCAAGGCTGTTGAGTCTGCCGATAAGAATACAGTGATTGACAGAGTCGAAAGCCTTGACCAGGTCGATGAAGACGGCTGAACAGTACTGTCTTTTATCGATGGCGGTTATGATGTCCGTTTAGGGCCTTGAGTGTGGCTGAGGTGCACCCATAAACCAGCTCGGAAACCGGATTGCACAGCGGAGAAGGTACGGTGGCATTCAAAATGGTCAGTGATCTGTTTATTAGCTTGGCTTTCGAAGACTTCATAAAGGCAGGGCAGGATGGAAATAGGTCTATAACAGTGAGAGAGTGTCACCCACTTTGAAGAAGGGGATGACCAACTTTCCAATCTTTAGGGATCTTGGACGACACGAAAGAGAGGTTGATTAGACTGGTATTAGGGGTTGCAACAATGACGGCTGATAATTTTAGAAAGAGAGGGTCCAGATTCTCTGGCCCAGCTGATTTGTATGGGTCCAGGTTTTGCAGCTCTGTCAGAACATCTGCTATCTGGATTTGGGTGAAGGTGAAGCTGGGGAGGCTCGGGCAAGTAGCTGCGAGGGTTGCAGAGCTGTTAGCCGGGGTTGGGGTAGCCAGGAGGAAAGCATGGCCAGCCGTAGAGAAATGCTTATTGAAATTTTCGATTATCATGGATTAATCGGTGGTGACCGTGTTACCTAGCCTCAGCTGGGAGGAGGCGCTCTTGTTCTCCATGGACTTTACAGTGTCGCAAAACTTTTTGGAGTTAGAGCTACAGGATGCACATTTCCGTTTGAAAACGCTAGCTTTCCTTGTTCACATCACCTCAACAAGATGGACCATGTTCTTACCAAACTCGGGATCAAAATCGACAACATCCAGTGAAGCTAGAGCGCGCCAAAGTCAAATGACAAAATTGTAATATTAAACATTCATGAATATACACGTGTCCTACATCATTTAAAAGCTTAACTTCTTGTTAATCCAACCGCACTGTCAGATTTCAAAAAGGCTTCACGGCGAAAGCATACCATGCGATTATCTGAGGACCAGCATACAAAAGCATTAAAAACATTTTGGAAATCAGCAGAGGGGTCACAAAAGTCAGAAATAGCGATAAAATAAATCACTTACCTTTGAAGATCTTCCTCGGTTTGCAATCCCAAGGGTCTCAGCTACACAACAAGTGGTTGTTTTGTTCAATAAAGTCCTTCTTTATATCCAAAGAAAAAGTCAGTTTAGTTTGCGCGTTTGATTCAGTAATCCACCCGTTCCACTAGTTCAACATGCATACAAAGGAATCCCAAAAGTTACCAATAAACTTCGTCCAAATAGGTCAAACAACATTTCTAATCAATCCTCAGGTACCCTATTATGTGAATAAATGATACAATTTAAGACGGAATGTAGTATGTTCAATACCGGAGATAAATAATGAGGTGCGCACCCTCATCTACGCGCACCACAAGACTACAGTCAAAATGAGAGCCACCTTGAAAAACTACAACTACGAAATCATTTTTCAAAAACACACCTGAAACCCTTTCTAAAGACTGTTGACATCTAGTGGAGGCCATAGGAACTGCAATCTGGGAGCTATTTATTTATATATCCCACAGACAGTTGTTGAAATGTACAGCGACCTAAAAAAAAAAATTATGGATGATTTTCCTTGGGTTTTCGCCTCCAATATCAGTTCTGTTATACTCACAGACAAAGAGTTTAAGAAACTCCAGAGTGATTTCTATCCAATGCTACCAATTATATGCATATCCTAGCCTCTGGGCCTGAGTAACAGGCAGTTTACTTTGAGCACATCATTTATTCGAACTTCCGAACACTGCCCCCTAGCCCTAAGAGGTTTTTAAGTCAATTCTTTGTAGTGGCTCATTTGGCGGTGATTACAGCTGTCTTTCTGGGTAAGTCTCTAAGAGCTTAGCACACCTGGATTGTACAATATTTGCCCATTCTTTTTTAAAATATTCTTCAAGCTCTGTTAAGTTGATTGTTGATCATTGCTAAACATCCATTTTCAAGTCTTGCCATTGATTTTGCCATTGATTTTCAATGTCGTCATGATAAGCAACTCCAGTGTAGATTTGACCCCCTTATTTTATTTGTATTTATTCTACACTCAGTGAACTCTAACCACACACACTTTCACATTCTACACTGACACACACACAGTCACACTCTTCACATACACCGCTTGTACTCGATGTCTATGCACAGTCACTTTACCCCTACCTACCTCCAGTTAACTGATAATAAATAATGTTTAATTTAATACGGACTTCAGGTGTCAGGTGTCTGATGTTGAATTTCCACCGCACACATTTGTCATGATTAGCACAATAAAAATGTGTTAATCAGGGTGAAGGAAATGCCACTGGTCTCATAGTTTAACTTCCAGAACATATTCTGGACATTCTGCCAATTGGTCTGAGGGTGAGGTTATGACTGTGTCTCTTTGTGTATTTTATTTGTGTAGTCAACTGCATGAACCATGACAAACAGAACAGAGGATGCATACAGCTTGTACAATTCACTGCTATGTCTTCAGTATAACACATTTTCCCCTGCATAGACTTTAAACTTATAGGATGTTATGACGAACAAAACTACAGCCTTAGGAAAATGGATTCCAAAACGGTTATCAAGACAGTCATGACAACACTCTTAGAAAGGTTCTATCTCAAACCTAAAATGGTTCTTTAGCTGTGCCTATAGGAGAACCCTTTGAAGAACGGCCATGGGTTGGCCCGTTATACTAAGTTCTAATCAATAGCCTATAATGTGTTTTGTCTATGTGTATCTTTTATCATCATTTTAGCTTTTTAGAAAATAAATATTCAACTAAGATTGGTGTGGTGCGAATTCATTAGTGGGACCCGGGTCCGTACAGTTTCAAGGGCTATACGACGTTCAGATTATGAGACTGATAGAGGCAACTGGTTAATTAGCGGCTGTTGTAAAATCAATATTTTGATATTCTTTGAGTTAATTTGGGGAATGGAAACTCAATAAAAACTAGTTTTCCCATGGTGCCACAAGTTAATGAGTTATTAATTGCTTGATTCAGTTAATCACGTAATTAGAAACTTATAATCATTAGATGAGCAACAGTCACCACATTAACTAATACAACGTCACGACAGTGTATAGTATGAGTAGAGAAAGGTGTTGTTGTATATTAGTGAACATGTTTTGGTTAGTGACTGGAAACCACCGATATGCTCTCTGGCTCAAATGTCAAGAAGAGGAAGTGGCACCAAGAGTTTTTGAAACTGTTGATACACGTTTGTCATGATTAGCACAATACAATGTCTTAATCAGGGTCAAAGGATTTGTGTCAATTTCAATAGAAAACTACTGATGCATATCTTTGTATGGGCGTGGGGGAAGTTTTGCTGCTATATAAGAGAGTGCTTCTCCACTCCAGAGACGCGTATTCCGCTGTTGCGTCTTTGGTGTTAAACAATTTCACTCTGAGTCTTGACTCTTAAACAGGTTTATTGCATATTGAATCAGACCTATCAGTTTACTTCAATTACTATCTTCTATAGTCATCCTTAACACTGAGGCCTGCATATCGTTGTATGTAATTACACAATGTCCCTAAATAACTAATCTTGCTATATGAGGAAATATTTGAGAGCAACATTTTATTTTGACCAAATAATGAACAAAACATATATATATTTTTTTGTCTCCTATATTCTGAAACCGTTTCTTAATCAGTTCTAAAGTCTAGCTGAACAAGCAGGGTATGGGTTTGTTGTTCCCCACGATGAAATTGGGGAGGGGACTACGGATCTGTCTCTGTCCGTCTGTTGGTATGTTTGTTTGTACTTTAGTAAAACAAGATATCTCTGAGAGCACTGGGCTGATTTTGACAAAACTTGGGTGAATGATTCATCTTGCCATAGAGATCCAACATTTACAAAATTACACTGATTGCCCCAAGGTGGGAGTTATGGTATTTAACTGCAATTTGTTAGTAACACACAATAAGTCAATTTGCCCAGGAGGCGATAGTGCATCATTCATGGGGGACGATATGTTTACTGTTGCCTTGTTTTTACATGGTTGACTTTGGCCTCCTATTGTTCTGTTTTGAATTCAAAAGTATGATGTTAGTATGATGTTAAATGTGAGGTGAGTAGACTGTTGAGTGTAGTGCTTTACATCAAGCTGTCTCTTAACCTTGAATACTGTTACGTTCCCCAGTTTTTATGTTGTGGTTTTGTGTATATGTATATTTCAGGAAATGGCTTCCTGGATTCCCCCAAGCAGCTGATTGGTCGGCCCCAGTGCAGATTGGAGCTCTGATCCCGCCCTCTCATTAAGGGATACAGCTGTCGGCAATTACAAACTCCTTCTGCAGCTTTATAAGCCAGTGTTCCTTTGTTAGGAAGAGAGAGCTTCTTTGATGTCCTGTGTTGCTCAGGGAGAGCTTCTTAGTATGTCCTGTGTTTTGTTGCTGGGTTGTATATTGTAAAGTATTTTGTTGCTTGTCCTGCAGACGTATGTCAAAAGGACTGTTTTTGATCTTTGAA
>NC_056450.1:39936846-39943284 GCF_018296145.1 Oncorhynchus tshawytscha | reverse complement strand
ACTATGCATGAGTTCCAAGCTTGTACTGTCACGTTCTGACCTTTATTTCCTTTGTTTTGTCATTATTTAGTATGGTCAGGGCGTGAGTTGGGTGGGCAGTCTATGTTTGTTTTTCTATGATTTGGGTATTTCTATGTTTTCGGCCTAGTATGGTTCTCAATCAGAGGCAGGTGTCATTAGTTGTCTCTGATTGAGAATCATACTTAGGTAGCCTGGGTGTCACTGTGTGTTTGTGGGTGATTGTTCCTGTCTCTGTGTTTTGCACCAGATAGGGCTGTTTTGGGTTTTCACGGTTTTTGTTAGTTTGTTAGTTTGTTCATGTGAAGTGATTTATTAAAGCATGAATCAAATTAACCACGCTGCGCTTTGGTCCGCCTCTCCGTCAATGGAAGAAATCCCTTACATGTAGCAAGAAGATTTGAGGCTGTAATCGCCGCCAAAGGTGCTTCAACAAAGTACTGAGTAAAGGGTCTGGATATTTATGTAAATGTGATATTTCAGTTTTTTATAACGTTTGCCAAAATTTCTAAAAATACAGTTTTTGCTTTGTCATTATGGGGTATTGTCTTTCCGAATACACTGTATCTTATCTATTGTGTGTGTGAAAAGTAACACATACACTGAGTGCACAAAACATTAAGAACACCTGCTCTTTCCGTGACACAGACTTACCAGGTGAATCCAGGTGAAAGCTATGATCTCTTATTGATGTCAATTGTTAAATCCACTTCAATCAGTGTAGATGAAGGGAGACAGGCTAAATAAGCATTTTTAAGCCTTGAGACAATTAAGACATGGATTTTGTATGTGTGCCATTCAGAGGGTGAATGGGCAAGACAACATTTTTAAGTGCCTTTGAACAGGGAATTGCAATACTGCTGGGTTTTTCATGCTCAACAGTTTCCCGTGTGTGTCAAGAATTGTCCACCATCCAAACGACATTGAGCCATCTTGATACATACTTCCGGCGCCGACAGAGATGGCCGCCTCGCTTCGCGTTCCTAGGAAACTATGCAGTTTTTTGTTTTTTTTACGTGTTATTTCTTACATTAGTACCCCAGGTCATCTTAGGTTTCATTACATACAGTCGAGAATAACTACTGAATATAAGAGCAGCGTCAACTCACCATCAGTACGACCAAGAATATGACTTTCGCGAAGCGGATCCTGTGTTCTGCCTTTCACCCAGGACAACGGAATGGATCCCAGCCGGCGACCCAAAAACGACTTCGTAAAAGAGGGAAAGGTAGCGGTCTTCTGGTCAGACTCCGGAGACGGGCTCATCGTGCACCACTCCCCAGTATTCTTCTCACCAATGTCCAGTCTCTTGACAACAAGGTTGATGAAATCCGAGCAAGGGTAGCCTTCCAGAGGTACATCAGAGACTGTAACGTTCTTTGCTTCACAGAAACATGGCTCACTGGAGAGACGCTATCGGAGTCGGTGCAGCCAGCTGGTTTCTCCACGCATCGCGCCGACAGAAACAAACATCTTTCTGGTAAGAAGAGGGGCGGGGGCGTATGCCTTATGGCTAACGAGACGTGGTGTGGTCACAAAAGCATACAGGAACTCAAGTCCTTCTGTTCACCTGATTTAGAATTCCTCACAATCAAATGTTGACCGCATTATCTACCAAGGGAATTCTCTTCGATTATCATCACAGAATTCTCTTCGATTATAATCATATATATTCCCCCCAAGCAGAGACATCGATGGCTCTGAACGAACTTTATTTGACTCTTTGCAATTTGGAATCCATACATCCTGAGGCTGCATTCATTGTAGCTGGGGATTTTAACAAGGCTAATCTGAAAACAAGACTCCCTAAATTGTATCAGCATATCGATTGCGCAACCAGGGCTGGCAAAACCTTGGATCACTGCTATTCTAACTTCCGTGACGCATATAAGGCCCTGCCCCACCCTCCTTTCAGAAAAGCTGACCACGACTCCATTTTGTTGATCCCTGCCTACAGACAGAAACTAAAACAAGAAGCTCCCACGCTGAGGTCTGTCCAACGCTGGTCCGACCAATCTGATTCCACACTCCAAGACTGCTTCCATCACGTGGACTGGGATATGTTTCGTATTGCGTCAGACAACAACATTGACGAATACGCTGATTCGGTGTGCGAGTTCATTAGAACGTGCGTTGAAGATGTCGTTCCCATAGCAACGATAAAAACATTCCCAAACCAGAAACCGTGAATTGATGGCAGCATTCGCGTGAAACTGAAAGCGCGAACCACTGCTTTTAATCAGGGCAAGGTGACCGGAAATATGACCGAATACAAACAGTGTAGCTATTCCCTCCGCAAGGCAATCAAACAAGCTAAGCGTCAGTACAGAGACAAAGTAGAATCTCAATTCAACGGCTCAGACACAAGAGGTATGTGGCAGGGTCTACAGTCAATCACGGATTACAAAATGAAAACCAGCCCCGTCACGGACCAGGATGTCTTGCTCCCAGGCAGACTAAATCACTTTTGCCCGCTTTGAGGACAATACAGTGCCACTGACACGGCCTGCAACCAAAACATGCGGCCTCTCCTTCACTGCAGCCGAGGTTAGTAAAACATTTAAACGTGTTAACCCTCGCAAGGCTGCAGAGCCAGACGGCATCCCCAGCCGCGCCCTCAGAGCATGCGCAGACCAGCTGGCTGGTGTGTTTACGGACATATTCAATCAATCCCTATCCCAGTCTGCTGTTCCCACATGCTTCAAGAGGGCCACCATTGTTCCTGTTCCCAAGAAAGCTAAGGTAACTGAGCTAAACGACTACCTCCCCGTAGCACTCACTTCCGTCATCATGAAGTGCTTTGAGAGACTAGTCAAGGACCATGTCACCTCCACCCTACCTGACACCCTAGACACACTCCAATTTGCTTACCGCCCAAATAGGTCCACAGACGATGCAATCTCAACCACACTGCACACTGCCCTAACCCATCTGGGCAAGAGGAATACCTATGTGAGAATGCTGTTCATCGACTACAGCTCGGCATTTAACACCATAGTACCCTCCAAGCTCGTCATCAAGCTCGAGACCCTGGGTCTCGACCCCACCCCGCAACTGGGTACTGGACTTCCTGACGGGCCGCCCCCAGGTGGTGAGGGTAGGCAACAACATCTCCACCCCGCTGATCCTCAACACTGGGGCCCCACAAGGGTGCGTTCTGAGCCCTCTCCTGTACTCCCTGTTCACCCACGACTGTGTGGCCACGCACGTCTCCAACTCAATCATCAAGTTTGCGGACGACACAACAGTGGTAGGCTTGATTACCAACAACGACGAGACGGCCTACAGGGAGGAGGTGAGGGCCCTCGGAGTGTGGTGTCAGGAAAATAACCTCACACTCAACGTCAACAAAACTAAGGAGATGATTGTGGACTTCAGGAAACAGCAGAGGGAACACCCCCTATCCACATCGATGGAACAGTAGTGGAGAGGGTAGCAAGTTTTAAGTTCCTCGGCATACACATCACAGACAAACTGAATTGGTCCACCCAGACAGACAGCATCGTGAAGAAGGCGCAGCAGCGCCTCTTCAACCTCAGGAGGCTGAAGAAATTCGGCTTGTCTCCAAAAGCACTCACAAACTTCTACAGATGCACAATCGAGAGCATCCTGGCGGGCTGTACCACCGCCTGGTACGGCAACTGCTCTGCCCACAACCGTAAGGCTCTCCAGAGGGTAGTGAGGTCTGCACAACGCATCACCGGGGGCAAACTACCTGCCCTCCAGGACACCTACACCACCCGATGTTACAGGAAGGCCATAAAGATCATCAAGGACAACAACCACCCGAGCCACTGCCTGTTCACCCCGCTATCATCCAGAAGGCGAGGTCAGTACAGGTGCATCAAAGCAGGGACCGAGAGACTGAAAAACAGCTTCTATCCCAAGGCCATCAGACTGTTAAACAGCCACCACTAACATTGAGTGGCTGCTCCCAACACACTGACTCAACTCCAGCCACATTAATAATGGGAATTGATGGGAAATTATGTCAAATATATCACTAGCCACTTTAAACAATGCTACCTAATATAATGTTTACATACCCTACATTATTAATTTCATATGTATACGTATATACTGTACTCTATATCATCTACTGCATCTTTATGTAATACATGTATCACTAGCCACTTTAACTATGCCACTTTGTTTACATACTCATCTCATATGTATATACTGTACTCGATACCATCTACTGCATCTTGCCTATGCCGCTCTGTACCATCACTCATTCATATATCTTTATGTACATATTCTTTATCCCCCTACACTTGTGTGTATAAGACAGTAGTTTTGGAATTGTTAGTTAGATTACTTGTTGGTTATTACTGCATTGTCGGAACTAGAAGCACAAGCATTTCGCTACACTCGCATTAACATCTGCTTACCATGTGTATGTGACAAATAAAATTGGATTTGATTTGATTTGATTTACAACTGTGGGAAACATTGGAGTCAACATTAGCCAGCAACCCTATGGAACGCTTTTGAAACCTTGTAGACACCTTGTGTTCTCATTTACAACTGCGACCTGGCCAAGATAAAGCAAAGCAGTGCAACAAAAACAACAACATAGAGTTACACATGGGATAAACACATGTACAGTCAATAACACAATAGAAAAATCTATGGAGAGTGTGTGCAAATGTAATAAGGTTAATAGGCCATAGTGGCGACATTTTGGAAATTAAACGTTGGGAGTTAAAGATGTGTAGATGATGATGTGCAAGCAGAGATACTGGGGTGCAAAAAGAGCATTAAAAAATGACAGTATGGGGATGAGGTAGTTTGGTGTGCTATTTACAGATGGGCTGTGTACAGGTACAGTGATTTGGTAAGCTGCTCTGACAGCTGATGCGTAAAGTTAGTGAGGCAGATATAAGTCTCCAGCCTCACTCCAGCCTTAATTCTTGCAATTCGTTCCAGAATTTGGCGGCAGAGGAGTGGAAGGAAACGTGGCCAAAGAGGTGTTGGCTTTGGGGATGACCAGTGAAATATACCTGCTGGAGCACGTGCTACAGGTGGGTGTTGCTATGGTGACCAGTGAGCTGAGATAAGGCGGGGCTTTACCTAGCAAAGACTTATAGATGACCTGGAGCCAGTGCGTTTGGCGACGAATATGTAGCGAGAGTCAGCCAACGAGAGCATACAGGTCGCAGTGGTGAATAATATATGGGGCTTCAGTGACAAAACAGATGGCACTGTGATAGACTACATCCAATTTGCTGAGTAGAGTGTTGTAGGCTATTTTGTAAATTACATGTCAAGAATGGTAGGATAGTCAGTTTTATGAGGGTATGTTTGGCAGCATGAGTTAAAGATTCTACCTTTCATTTTGGATTGGAGATGTTTAATGTGAGTCTGGAGAGAGAGTTAACAATCTAACCAGACACCTAGGTATTTGAGGGCAGCGATCGGTTGAAGAGCATATATTTAGTTTTTCTTGCATTTAAGAGCAGTTGGAGGCCACGGAAGGAGAGTTGTATGGCATTGAAGCTCGTCAGGAGGTTAGTTAACACAGTGTCCAAAGAAGGGCCAGAAGTATACAGAATGTTGTCGTCTGCGTAGAGGTGGATCAGAGAATCACCAGCACCAAGAGCGAAATCATTTATGTATACAGAGAAAAGATTCGGCCCGAGAATTTAACCCTGTGGAACCCCATAGAGATTGCCAGAGGTCCGGACAACAGGCTCTCCGATTTCATACACTGAACTCTGTCTGTGAAGTAGTTGGTGAACCAGGCAAGGCAGTCATTTAAGAAACCAAGGCTGTTGAGTCTGCCGATAAGAATGTGGTGATGTGGTGAGCTTTGTCCCTTATCGATGGCGGTTATGATTTCTTTTAGGTCCTTGAGCATGGCTGAGGTGCACCCATGACCAGCTCGGAAACCAGGTAGCATAACAGAGAAGGTACGGTGGGATTCGAAATGGTCAGTGATCTGTGTGTTAACTTGGCTTTCAAGACCTTAGAAAGACAGGGTAAGATAGATATAGGTCTGTAACAGTTTGCGTCTAGACTGTCACCCCTTTGAAGAGGGGGATGACCGTGGAAGCTTTCCAATCTTTGGGGATCTCAGACGATACAAAAGAGAGGCTGTTGACCGCGGTAGGGGTGGCCAGGTGGAAAGCATGACAAGCTGTAGAAAAATGCTTATTGAAATTCTCCATTATCGTGGATTTATCGGTGGTGACAGTGTTTCCTAGCCTCAGTGCAGTGGGCAGCTGGGAGGAGGTTTTATTATTCTCCATGGAATTTACATTGTCCCAGAACTTTTTGGAGTTTGTGCTGTAGGATGCAAATTTCTGTTTGATAAAGCTAGCCTTTGCTTTCCTAACTGCCTGTGTATATTGGTTCCTAACTTCCCTGAAAAGTTCCACCTTGCGGGGCTATTCGATGCTAATGCAGTACGCCAGAGGA
>NC_056450.1:39735203-39936746 GCF_018296145.1 Oncorhynchus tshawytscha | reverse complement strand
CTGGTGAGAGGTGGGTAGCGAGATATCAGTAATCAATTGTAATCACATACTATTTCTTCTTAATTATGGTCATTCGAGGACAGTACATTTTCATTTGAGACCCAAATCGGTTATTAACATGTCATAGGTGGGTTGCAAGATATGAGTAAACATTCAGAATTATACACTATTTCTTCATAATGTTGGTCGTTCTAGGTCACTACATTTCTCATTTGGCTCTCGAGCTTAAAAATGCAAAAACTTCTGAAACAGCAGATGAATCAGTTAACAGACGTTTTTATTGATTAGCATCTGGGATAATGTATCCAAGTCTTTACTGTGTTGTAGTGTTAACAAATTGCATATCTGGTTTCATTGGACATCTACATAGGTTTTGAAAACTAATTATCACTAATCAACGGCTTTGGATGAGAAAGTGTCATTCTCAGAACGTTCAACTGTATTTGCCTAAGACCTAATATTGAATTGCACCCAACCTTTTGCAGTTGAACGTTCTGAGAATGGCACATTCTCCTCCATTTGTAATTGGTAAATAATGCTTCCGCATTGTGCTGTTTATTTCTGATAGTTTTCAAAACCTTTGTAGATGTCCAGTGAAATTAGATATGCAAATTGTTGACACTACAACACAGTAAAGACTTAGATACTCTAAGGGGTGCGTGCGTACTGGCGGCAGAGAAGTCAGACACAGGAGAGCAAAAACTGTGTTTCCAACGGCGCAGTTTAATAATAAAAACCCACCGGAAACCAGTACAATCAATAAATGGGTACAAAACCCGACCCACAACAGACATAATGTGCACAAGCACGTACAATAAACAATACCGGACAAGGACATAGGGGGAACATAGGGTTAAATACACAACATGTAATTGATGGAATTTAAACCAGGTATGTGGGAAGACAAGACAGAACAAATGGAAAATAAACGGTGGATCGGTGATGGCTAGAAAACCGATGACGTCGACCGCCGAACGTCGCCCGAACAAGGAGACTCCAGCCAAAGACAGGAGTCACAAAAAGAAATAGAGATCAAATTAATAACTAACCTTTGATGATCTTCATCAGATGACACTCATAGGACTTCATGTTACACAATAGATATAATGTTTTGTTAGATAAAGTTCATATTTATATCCAAAAACCTCAGTTTACATTGGCACCATGTTCAGAAATGCCTCCAAAATATCAGGAGAAATTGCAGAGCCACATCAAATATCATAAATACTCATCATAAATTTGATGAAAGATACATGTTTTACATAGAATTAAAGATACACTTGTTCTTAATGCAACCACTGTGTCAGATTTCAAAAAGCTTTACGGCAAAAGCACAATATTCAATAATCTGTGAACAGCATTCAGCAACAGAAGGAAGCCATTCAGTTACCCGCCAAAATGTGCAGTCAACAAAACTCATAAATAGCATTATAAATCTTCACTTACCTTTGCTGATCTTCGTTGGAATGCACTCCCAGGACTCCCACTTCCACAAGAAATGTTTGTTTTGTTCGGTAATGTCCATCATTTACGTCCAAGTAGCTATTTTTGTTAGCGTGTTTGGTAAACAAATCCAAAGTCAGGAAGCGCGTTCACTAAAAGCAGACGAAATGTCGAAAAGTTCCGTAACAGTCAGTAGAAACATGTCAAACGATTTATTGACTCAATATTTAGGATGTTTTTAACATAAATCTTCAATAACTTTCCAACCGGAGACTTCCATTGTCTTCAGAAGTGCGATGGAACAGAGCCCCCTCATGTCAACGAATCATAATGACGTCATTGATCTTCAGGTCGTAGCTCTAGAAACAGGCCGGATTTACAATTCGTATTTACAATTTGTATGGAACTCACTGAAGTCAAGTTTTCACAGTTCCAAGTTAACAGTTGTTTTGAGCGCAGCACAAATCATGCTTCATTGACAGCATGGCCAATGCTGAATGTTTATCATTTTAAAATTGGAAATTAATCCAAGATTTGTGACCACACAGCCACACCACTGAATAGCAGGCTAGTGATTGCTTTGCAATGCTTGCAGTTAGCCACTGTCACTGATTCCTTCCATACCACTCATTGTTGAATTTACAATTTCCAACTTGTTGTGTAATGTTCATGTCCAATGGCTGATGAGAACCAATGCGTTTCATCTATAATTTATCTTCAGGATTAAAAAGGATTTGCCAGTGGATTGCCAACTTGATTCATGATGATGACTGCTAGCCACGATTTTGAATGTATGATGTTGACATGATCACTCCAATCAAAGCTACTGTACATATAACGTGATTTGACATAATTTAATTAGTGGTCAATGACCTTGAGCCTTCGGGGATGGGCACTTCTAATGTAACTCTATAGCAGCACCAAAGGGGCTAGAACTTTCTAGCTCTACCCTTAGACTTGATGGTGACGTTGTGTTCCCATGAGTGACAGAACACTGTGCCAATGACGGTGCAACGCTCCGTATTTTCTGATGGCTTGCTCCACCACCACAGGAAGCACTGAGCTAGGCTGAAAAACCTGCATTTTGGAGCTGCCATAATCATGAAAACAAAAAAGATACCATGTTTTTATGCAGGCTTTATTAACTCGTATTTTATTTTACATTGTTTGCAAACTGATATGTGACACGTATTAATTCCAAACTAACATGCAAAACAGACAAGCCCCCCCCCAAAAAAAAAATGATGGGTCGCCACTGCGTGTAACTACATATTAAGAAATTGTTCTCAGTGTAGGGCTATTAGGTTGTTTTTGTGCTCTCAAAACAGTGAGTTTATAAAAGTTCTTCCTCAAGAGAATTGTATTATTGAAAATGAAAGAGTTGGGAATGTTGTTCAATTGTCATATTAATGCTACATGTACTATCAATATAGAATACAACATATTTTCTAGATGGTATTTTGGGGATTATTTTTCGCAAATGTTTGGTCACGACTGAGACAACCTGGTTCAATTTAGGTCCCGAGGCAAAACCAGTTCAGACCCACTGCTGAGATTCGAACTCAGGATGTCCTGTTAACCGTTAATACATTATTGATTGCGCGTCTGAAAAGCAACACATATTTTTATTGAAACCGAATCTTATTTATTTAACCCATATCTTTGTCCAGCAAAAGAAAATATCCTGAAAGTTTAAGAACCTCTGGACTAGCAAATTAATCAAATGTATTAACCTACTATGAGCTGAAGGACTGTGTCCAATAGCAGGGTTGTCTCATTAGTTAGTTAACTTACAGTTACTAGAACAGGCACATGCGTGTGTCCGTGTGTGCCATCGCCCGCATATTGATTTTGTATATCCACACCAGACGCAATCAGGACACGGAGGTTGAAATATCAAAACAAACTCCGAACCAACGATATTAATTTGGGGAGAGGTTGAAAAGAGATTAAATATTTGTGGCAATTTAGCTAGCTAAATCAGATGTCCTGATCGCGTCTGATCTGGATGGGCAAAATCAACATGTGCGCGATGGCGCATGCGAACGCCTGGTCGAGTCAGCATGTTAGCCTTACCAGTTAGATTAAACGGAATGTTTTAACTTCAAAATACAGCCCATTTGCCAGGACATCGCAATGCTGTGACTCGGATTTAAATCCGGGGTTGCAGAGTACTAACTACTATACGATCACGGCGAGCTACCAGAGCTTGATTGTAGAGATGAGATACTGGGCTACTCAAACTGGCACTGTGACATGTACAAGCTGGCTAAATGCTTGAGTTGTTAGCCAATTCAGCTAATGTCACAGTTTGTAGTTAGATTTACAGTTTAGATTTACACAGTTAGTGCATTTTAATTCATTCGAAAAGAGCCCTTTTGTCGTGACATTGGGAGAATCTCAATTGCATTACTCCTCACGTTCACTTTCCTCTCTCCTTCCCTCCTTCTCAAAACTCCTTCTCCCCGGGTGAACATATTATATTTTTTACCCCCTTTTTCTCCCCAATTTCATGATTAGGATCTTGTCTCATCGCTGCAACTCCCCAACAGGCTCAGGAGAGGCAAAGGTCCCAAAACATGACCCACCAAGCCACGCTTCTAACCAACCACTCAACCCAGAGGCCAGCTGCACCAATGTGTCACAAGAAACAACATTCAACTGACAACAGCCTGCAGGCACCCGACCCACCACAAGGAGTCTCTAGAGTGCAATGAGCCACGTAAGGCCCAACCAGCCAAACACTCCCCTGGGCCAATTGTGTGACACCCTATGGGGCTCCCGGTCATGACTGGGATCGAACCACAGGCTGTAGTGACACCACAACACTGCTACGCAGTGCCTTGGATCACTGCGCCCCTCAGGAGGCACACATTTAGATTTTTGACCTTGCACTAAACATTTGATTCAAATAACCAACAAATGATCAAGCTTTGATTATTTGAATCAGCTGTGTAGTGCAAGGGTAAAAACCCAATCTTGCACCCATGAGGGGGAGGTCATGGGCAGCTACTATGATCTGGGGGAATTTGGCAGGGTTGCCTAGTTATTTAGCTTGCACAGCAAGTTTTAACTAGTTCAGAATACAGCCTTTTGGCCATGACATTGTGTAATGCAACGCCATGATCAGGACTCAAATCTGCTGCAGCCACAAGACAGAGTACTAACCTCTATACTATCACAGCGAGCTACCTGAACTTGAGCATTAGAGGGAGATATTGGGGAACTCAATAATACAGTGATGTAGACAAGCCACAGGGGAACACTCTGGCTGAATGTCAAAGTTAGCTTGTTAGCTAGCTCACTTAAAAGGAGTCCTCCTCGCCTCCTCAAAACCCATTGGATGAGAAAGCCAGAGATTCCACCCCTCTAACCTTCTCCCCCAATGAGATTCAAACTCAGGAGTTCCTGTTTTCAAGACATGTAATTCAACCAGCTAAGCCACAGCGCTCACAGTGTAGGTACATTATATTTTGTGAGTGGGAAAACCACACATATTTTGAATCGAAACAGAATCTTATTTATTTAACCTAAATCTCTTTCCAGAATTTATTTTTAGAAAACAAAAATCCTAATATTGGAATTGATACGGACACCTTCGATTTGACTAGCAACAGGGTTTCTTAAACTATGGGTGTAAACCCAAAGTGGGCCTTGAGCATGTGAGAGGTGAGGCGCGAGATATGAGTAAACATTTCTAATCACACACTATTTCTTCTTAATTTGGGTCGATCGAGGACAGTACATTTCTCACTTGAGTCTCAAGCTGGATAACCTGAAGAAACTCTGATATAGAGAGTTAGGCCAGGTTCTAGAACGGCCGCCATGTTAGCGCCCATATAGATCTTTGTTCATGAAATGTTGGTGATGTAGCAATATGTCATGTTGGTGATGTAACAATATGTCATGTTGGCGAATTAACAATATGTCATGTTGGTGAATTAACAATATGTCATGTTGGGGATGTAACAATATGTCATGTTGGGGAATTAACAATATGTCATGTTGGAGATGTAACAATATGTCATGTTGGTGAATTAACAATATGTCATGTTGGTGAATTAAAAATATGTCATGTTGGTGATGTAGCAATATGTCATGTTGGTGATGTAAAAATATGTCATGTTGGTGATGTAAAAATATGTCATGTTGGTGAATTAACAATATGTCATGTTGGTGAATTAAAAATATGTCATGTTGGGGATGTAACAATATGTCATGTTGGTGAATTAACAATATGTCATGTTGGTGATGTAACAAATTGTCATGTTGGTGAATTAACAATATGTCATGTTGGTGAATTAACAATATGTCATGTTGGTGATGTAACAATATGTCATGTTGGTGAATTAACAATATGTCATGTTGGTGATGTAACAAATTGTCATGTTGGTGAATTAACAATATGTAATGTTGGTGAATTAACAATACGTCATGTTGGTGATGTAACAATATGTCATGTTGGTGAATTAACAATATGTCATGTTGGTGAATTAACAATATGTCATGTTGGTGATGTAACAAATTGTCATGTTGGTGAATTAACAATATGTAATGTTGGTGAATTAACAATACGTCATGTTGGTGATGTAACAATATGTCATGTTGGTGAATTAACAATATGTCATGTTGGTGAATTAACAATATGTCATGTTGGTGATGTAACAATATGTCATGTTGGTGATGTAACAATACGTCATGTTGGTGATGTAACAATATGTCATGTTGGTGATGTAACAATACGTCATGTTGGTGATGTAACAATATGTAATGTATTGATGTTCCCGATTAAATGACCCACTGTAAACAAGCAGAACAGAGCAGCAGATTTAACAGATGTTTTTATTGATTAGCATCTGGGATAATGTATCCAAGTCTTTACTGTGTTGTAGTGTTAACAAATTGCATATCTGGTTTCATTGGACATCTACATAGGTTTTGAAAACTAATTATCACTTATCAACGGCTATGGATGAGAAAGTGTCATTCTCAGAACGTTCAACTGCATTTGCCTAACACCTAATATTGAATTGCACCCGACCTTTGGCCCTGAGAACAACTTAAAATATTCTATCCATGGACTCTACAAGTTGTAGAAAGTTCCACAGGGAAGCTGGCCCATGTTGACTCCAATTCTTCCCACAGTTGTGTGAAATTGGCTGGATGTCCTTTGGGTGGTGGGCCATTCTTGATACACACGGAAAACTGTTGTGCGTAAAAAAAACAGCAGCGCTGCAGTTCTTGACACAAACCGGTCACCTATTACCATAACCCCTTCAAAGGCACTTAAATCGTTTGTTTTGCCCCTTCACCCTCTGAATGGCACACATACACAACGCATGTCTCAATTGACTCAAGGCTTAAAAACCCTTCTTTAACCTGTCTCCTCCCCTTCATCTACACTGATTGAAGTGGATTTAACAGGTAACATCAATAAAGGATCATATCTTTCACCTGGATTCACCTGGTCAGTCTATTTCATGGAAAGAGAATGTTTTCTTAATGATTTGTATACTCAGTGTAAATGGCTCTGTGCTGGAGGCTGTAGCAGCATCCAAAGAGATGACCTCAGCTATCCTGCAGTGCTGGGTTTACACAGCTGCCTCTGATTGGCTAGGAACAAAGGCCTGCGATGGCTGCACCCGCGTTTGGCAAGTACGTAGCTACACAGAGCTACAGTCAACCCAAACCCAAGCCCAGACCAGAGGCTATTGAGCTGCACTTTATCTAGATACTAACCATCCTATTCCCTCTCTCCTTCTACCAAGCTGGCTCTCTGCCTCTGCCCCAAAACAAATATGACTGAGTGGTTTTTAAACAATATGGAATCGTTCTGTCAAAGAGAGAACTTGCTTTCGTTATATTCTTGGCTCTGTAGGCTGAGCACCTCCCAATCATGTCATGTAGACAGAATGTGAAGATACGGAATAAGGCGTCGTTATAACAGTGTCAGGTTTCAGTTGAGGAATTGTTATAACACTGTTATAATAAAGTATCATCAAGCCTCCTACTTGATCCGAGCATCTGACAGCAATCTCTATCAGTCTGTAAAAGGAGAAAGAAGAAGTCATCTCTTTCTTTTAGGCCTTGTTTAGACTCATATACTGAACTGTACTATCTTCCTGTATTACGTTTCAGCTCTGCAGATAGAGAGCGAAGCACAAGAGCCCACCCCCATAGTGGTTAGAGCGTTGGACTAGTAACTGAAAGGTTGCAAGATCGAATCCCCTGAGCTGACAAGGTAAAAATCTGTCGTTCTGCCCCTGAGCAAGGCAGTTAACTAACTGTTCCCCTGAGCAAGGCAGTTAACTAACTGTTCTCTGGGCACCGAAGACGTGGATTTTAATTAAGGCAGCAGTTCTTGACACCTCTCTGATTCAGAGGGGTTGGGTTAAATGTGGAAGACACATTTCAGTTGAATACATTCAGTTGGACAACTGACTAGGTATTCTCCTTTCCCTTTCCATAGGGCACTACTTTTGACCAGGGGCTTATGGGTCCTAGTCAAAAATAGTGTACTACATAGGGAAGTAGTGCATTACATAGGGAGTAGGGTGTCATTTGAGACTGACTTCTATAGGGCACAACTTTAAATTAGCCATTTTCTTTTATCACATTTTCCTTTTATACTTAATCTTGCTGTAAAGGAAAGCAGGGTGTTAAAAGCAACCCACAGTTCGTCTTCAGGGTAGGCCTATCATTCCCCAGATTCAAATCAAATTGTAATTGTCACATTGATTAGGCCTGCCACCGCTCTGTATCCCACCCCGACTTTGTTGACTGTCCTCCACCAGCCTGACTTTTGATTGCTATTTGTGGCTAAATAATTGCAAGGAGATTCCTGTGTAAAATTGATAATTTTCCTCAAATGTTTAAATTGTATCATAGCTTTTAGGGGCCAAAATGAGTCTGGGACATTACAAATTATCCAGAGAAAAACGTTCTTAAAAACATCACTTGTTGTGCAGCAAAGTGTTCCTGTTGTTGTCAGCACGAGTCCTGGACGCTCAGCCTGGAGTTGAGAAGAAAAAAATACGCAAGTAATTATCAGTGTTAACTCTGTAGACTTCGTAACGATTTATCCCGAATTTTGCTGACAGTGTTAAGCCCTGTTTCAATTCTTTATTCTCAAATATATAAGCAATATAACAATGGTCCCCAGGAACTTGTTCGCGTGAGGAGTGTTCTCAAGTGATGTCCGTCCCGAGACCGCGGGTGAAGCTTTAAGCACGTTTGGCTGTTTACCATCGCTGCATTTCGATGGCCTGTTATGAAAATATCACCCCTAAATATTGAAGACACATTCCACAACACTAGTAAAGGCATAACATTTTAATGTTTAGATGAGACATTTGCCCAGTTTCAGATGATTTAACCAATTTTACAAACTTTCTTATAAAATAATTACAACATGATTAGACTATTGTAGGCCTAATATAGTAGGCCTAACTGAGTACATTGCAATGGGTATTGCAATATTGTCACACTGCTGGATAATTACACAGTAATAAGTCCTGTTAAAACATATTTTAACTCTTGACTTGCAGCCTATTCAACAAGTTATTGTAATAGTCTATTTTATGCTATTTTAGTTTCTATGACAATTTTATATTCTCTCTAACAGCAACGTCCTATGCTGTTATGCTGTTTCGATATTTAGATCAAATTTGAAAATAATTTGGAAACATGTATGCGCTTCTAATATAATTATCTTTAGTCTGTACTGAATAATCTTCTAATTAATTATTTCTGAAATTACTGTAAGCACATTTGAGTGTATTCAAATCCATGTAGGCTTACATTTACAATAGGCCACTGCAAAAAAAGCAACTCAACAAAAATGAAATCTCTCTCAATAGTGTCCCCAGTTGAACTTCGTTTGCTCGCTATATTTTACAAAGGTTTAATCGTTTTCATCATACATTATGTTCAGCCACTCTGTGATAAATCATTGGTGTGGTAATGATGGCAGAAAACTGCCATGAATGTCGTGTAGCGCTCTGAAGACGCTAAAGCCTAGAGCTCATCCGTTCTGCCACGTCAATATAAAGAGACTCTCTTTTCCTCTCATTCATGACTGGATGAATCAGACAAATATGGCTCCCGAAAATAATGTTTGATTGTGTTGTGAAATGTCTAGTCTGAAAAGCTTGTGACATTGGAGCCAGAAACAGATATACCACTTCATTATTTAGATTTAATGTTTTTCTTCAGAGTTTATTTGATCACAGTGATGTTTTTGATAGCCAACACATATTTTCAATCAGTATGGCTATATATTTATTATAATATTAGTTAATCATTTTTGTTCATTTTTGTTGGTTTATTTATTTTAGAAGACACTTCCCTCTGTATTTTAGGCCTGTATTTGGTTGTAACAATTATTAATGTAATTTTAATGCACTTCTACATGTGGATGATGCTTCCTCTCTTTCTGTTTTAGGCTATTCTCTTAACAAGTCCTGAAAGGTGATTTAATCCTCTCCTTCCACAGGTGCTGCTCTCAGTACTCTTTCCCCATGTGTAATGGCTTAAGATGTTCTACCAGTACCTTGTATCCGGGGGAAGAGGTGAAGCGTGACAACAGGTTGGAGGTTAGAATAGGAGGACCCGAGAGGAGGTTCCTGTCCTCCGGCCTAGGACGCCTAATCAAAATCCCATGGCCTTGCATCCTCACTCTCTTGCTCTCTCTCTCTCCCACACACACACACACACACACACACACACACACACACACACTGTTCTGGCTCTACTGCAGCTTCATGGTCATTGTTGGTTTGTTCCTCCGACCACCTCTAATTCAATCATGTCCCTCGGGCCATGGGGACGTATCGCCAGAGGTCCAATCCACTATAAACACATTTAGGGATGATTTATTTTTAGCTTTAGCGCGGGTCCACTCAGTACTCTCCTGTGTTCGGGCCTAGCTAACCGCAGCTACCCCAGATGGTTCTGCTAAGGTGGCTGTTTATGGATTCTTGCAGATTGTGGGTTGTAAGTGAAGAAAGGGTTTCTCTCTTTTGGCCTGTCCTTCATTAGGAGAGAGGTATTTATCACAATCGGACTGACTGACGGAGCTTAACCCTTCTGGTCCTCCACACACAGCACTATGCTACTGTTCAATGATGCAGAAAAAAAAAAAGGTTTTACGTCGTTTACATGGAACAAGAAAATGTAGTCAGAGTATCAGTTACCTTACGCAGCTTCCTCCATAGCTCAGAGGCATGTGGCAGGGTCTACAGTCAATCACGGACTACAGGAAGAAACCCAGCCCAGTCACGGACCAGGATGTCTTGCTCCCAGGCAGACTAAATAACTTTTTTGCCCGCTTTGAGGACAATACAGTGCCACTGACACGGCCTGCAACGAAAACATGCGGTCTCTCCTTCACTGCAGCCGAAGTGAGTAAGACATTTAAACGTGTTAACCCTCGCAAGGCTGCAGGCCCAGACGGCATCCCCAGCCGCGCCCTCAGAGCATGCGCAGACCAGCTGGCCGGTGTGTTTACGGACATATTCAATCAATCCCTATACCAGTCTGCTGTTCCCACATGCTTCAAGAGGGCCACCATTGTTCCTGTTCCCAAGAAAGCTAAGGTAACTGAGCTAAACAACTACCGCCCCGTAGCACTCACATCCGTCATCATGAAGTGCTTTGAGAGACTAGTCAAGGACCATATCACCTCCACCCTACCTGACACCCTAGACCCACTCCAATTTGCTTACCGCCCAAATAGGTCCACAGACGATGCAATCTCAACCACACTGCACACTGCCCTAACCCATCTGGACAAGAGGAATACCTATGTGAGAATGCTGTTCATCGACTACAGCTCGGCATTCAACACCATAGTACCCTCCAAGCTCGTCATCAAGCTCGAGACCCTGGGTCTCGACCCCGCCCTGTGCAACTGGGTACTGGACTTCCTGACGGGCCGCCCCCAGGTGGTGAGGGTAGGCAACAACATCTCCTCCCCGCTGATCCTCAACACTGGGGCCCCACAAGGGTGCGTTCTGAGCCCTCTCCTGTACTCCCTGTTCACCCACGACTGCGTGGCCACGCACGCCTCCAACTCAATCATCAAGTTTGCGGACGACACAACAGTGGTAGGCTTGATTACCAACAACGACGAGACGGCCTACAGGGAGGAGGTGAGGGCCCTCAGAGTGTGGTGTCAGGAAAATAACCTCACACTCAACGTCAACAAAACTAAGGAGATGATTGTGGACTTCAGGAAACAGCAGAGGGAACACCCCCATCCACATCGATGGAACAGTAGTGGAGAGGGTAGCAAGTTTTAAGTTCCTCGGCATACACATCACAGACAAACTGAATTGGTCCACTCACACAGACAGCATCGTGAGGAAGGCGCAGCAGCGCCTCTTCAACCTCAGGAGGCTGAAGAAATTTGGCTTGTCACCAAAAGCACTCACAAACTTCTACAGATGCACAATCGAGAGCATCCTGGCGGGCTGTATCACCGCCTGGTATGGCAACTGCACCGCCCTCAACCGTAAGGCTCTCCAGAGGGTAGTGAGGTCTGCACAACGCATCACCGGGGGCAAACTACCTGCCCTCCAGGACACCTACACCACCCGATGCTACAGGAAGGCCATAAAGATCATCAAGGACATCAACCACCCGAGCCACTGCCTGTTCACCCCGCTGTCATCCAGAAGACGAGGTCAGTACAGGTGCATCAAAGCTGGGACCGAGAGACTGAAAAACAGCTTCTATCTCAAGGCCATCAGACTGTTAAACAGCTCCACTAACATTGAGTGGCTACTGCCAACACACTGTCAATGACACTGACTTTACTCCAGCCACTTTAATAATGGGAATTGATGGGAAATGATGTAAATATATCACTAGCCACTTTAAACAATGCTACCTTATATAATGTTACTTACCCTACATTATTCATCTCATATGCATACGTAGATACTGTACTCTATATCATCGACTGCATCCTTATGTAATACATGTATCACTAGCCACTTTAACTATGCCACTTGGTTTACATACTCATCTCATATGTATATACTGTACTCGATATCATCTACTGTATCTTGCCTATGCTGCTCTGTACCATCACTCATTAATATATCCTTATGTACATATTCTTTATCCCCTTACACTGTGTATAAGACAGTAGTTTTTTGGAATTGTTAGTTAGATTACTTGTTCGTTATTACTGCATTGTCGGAACTAGAAGCACAAGCATTTCGCTACACTCGCATTAACATCTGCTAACCATGTGTATGTGACAAATAAAATTTGATTTGATTTGATTTGATTTGAATGGACTTTGGTGGGTTTTACCAGGGGCAAATCTGAAATGTCATCCTATTTCCTAAGTAGCATTATGTTTGGCCTGAGACGGTGCCATTTTGGACACAACGCAGCATTGATGTTTTACTGGCAGACGGATGTGTTACTGGCAGACGGAAGTGTTACTGGCAGAATCTAGAAAATAACACACTGTAGCCCGTCTCTCTGATGTAGTCATCTGTGAATGAATCACATTCACTGATTCACTGGACCTCAGTGCCTCAGTGTATTTGGCCTCATTTGAATAAAAGGTCAGAGAGAGGACAGAACACCCCATGTCTCCCCTCTCCCTTCATTCACTATTCTCCACACAAAACCAACTACAACTCCTATTTCCCAGCCTGCACCTCTCTTCCTGTCTGAGTGCTGACCCAGGGGTCGGTAGCTGCCAGTCACGTCCCTCAGCTGGCCTCCGAGCCTCTCCTCTCACGAACCGCTGACCACAGACTGGGCTCTGTGAGGGGACCTCTGAAGGAAAGGCCCAGGCCGGTCATATGGGATCATCTCTGTGCATTCATGGTGTGTAATTTAATTACCCCTTCCCTCCTCTTTCTCATGTTTCCTTCTCCTATCCTAATGCAAACCCCAGGTTGGACCGACCGTCACCCTGGTCTGTAGTGAGAGGAAGGGCTTCAGGGGCTGACAGCCAGACAAAGACAGACACATGTTGACAATGTGTATACTCAGGCCCTGACAGAATTTGGGTTAATAGTGGGAGTCTTGTATGAGGATCGACTGACGAGCAGCTTGTCAACTCTCCATCTACATGCTGTTGGAGGATCACCCACCGTGTCCATGGAAGGAAGAGGTCAGCTCTGTTGCTTTTCTTTCTTTGCAATTCAATGTGATACAATAGGCCTGTTAACGTCCCGCCTACTCATCCATAACCTGCTGTACTACTCATTCATAACCAGAGGATATGCAAACCTTTGACCTCCTCTCTTTGTGCTTTGACTGTGTCGCATTATTTGAGCAATTGTCTGAAAAAAACTAGTGCCTTGAGATGTGTGTGTGTGTAGAGAGAGTAAGACAGACAGAGAGAAAGAGAGGGGGGCGAGATAGAGGGAGGAGAGAGAGAGAGGAGGGGAGAGAGAAAAATAGAGAGAGAGGGAGAAATTGAGAGAGAGAGAAATAGAGAGCGAGTGAGAGAAATAGAGAGAGAGAGAATGAGAGAGTGAGAGAGAGAGAATCACAACAATAACAAGAAAGTGAATGCAAAAGAGAGAGACAGGAAGCAGCCTATGGCCTGGGGCTACTAGGGTGAGAGGGAAAGGGCTCAGAAGGTTGGGGTCACCCTACTTGGCTGTCTGTTTGTCTGTCTGTGCCTTAAAGCCAGGACTAAGACCACAACCATGGAGGGCAGCAAGGAAGTGGAGAGGGCCAGGACAAGGCAGGGGGAGGAGAGTGCAGGGGAGCCCTTATCCAGTATCGGGCAGAGAAGGGGGAAGGGGCAGGAGAAGGGAGCCCTGAAACTCCCAACAGGCTGAACTGATTTCCTGTGTGGTGTCATGCCAAGGGTAGGTTCAGATCAGAGAACCGACCGGGACTTTAGGCTTTAGAACCCAGTGACGTGTGGTGAGGTCTGAGGCCGTTTTGGCACTTTCTATTGAGCTTCTTAAAGGCTCATAATGCAGATTTCTGCTGATGTGTTTATTGCTATAACACGACCACAAAGATAATCATCAAACAACCACAACCAACCACCATACAGCAGCAGGTAGGTGGTGTAACCATTACACAAACATTCACATAGCTTGTGCCCTACACAATTGCCCTGCACAAACAGGCGACTTTCAGCACCACAGACAGCAACCCAAATGCCAGTGAGTTGGCCTAGTTGTAGACAGTGACCCAAATGCCAGTGAGTAGGACTACTTATAGACAACGACCCAAATGCCAGTGAGTAGGACTACTTATAGACAATGACCCAAATGCCAGTGAGTAGGACCACTAGTAGACAACGACCCAAATGCCAGTGAGTAGGACTACTTATAGACAACGACCCAAATGCCAGTGAGTAGGACTACTTATAGACAACGACCCAAATGCCAGTGAGTAGAACTACTAGTAGACAACGACCCAAATGCCAGTGAGTTGGCCTAGTTGTAGACAGTGATCCAAATGCCAGTGAGTAGGACTACTAGTAGACAGTGACCCAAATGCCACTGAGCAGGACTACTAGTAGACAGTGACCCAAATGCCACTGAGCAGGACTACTTATAGACAGCGACCCAAATGCCAGTGAGTAGGACTACTTGTAGACAACGACCCAAATGCCAGTGAGTAGGACTACTTGTAGACAGCGCCTAGTAGTCACCCCTACTGATTGTGCTACACACTTAGTGGCCAGTTTATTAGGTACACACATCTAGTACCGGGTCAGACCCTCCTTTGCCTTCTGAACAGCCTGAATTCTTCAGGGCATGGAAACGTTGCTCCATTGGTATTTTTTTATTTCACCTTTATTTAACCAGGTAGGCAAGTTGAGAACAAGTTCTCATTTACAATGCGACCTTAGTCAAGATAAAGCAATTCAGTTCGACACATACAACAACACAGAGTTACACATGGAGTAAAACAAACATACAGTCAATAATACAGTAGAAAAATAAGTATATATACAATGTGAGCAAATGAGGTAAGATAAGGGAGGTAAAGGCAAAAAAAGGCCATGGTGGCAAAGGAAATACAATATAGCAAGTAAAACACTGGAATGGTAGATTTGCAGTGGAAGAATGTACAAGGTAGAGATAGAAACAATGTTGTGCAAAGGAGCTAAATAAATAAATACATACATACAGTAGGGGGAGAGGTAGTTGTTTGGGCTAAATTATAGATGGGCTATGTACAGGTGCAGTAATCTGTGAGCTGCTCTGACAGCTGGTGCTTAAAGCTAGTGAGGGAGGTAAGAGTTTCCTGTCACGGCCCCTCCTCTGCAGTGCAGGGGCGGTTCCTCCTGCAGGCAGAGGAGGGTCATTAGTGATTGGAGTCACCTGGGCTCAGGGCATTTAAACTGCTTCACTAACCACTCTTGTCTCTCTCTGCTCCTCCAGGTATGATCCTGTTGTGTTTGTTCCTTTGTAGTTTTACATAGTTTTCACTCAGTCATTCACACACACAGATTCACGCATCCCTGCACTTTACATACACCTTACATTATGATACTTTCACACCTTATTCCTTTTTCTTTGTTTAAAGTTAATAGTTTTGGTTTACAATAAATAACCTTTAAATAACCTTTTTGATTGGCCTATACCTGTTGTTCGTGTCCCCTCATTTTTGCCACAGGCTATGAGCTGGCCTTCAGAGATTCAGTTTCAGAGATTTTTGTAGTTCGTTCCAGTCATTGGCAGCAGAGAACTGGAAGGAGAGGCGGTATCAAGGGTATCAAGGGACCTAAGGTGAAAACATTCTCCACACCATTACACCACCAACCTTAATCTACCTTAATCTATGTACACTAAGATCAGGCAATTATGGGCAGCTGAATAGCATGTCCCTCTGGGGAATCTAGTCTCAGGGAGACCTGATGCAGAGAAAAAAAAATGTGAATGATCATCAGCATAGCTAGTCCAAACCTAGCTCTTACCGACCTAGCTCTTACCGACCTAGCTCTTACCGACCTTGCTCTTACCGACCTTGCTCTTACCGACCTAGCTCTTACCGAGTTGGTCAGTAGGAATCAATAAAACATTGAACATCAGAGTATCAAAGACACAAAAAAAGAACTACTAACACACAAAACTGTCAATGGATTTAAGGAAGGGGTAGTTCTGCTCTCTCCTTCCCCTGGGATGTGGCAGAATAGGTCACCGGTAACTCAGTGGGTGGCCAAGCACTGCTGTAGAGGCCATGCATCAGGCCATTGACATGTTTCAGGAACTATTAAGACAGAGACAAATCAAGAATAACCATTAAGTTCATTAACCTAGCTACTACAGAAAACCTGTCTTTACTAAGTTAGACTTAGCCCAGCAAGTACATTGATTATTTTTTCCCTCATCAATCTGGCAGCCAGGCAGACAGATGGAGAGAGATAGACAGCAAACCACAGAAGAATATTAAAATATGTGGTTTTCGGTGATGTCACGTGTGCTCCGGCCTCTAGGTCACCAGGCTGCTCGTTATGGTGCACACCTGTCACCATCGTTACGTGCACCTGTGCGTCGTCAGACTCACCTGGACTCCCATCACTTCCTTGATTACCTTCCCTATATCTGTCACTCCCTTTGGTTCCTTCCCCAGGCATCATTGTTTCTGTTTCTGTGTCATGTCTGTGCGTTGTTCGTGGTTTCTTGTTTTGTACATGTTACATTTATTTTATTAAAACACACTCCCTGAACTTGCTTCCCGACACTCAGCTCACTTGTTACAGGTGAAGGCTTTATGGGATAGCTAGCAACTTGTAAACAATTACCCATTTATATTATCTTAAGGATTGGCCCCTTTTTTTGTTGTTGCCTAAAATGACATACCCAAATCTAACTGCCTGTAGCTCAGGTCCTTAAGCAAGGATATGCATATTCTTGATACCATTTAAAAAGAAACACATTGAAGCTTGTGGAAATGTTAAAGGAATGTAGGAGAATATAACACATTGATCTGGTAAAAGATAATACAAAGAAAAAAACAACTGTTTAAAAAAAATAGTACCATCGTCTTTGAAATGCAAGAGAAAGGCCATAATTTATTATGCCAGCCCAGGTGCAATTTATATTTTGGCCACTAGATGGCAGCAGTGTATGTGCAAAGCTTTAGACTGATCCAAGGAACCATTGCATTTCTGTTCAAAATGTATCAAGACTGCCCAAATGTGCCTAATGTGTTTATTAATAACTTTTCATGTTCAAACTGTGCACTCTCCTCAAACAATAGCATGCTATTATTTCACTGTAACAGCTACTGTAAATTGGACATTGCAGTTGGATTAACAAGAATTTATCTTTCTGCCAATATCAGATATGTCTATGTCCTGGGAAATGTTCTTGTTACTTACAACCTCATGCTAATCGCATTAGCCTACGTTAGCTCAACTGTCCCGCAGGGGACGCACCAATCCTGAAGCAGTTTTAAGCCAATTATATTATGACTGTTGCCTCCCGTTTAACTTTATTGTGATGGTAATGTAATTTGTTATAAAGTTAGAGAAACAAAGTTTAGAAAAAAGTAACTGAAGAAAACATGTTTTATCACCTGAAACAATACAGTTATCCTGTCTTAAATCAAATCAAATGTATTTGTAAAGCCTTTTTTTACATCAGCAGATGTAGTAACAAAGTACAGAAACCCAGCCTAAAACCCCAAACAGGATGCAATGCCGATGTAGAAGCATGGTGACTAGGAAAAACTCCCTAGAAAATTAAAAAAAGTAATATCTGCCAAAATATACTGAACAAAAATATAAACACAACATGCAACAATTTCAAATATTTTACAGTTACAGTTCATATAAGGAAATCAGTCAACTGAAATAAATTCATTAGGCCCTAATCTATGGATTTCACATGACTGGGAACACAGATATGCATCTGTTGGTCAAAGATATCTTTTTTTTTAACGGGCGTAGATCAGAAAACCATTGAGTATCTGGCATGACCACCATTTGCATCATGCATCTCCTTTGCATAGAGTTGATCAGGCTGTTGATTGTGGCCTGTGGAATGTTGTCCCACTCCTCTTCAATAGCTGTGTGAAGTTGCTGGATATTGGCTGAAACTGGAACACGCTGTCGTACACGTCCAACCAGGGCATCCCAAACATGCTCAATGGGTGACATGTCTGGTGAGTATGCAGGCCATGGAAGAACTGGGACTTTTTCAGCTTCCAGGACATGGGGCCGTGCAATATCATGCTGAAACATGAGTTGATGGTGACGGATGCCATCGATGAAATGCAATTGTGTTCATTGTCCATAGCTTCTTCCTGCCCATAACATAACTCAACCACCACCATGGGGCACTCTGTTCCCAACATTGACATCAGCAAATTGCTCGCCCACACAATGCCATACACGTGGTCTGCAGTTGTGAGGCCGGTTGGACGTACTGCCGAATTGTCTAAAATAACGTTGGAGGCGGCTTATGGTAGAGAAATTAGCATTAAATTATTTTGCTCTAGTGGACATTCCTGCAGCCAGCATGCCAATTGCACGCTCCCTCAAAACTTAAGACACCTGTGGCATTGTGTTGTGTGACAAAACTGCACATTTTAGAGTGGCCTTTTATTGTCCCTAGAACAAGGTGCACCTGTGTAATATTCATGCTGTTCAATCAACTTCTTGATATGCCACAACTGTCAGGTGGATGGATTATCTTGGCAAAGGAGAAATGCTCACTAACAGGGATGTAGACAAATGTGTGCACTGTTACGTTCCCCAGATTATGTGTTGTAGTTTGTGTATTTACATGTGTTTATTTCAGGAAATGGCTTCCTGAAATCCCTCAAGCAGCTGATTGGTCGACTCCAGGGCTAATTGGAGAGCTGACCCCGCCCCCTCGTCAAGACGCAGCTGTCTCCAATTACCCATTCCTTCTGACACTATATAAAAGCCAGTGTTCTGTTCAGGGGGGCAGATCTCTTCTTTTTGGAGGTAGAGATTTTGCTGAAGGTAGGGATTGCTGAGGTTGATTGTGATAGAGGTTGATTGTGATAGAGGTTGATTGTGATAGAGGTTGATTGTGATAGAGGTTGATTGTGATAGAGGTTGATTGTGATAGAGGTTGATTGTGATAGAGGTTGATTGTGATAGAGGTTGATTGTGATAGAGGTTGATTGTGATAGAGGTTGATTGTGATAGAGGTTGATTTTGTTGGAAAGTGGTATGTTCTGTGAGTTTGTTGCTCAGATAGAGCTTATTTGACATCCTTTTGTTTCTTAGTTTGTTTAAAATTGTTTAATATTCTGTATCATTTGTTCCCAGGGGGGAAGGGGAAGGCACCTAGGGAGTGTTTAGGCAAGAGGCCCGCGGGCATACATATACCCGTAGCATATTCGCTGTCTAGACACACTAGGTAAGACCTGGGCGGACCACCCCTTGTATTTTGGTTAGGGCACCAGGTGGTGCTAAATTAGGTAAGTAGTGGGTAGGCAGGTAAAATAGGAGAGGGGGGGGCTTTGAGATTTACTTTCTTTGCTTTGGTTCCGTCCAGCCCCTTTTCCCCATATTACTGTGTAAAGGAATAAAGTCCTTGTAAACGGTACCACATTCTGCCTGTTGTCATTCTTACTTGCACCTACAGTCCATACCTTTTTCGCTTCACAGAGAGTTTAGTTGTAGCAGGGTGTTGCGTTCCCTCTTCATAGAGGCGTGCGTAACATGCACAACATTGGAGGGAAATAAGTTTTTTGTGCATATGGAACATTTCTGGTTTCTTTAATTTCAGCTCATGACACATGGGACCAGCACATTACATGTTGCATTTATATTTTTGTTCAGAGTGCGATCTCTGACGAGAGATCTCCATCTTGCGTTGCAAACACTACACATCTCCATTCAGTAGCGGGGCAACTCTGTGAAGATGGCGTTCGGTGTGTGAAGATATACAGTGTAATGAAATATGTTGTGATGTGTACAGGGCATTAGCCAGAGCGCTAATGTTAGCTAGATAAAATTAGCCAGCTAACTAGCTAGCAAAACTTTTCTTGACGTTCTTCTCACCAACAAACCGTCGCTTTACTTACAAAAATAAAACCAGAATGCAGGAGAACAGGAACTACCACTTAGCAGTCTTTTTTTTTTTTTTTTTAACTCTTTAAAGTTTAAACTGTTTTTAAAGTAACGTCCCTTTTTCAGGACCCTGTCTTTCAAAGATAATTTGAAATAACTTCGAAATAACTCGAAATAACTTCACAGATCTTCATTGTAAAGGGTTTAAACACTGTTTCCCATGCTTGTTCAATGAACCATAACCAATTAATGAACATGCACCTGTGGAACAGTCATTAACAGCTTACAGACGGTCGGCAATTAAGGTCACAGTTATGAAAACTTAGGACACTAAAGAGGCCTTTCTACTGGCTCTGAAAAACACCAAAAGAAAGATGCCCAGGGTCCCTGCTCATCTGCGTGAACGTGCCTTAGGCATGCTGCAAGGAGGCATGAGGGCTGCAGATGTGGCCAGGGCAATAAATTGCAATGTCCGTACTGTGAGACGCCTAAGACATCGCTACAGGGAGACAGGACGGACAGCTGATCGTCCTCGCAGTGGCAGACCACGTGTAACAACACCTGCACAGGATTGGTACATTCGAACATCACACCTGCAGGACAGGTACAGGATGGAAAAAAAACTGCCCGAGTTACACCAGGAACGCACAATCCCTCCATCAGTACTCAGACTGTCCGCAATAGGCTGAGAGAGGCTGGACAGAGGGCTTGTAGGCCTGTTGTATGTCAGGTCCTCGCCAGACATCACCGGCAACAACGTCGCCTTATGGCACAAACCCACCGTCGCTGGACCAGCCAGGACTGGCTTTTTGTCTCACCAGGGGTGATGGTCGGATTCACGTTTATCGTCGTTTATCGTCGAAGGAATGAGCGTTACACCGAGGGTTGTACTCTGGATCGATTTGGAGGTGCAGGGTCCATCATGGTCTGGGGCAGTGTGTCACAGCATCATCGGACTGAGCTTGTTGTCATTGCAGGCAATCTCAATGCTGTGCGTTACAGGGAAGACATCATCCTCCCTCATGTGGTACCCTTCCTGCAGGCTCATCCTGACATGACCCTCCAGCATGACAATGCCACCAGCCATACTGCTCGTTCTGTGTGTGATTTCCTGCAAGACAAGAATGTAATTGTTATGCCATGGCCAGCGAAGAGCCCGGATCTCAATCCCATTGAGCACGTCTGGGACCTGTTGGATCGGAGGGTGTGGGCTAGGGCCATTCCCCCAATAAATGTCCGGGAACTTGCAGGGGCCTTTTTGGAAGAGTTGTGTAACATCTCACAGCAAGAACTGGAAAATCTGGTGCAGTCCATGAGGAGGAGATGAACTGCAGTACTTAATGCAGCTGGTGACCACACCAGATACTGACTGTTACTTTTGATTTTGACCCCCCCTCCCCCCCTTTGTTCAGGGACACATTATTCCATTTCTGTTAGTCACATGGCTGTAGAATTTGTTCAGTTTATGTCTCAGTTGTTGAATCTTGTTATGTTCATACAAATATTTACACATTAAGTTTCCTGAAAATAAATACAGTTGTTTTCCAGCTGCGTTGTTGTATAGCCTATTAGGCGTTTTGTCCCAATAGGCAGTATGGAATGTTGACGGATGTGCTCGAGCAAGCAGGCTACAACAGAGATCTATTGCTAAGCGAGGCATAGATTCCCAAACCAAGATTAAGCTGGAAATTATATGCCTACCTCATTATTTAGCTACTGATATTACAATTAAACATTTCAGCACACATTATGTTAATGCATTATGTTAATTGCTTAAAAGCTTTAAGGGAAAATATAATTGTCATATTTTCAGGGATAAATTCAGGTGCAATTATTTTTGACTAATTATTGATGGAAATGCTTAGGGTCAGTGTCCATTTGGAAGACCCATTTGCGGCCAAGCTTTAGCTTCATGACTGATGTCCTGAGATGTTTCTTCAATATATCCACATAATTTTCCTGTGTCATGATGCCATCTATTTTGTGAAGTACACCAGTCCATCCTGCAGCAAAGCACCCCCACAACATGATGCTTCCACCCCCGTGCTTCACGGTTGGGATGGTCTTCTTCGGCTAGCAAGCCTCCCCCTTTTTCTTCCAGACATAATGATGGTCATTATGGCCAAACACGTCTATATTTGATTCATCAGACCAGTGGACATTTCTCCAAAAAGTATGATATTTGACACATGTGCATTTGCAAACCGTAGTCTGGCTTTTTTAATGGTGGTTTTGGAGCAGTGGCTTCTTCCTTGCTGAGCGGCCTTTCATGTTATGTCGATATAGGACTAGTTTTACTGTGGATATAGATACTTTTGAACCTGTTTCCTCCAGCATCTTCACAAGGTCCTTTGCTATTCTTCTGGGATTCATTTGCACTTTTTGCACCAAAGTACGTTCATCTCCACGAGACAGAACGTGTCTCCTTCCTGAGCGGTATGACGGCTCCTTGGTCCCATGGTGTTTATACGTGAGTACTACTGTTTACACAGATGAACGTGGTACCTTCAGGCGTTTGAAAATTGCTCCCAAGGATGAACCAGACTTGTGGTGGTCTGTAAAACAAATTCTGAGGTCTTGGCTGATTTCTTTTGATTTTCCCATGATGTCTAGCAAAGAGGCACTGAGTTTGAAGGTAGGCCTCGAAATACATCCACAGGTACACCTCCAATTGACTCAAATTATGTCAATTAGCCTATCAGAAGCTTCTAAAGCCATGACATCATTTTCTGGAATTTTCCAAGCTGTTTAAAGGCACAGTCAATTTAGTGTATGTAAACTTCTGACCCACTGGAATTGCTATACAGTGAATTATAAGCGAAATAATCCTTCTGTAAACAATTGTTGGAAAAATTACTTGTGTCATGCAGAAAGTAGATGTCCTAACTGACTTGCCAAAACTATAGTTCGTTAAAAAGAAATTTGTGGAGTGGTTGAAAAAAAAGTTTTAATGACTCCAACCTAAATGTATGTAAACTTCCGACTTCAACTGCATGTCACATATCAGTTTGCAAACAAGTAAAAAACTTATTACATAATTGAGTTAATACGTGTTTTTTTTCACGAGTTTGCCCCATCAACATTTACATGCTAAAATCACTAAATGAAGCTACCAGATATCATTAATTAAACAACCATGTTTTAATTGTACTGCAGTTTTACTGTATTTTAAAAGCAGGGAATTTTTGTAAGGGTATCCTGTATTATTGTGCATGTTTATCTTAGGCTATGTGTTGGTAGCCTAGAACAAATGTCATGGAAGTGAATGTGCACCTTTCAATTGGGTGGACTGCAACTACAATAAACCATAAAGCCATAGCCTGTAGTAAATAAAAAGTGTTTACGGTATCAGGATTCTCTAAATTAGGGACCATCTCTGATAGCTATAGGACTGCAGAGACCGTCACAAATATTTACTTTCTAATGACCTAGCAAATTCGATGACTTTGATGTGAAATATGTCATATGTCATATTTATTTTTATTTCAACTGGCATTCCATCACCTGCTGAATAAAAAGCTCAAATGGCCCTACTCCTGAAAAAATTAATCGGGGGGGGGTAAGATGAAGTGGACTCAGCCCGAACATAGCCCCAGGGAAGTGGGGATGCTGAGGGTGTTGCAGCCCCTGATAAATCAAAATAATAATACAAATAATAATAAAAAGCTTACAAATATTTTAATCATAGAATTTGTGAACTAAGGCCTTTATTACTCCTGTGAGCAGACAAAAGTACTCATCAGCAGGATGCATGTTTTGGAATATTTTAATTACGTACAGGTTTCCTTATTTTCACTCTGTCATTTTGGTTTGTGGAGTAACTACAATGTTGTTGATCCATCCTCATTGTTCTCATATCACAACTACTAAACTCTGTAACTGTTTTAAAATCACCATGAGCCTCATTGTGAAATCCCTGAGTAGTTTCCTTCCTCTCCGGCAACTGAGTTAGGAAGGACGCCTGTATCTTTGTAGTGACTGGGTGTATTAATACACAATCCAAAGTGTAATTAATTGATTCACCCTGAGTTCTTTTTAACACATTTACCAATCGGTGCCCTTCTTTACGGGGCATTGAATAACCTCCCTGATCTTTGTAGTTGAATCTTTGATTGAAATTCACTACTTGATTGAGGGACCTTACAGAGAATTGTATGTGTGAGGTACAGAGACGAGGTATTAATTCAAAAATCATGTTGAGCACTATTATTGAACACAGAATGAGTCAATTTAACTTATTATGCGATTTGTTAAGCAAATTTGGGCCCGAGTATCATAAGCCGGAGCCCAGAGTAATATAATTATGTCGGAATCAGGAAGAGCTCACATGAAGCCCAAAAACACTATGCACATGTTTATATAGATTGGTGGGTCAAGGTGGGTCAATGTGGGTAAAGGAGGGTCAAGGTGAATCAAGGTCAAGGAGGTGGAGGGGGTCAAGGGGGTCAAGGAGGGTCAAGGTGGATCATGGTGGGTAAAGGGGGCATTTGGATGTATAGTACACTCTTAGAAAAAAGGTGCTATTTGGCTGTCCCCATAGGATAACCATTTGAAGAACCCTTTTTGGTTGCAGGTAAAACCATTTTCTACAGAGGGTTCTATGTGGAACCAAAAAGGGTTCTCCTATGAGGACAGCCAAATAACCCTTTTGAAACTCTTTTTCAGCCAAAGAACCCGTTTGAAACCCTTTTTTTCTAAGAGTGTATATACCTCTGGGTCAGGTAGGACTCCCTGCAGCATATACAAATAGAGACCTGGCTAGGATTCCCTGCAGCATATACAAATAAAGACCTGGCTAGGATTCCCTGCAGCATATACAAACAGAGACCTGGCTAGGATTCCCTGCAGCATATACAAACAGAGACCTGGTTAGGATTCCCTGCAGCATATACAAATAGAGACCTGGCTTAAGAAACCCCTAGCCTAGGCCAACAACACAGTGCACAGAGGTACACAAAGACTCATATTTCCCATAACCCTCAACAACGTCCTCTCTCTTCCAACATTATCCTCTCTCCTCCTCTCTCTTTAGGCAAGATTTGTGAAAACCCTGTTGTTACCTGAGGAAATACTCCAGAGATCATAGCAGCACAGAGATTTCCCTCCTCTTACTCTGCATATCTGGAATGCATTTACTCAGCTGGGTTTTTGAGTTCCAGAGCTCTCTGTCGCCTCAGGCTGAGTGGACATGGTTGTCATGAGATTTAAGCAACAACATTTTAACCGTGTCCTCCTGTTTCTATCTTAAAACGTTTATTTTCCTTCTCATTTCTCTATAACAATCTTAAAGTCCCAGTGCTGTCAAAAACGTGATTTTCCTGTGTTTTCTAGATATTTTCACACTGATGTTGGAATAATACTGTGAAAATGATGATAATGACATTTTAGTGTAATAGATGTTTGAAAAGACCACCTGAAATTTCAGCCTGTTTTGGTGCGATGGAGTTTTGGCCTTCCTGGTGACATGACTAGTGGTAAATGAGTTAATAGACCAATAAGAAAGCGCTCCAAACCTCTCTGCCAATAACAGTTCGTTTCCAATTTTCCCCTCCCCACTCAGACCACTCCAAGACAGTCCTAGCAAAATTCTTGCTTGAGAAATTTCTCTCTGCTAAGAAGCTTTTTTAAAACATTTTTTTTAGAGTATAGTACTTCATTATTGCCCAGAAATAATTTCATATTGAGATTTTTTTTTTTTTAAACATCCGCATTGGACATTTAAAGCAGCCAGTCTTGTTAACTTGTTAAATAATCATGTCTTTGTAATTTGTGTGAGCAACTTTTAGAACCAGCTCGCACTATGGCTTTGCATCATGACTGCTCCTTTTGGGTCCATAGGGTAAAAGCTAAAAATGCAGATGTTTGTTTGTGAGTGTTGCATTGACATTTAATTGTGTTATCAAATGACCAACTTGGGAGTGTGGCTGGTTGTGGATCATCAAATAGGTTGGTGGAGGCTGTAGTCTGCACAGAAAAGTGAATTTAGGCATAGTTGTTAGTAATACAGTATAAACTAGACTAGAAACTAGAAAACGAGTTATTCAATGGTAGACATGTTTTTCCTATAACTGCACACGTCATGCAATGTTGGTCTGTTATAGTGAAGTGATACGCTCCCCTTCTCTGTCGACAGTTGTACTTTTTTGGCCTCCACACTAAATAAAACGACGCTTATGTCCCCTGTATAGCCAAATGGACCGGGTGTTTACACACTTGTCCATCAGTTCAGGCTCCATGCGGCCTCCATAGGTATTCAGAAAGATTATGAGACGTCTTCAAAACCAAAGTTGCCATTTCTGAGCTCCGTAAGTGCACCGTGTTTAGAGATGGAGGCGCAGATTAGAGATCCCATGTCAACCTCAATAGTCAGATTCCTTTAATCTTACAGGCTACAAGTCTCTACAAAGTAGTCAAACTGTGTGTGTTTTATATTTTAGAGTGAACATTTTAATCAGAAAATGAGTGCATGTATGTCTTGTTTGCTCATGCGTCAACTTTATTTTGCCAATCCTGTAGCTATTATTTCTTTTAGAAACAATAAATAATAGTTTACCCTGGACTGCCATAAAAACGTTTTCATTTTAAGAGCGTGTTTATAGGTCTATTTGTATAGTGACATTTTGTTTGTCACAGTAAAGAGGTAACTTTTTCAGTATTTCCAGTAACTTTATAGTTGTTGTCAAAAACTCAAGTTCCAAGCACAATTTCACTAGAAGCTGACGTTATTCAAGGTTCCTTCCATTCACATTGAAATATATTTTGAATTAATTGAATTTGAAAGCTAACTGGGAAGCATTTAATTTTTACAGTGTCCTAAATTGGTTAATCTCTTCTCGTTCAGTTGTATAGGCCTAAAAATTATTCCCTTACAATCTAATATATGTTCAATGAAATCAAAACTTCGGTGATTTTACACTCCAATTATTAACTAAAGTTTCAGGTAGTGGCGATGCCCACCTGCACTATTTAGCCTCGAAAATAGGCAACAAAAATTGAGTGATGTGCTTATTATAAAGTATCCTATATAGCCTAGGCCCTAGTGATCTGACAACTATTTAACGAACCTTTTTTAAATAAAGTCTTTATTTTCAATGTAGCCTATTATGGCTAGTGATTTACGATGTTTTGGTGTAAATACTGTTTCATTAGGCCTAATGAATCAGAGTATTTGTATGTTATATGTTTGATCGTGTTCCACGGACATTTCTAACACGTGTAGGGTCTTTCTAATGTATCTGGTTAATTTAATTCGATATTTTGAATTGGTATTCTGAATATCTTCCGTTTCTATTTACCTCGGACCTTTGAAATAATCAACTCCCTTTTTGTTTTGACCTTTCTGATTTGCAATTCTCCAATTGCAACTGAGTTATTGCAAAACATTTGTTAAATGTCCTTTTATTTGATGCCCGATTTGATTCCGTGCTATTTCCTTTATAAAACCTATATATAAATGAATACAAGCAAACGCCACAAGAATGCAAGAAATAGCTATATTGATTTTTTTTTTAAATCCCCACAAATAGTATTACCATTACCCAACTAAAACATGTAATAAGATCAACAATTTCACACTGACAAAATGAAATGTTGGTCTCATCATATCGATATATTTGACAATATAGACTAGGGAAAGAATATTCACACTGGTCTTAAAATATTTTGTTAATTACATAGCTATTATTGTTCTTATCATTATGAAAACAAGTTTCTTGTAGGCCTTAGAAAACAGAGGTTGCACATGACCGACGCTGTCAACACGCTCAGATTGGTCCAGAGACTTTGGCACATAGAAGTGGTCAAAAATAATTAATTGAGTGTCCGTTTTATTTGTACTATATGCATTATTCAACTTCCCCAGAAGTAGATGGTCAAATCCTGTTGATATTGCTTGAACGATTGGTTCTATGATGGCCTGCGTTTTATTCAATGATGGGCAAAAAAAAACACAAAAAAAAGCTATCGCATTACTGTTATCTGGTCTATTTAGCAGATTTTCGGTAATATTTATCTTCAACCAAAATGCTTTAGTTCAATTTTGTTGAAAATGTAGCCATGTCGTTTCAATGTTCTTTTTTTTTTGCCTAACAAATGGTACACCATTATTTTTCTTCAAATCGCTCAATCTGTTTGGGCAGTGTTATCCTGAAATGATGTATCTAATGCCATTTAGATTAGAAATGCGTACAAAAAAACAACATCGAATTTTATGGTTGCTTATAAATCAAGCGTTGTGCATGCATTAGCCAATAGATTATGATCCAAACTAATACAATAGATATTCATAGATATCCCCTACATTCGCTGACCTCAATCACTATAATTTACTGTTACATTGCCATTTAATAAACCCAGGTAATGTAACAAGAATGTTACCTGTAAACCCAGTGGAAAAAATTAGGGCATCATTGGCAACATTATTTTCCTTGTGCGTATTTGGCCATTTAGCACTGAACATAACAAAAGGCCTGGATCTGTGCGTAATTCGCCTTGCGTAAAATGCTCTCTCTATCCCTGCCCCGATTTGTAATATGTTTGCTTTTGCAACAAAATGAAAGAGGAGTTCGATTGTTAATTGTAGCGACAGGAATCACACGTGATTGAATTATTGGCGGATCATAGGCCTATCTGCCCGCTGTCCCGCCTGGTCCTCCCTGTTTCACGGGTCTTTGTTCCTGATCTCCTAAATCCCACCCATTTGAAATGAAGAGAAGAAGAAAAAACCCACTCTCTCGGGCTCGCACAGGCGCCTTGCTTTCACTGTAACCGGTAGTCGTTAAAGTGCGTTCCGGACCAACCTCATGATGGAGACGGATAGTTGTTTGTCTTTCTCTTCGCAGCCAAACCGGACACCACCAGAGAACTCACCGGGTTTGGAACAGCATAGTTCCTCGGGTTCGTTTCTTCCCTGTGACGAACTTCAGAAAAACGTACACCTTCCTCTCGCGCACCGCCTGAGTCTCCGGGGTCAGGGTGACTTCTACAGCTCGAGCTCCATGGGACGATTTAATGACGGCGCGCCCGCGGACTTTACGCACGGGGCAGCTCCCACGAACCCTCGCGCCTCGCCCAACAAACATAGCAAATATATGGAAAATATGAATCAGGATCAAAATGGTTTATCAATAAGCGGGAAGGGCTCGTTTTATGAAAACAACTCCGAGGGTAAGTGGAGATTTTATTTTTTTGTAAATTAAAAAATTACGGCCATCAGTGTGAGGCTAACTGTGAAAAGGATATAGCCTCTACGAAAATAGGGGGAAATGCAATAATAATACTCACAATAATTATAATAATTATGTATTTACCTAAATGGTATAGGCCTAACTGAATAATGTTCTATTGCGTGTGGAAACCGTTTGACTTGTCAAACATTATGCAATATCCATTCTGAAGAAGATACATACCCGTGATAAGATAATTGCGACCAACATTTGTTGTCAGCTACTTCAAATTGTTTCAAAATTACATTTTCACCTATTTTGTAGACCAGTGGATAAATATATTTTCAGGGTTTCTTTGGCGCTGCACATAGCCTATGCATGTGTTTCAAGGGCTTGGATAAAAACTTTGTTAACACTGTAAACAATATTGTGCTAGTTCTACCTTTTTTAAAAGTACGTAACTATTTACATCAGCTTTTTTAGTATTTCCAACATGAGGTATTCTGATGTATAATATACTTCACTTTTGCTGTTTCACAAACACTAATAAATTAAGTCCAGCGTCTAAAAAAAGGGCGTAGTTCCAACAGAAGTGTATTAATTCCCAAACTGTTATTATTCGTTAGATCTACTTCCTCTTTTTGATCAGTTTACTTTCAGTGATCATATCTTAATGTTGATTTGTTGTTGTTGCCATTTTAACACACTTTATTACGCATTGCTGAACACGGAAGTGGAGGTGGAACTGCAAGCATAGTAAGATGCTTAATGTGCCTCCAGCATGAAGTATTATGCGCAGTTATGCGCATGACCTTGTATAAAGTGGGAATGGGTCATCTCATTTTTCAACGTAAATTTGCATATAATGTTGTTTAAGAGTATAATAAAAGTAACAACAAAAAAATGTATTACCTACAAAATTGAGCTACACGGCAAGTACTCTCAAATTCTTAAATTGAGAGTAAATATCAAGACAAAAATTGTAAATTAAACAATACATTAAATTGAATTAACACATTCAAATATTGAAGTAAAACCAAGAACCTGCGTTTTTATGTGAAAATCCTACATTTTTTGGGGTTGGGGGGGGGGGCCTGAATCATTATGTACAGTCTAATGATCGTGATTCCTTTTCACCAAATGTCTGTTTTTAATTGTTCACCTAATTATTTAGCTTGTTTTCTATCATTTAGGATAACGTTCCAAAGGACCATCAAAGGACGGGTGTTTATTAGTCCACACAGCAGGCCCCGGCTGAAGAAATCCCTCAAAAATAACGGAATGACTTTGTAGATCTGGGCCTCGTTTCCCAGTTGCGATGTAATTTAACCATTACGATGATCGTACCAGTTGCATCATTATTTACGAGCCAACTTTCTAAGTGTGTCCCAAACAAACAAGTAGAGAGTACCTTCGCTAAGTGCATCGTTAGACCATGTGTCGTGTGGTTAGTAGGCCTATTGATTGGATCGAAAGAAAAAGCCGCGCTGCTGTCGGATCAGCTTTCTCCATTCAAATATTACTTTAACATTCGGATTATTCCACAATACTGACGACGGATTAGCTCCTAGAGAGATATTACCATCTATGGCTGCAACTATTGAGGTGGCGTATTATGTTTACCCGATAATAATGCACTAAATCACATTGGGCACATGTTGTTACACATGAAACATATTGAGGCAAAAAAAAAATACAGACAGTAGCCTAGTGGCAAAATAAAGCTCAATATGATTGAAATATATCGACCCATTTAGGCTTAGCCTATTTACATTTCAATGTTGTCATCACGGTTTTCGTTTGAAGATTTGTTTTATCTTTCACTTGTTTGTAACAATTGCAAATACTTTGGCAACTTTGTATTTGTAGTCCACTTCGCTCTGAAGTTATCAGCCGTCAAAGTCAGACAGATACCCAGCCTAAACACAGGCAGGACAGGTCACCCGTGATGCAAGTCAGTATTCAACGGTCATCCATGTCTGGGGACATCGGGAGGCAACAATGAGCGCTGTTACCTTCAAGCATCTGTCTTTGATTCCAAAGGTTACACTTTCGAATCAGGCGATAGAAAGTTGTTTTTGGGATGTTTTTTTTTAAGCCTATCCCAAACCTTAGCCCTTACCTGAATTTACCTGAAGTCAGAGTTAATACCTAAATTAAGATTTCGGAATATTGCCTAAACTTAACTCTAACATACTGACCACTCCGCTCGCGTTACTAGCTGAGATGTCTGTGAATAAAGTGACGCGGAAGGGCCAAAAACATCTAATGGTGCACTTTGGCTTCTCTGTGAGTGGTCTGGATCACTCGTATACGTGTGAACATTTTTAACAGCAACGTTACTAACGAAGGTTCTGGGAAACAGCTCGGCTACTAAAGATACATCGTAAAATGGTTCTAATTATGATCTATCTTAACGCTACGAAGGCTCTGGGAAACGAGGCCCTGAATGCTGCTATGCCTTTGTAGAGCGAACATCTTGAATTTGGCCTGTTATTTTGTTCCTTGTGAGCTCCTTTTCAGAATTTAGTTGTTTTGGTGAACCTAATATCCCCAATGTTGCGCTTTCGAATTATTAGAAAATAAAATGTGAATCAGATGTTAAAACACGATTTTAAAGTCATGGAATATTATAGGCCTAGACGACGACTACAAAATAATATAGCCAGCCCACCGAAATTGGCAAGGCCGACTCAAATGAATGTGCAACGACATCAAAAAACGTCATTATTTTAGCCTGAGCGGTCTAGGTGCGTGATTACGGCGTCGGTGGAGGGAGCTTCCACCGTGCCATACACATCTTATAAACACACCAATCATATGCATTCTGTACAAAATACAGTAATAAACGAAACAAACAAAAACCAAATACAACTTGAGTTCATTTTAAATTGAGAAGGTTTCTTAATCAAAATGTTCTGTTTTGTTTCTGAAGCGCAAAAAAAAGTTACACATTTCCTAATTAGATTCTCAATATGTGTTTTATGCAACAGGCCCTATTTGCAAATATTGACTCTGGAAGACCCTGTCCTTTTTTTTTATTTTTTTTTTACATCATAATATTTTTCAGGTGCAATATTATCTATTATATTTAAGCACATTCAGAACATTCTCTAAATAATAATAAACTTAAAGAACTAGATTAACTTAAAGATAAAGATGATTTTCTTCGGCCTGAGACATGCACCAACACAGCGTTCCAAGTTGAAACACTTTAGTAAACGTAATATCCCGTGAACTCGAGTCTTAGGAAATGACGTGGTTCTTCAGTATTATTTATTGACATTTGTAATCTATCCTCTAAAGTTGCCTTTATTAAGGGATGTGAGTTCTGTTAAGGACAGTGATATATCTGTGTGTGCAGAATAACATACAGCAGTCCGATTCATGTTATTGCCAAAGACAACCGTGGATAGAGATACTCTATCTCTACAGTTAATCTTCATCTAGATAATAGCATGGTCTGATTTAAAATGAATACTTTTCAATTTCTTTGGTCTTGAATTAATACTTTCTATACACATGCAAACACACACACACACACACACACACACACACACACACACACACACACACACACACACACACACACACACACACACACACACACACACACACACACACACACACACACACAGTGATTAGAGCGTTGGACCAATAACCGAAAGTTTGCTGAATCGAATCCCTGAGATGACATGGTAAAAAAAAACATGTCATTCTGCCCCTGAGCAAGGCAGTTAACCCACTGTTACCCAGGCGGTGTGTCTGTCGATTAACCCTTGTGTAGTCTTAACATTATGTATACTCCCCTTGTCCTAAGGGTAAAAAAAAATGACCCGCCTTCACTAAAATAAAGCAGCTTAATTGAATGTTAAACCCCAAATCTATTTTGCATGAAGAAACTTTGTGAATATCTGGGTTTTTCCCTCTTCACAATGCAGAAAGACTGCACTTAATCAGTGGACACCCCTTGTTTCTATTACAACACACCTGTCATAATTGTTTGCTGTTGAACATAGTGGCGGGTCATTTTTTACCCTTAAGACAACACAAGGGTTAAGGCAGCCCCTTGCTGAAGACACATTTAAGTTGTATAACTGACTAGGTATCCCCCTTCCCCTTTCTGTTGTACAACTGACTAGGTATCCCCCTTTCTGTTGTACAACTGACTAGGTATCCTCCCTTTCCCTTTCTGTTGTACAACTGACTAGGTATCCTCCCTTTCCCTTTCTGTTGTACAACTGACTAGGTATCCTCCCTTTCCCTTTCTGTTTTACAACTGTACAACTGACTAGGTATCCCCCTCCCTTCCTTTCCTGACTTTCTGTTCCTGTTGTACAACTGACTAGGTATCCCCCTTTCCCTTTCTGTTGTGCAACTGACTAGGTATCCCCAACTGACTTATCCCCCTTTCCTTCCTGTTGTACAACTGACTAGGTATCCCCCTTTCCCTTCCTGTTGTACAACTGACTAGGTATCCCCCTTTCCCTTTCTGTTGTACAACTGACTAGGTCTCCCCCTTTCTGTTGTGCAACTGACTAGGTATCCCCCTTTCCCTTCCTGTTGTACAACTGACTAGGTATCCCCCTTTCCCTTCCTGTTGTACAACTGACTAGGTATCCCCCTTTCCCTTTCTGTTGTACAACTGACTAGGTCTCCCCCTTTCCCTTTCTGTTGTGCAACTGACTAGGTATCCCCCTTCCCTTCCTGTTGTACAACTGACTAGGTATCCCCCTTTCCCTTTCTGTTGTACAACTGACTAGGTATCCCCTTGACTAGGTCTCCCCTTTCTGTTGTGCAACTGACCCTTTCCCTTTCTGTTGTACAACTGACTAGGTATCCCCCTTTCCCTTTCTGTTGTACAACTGACTAGGTATCCCCTTTCTGTTGTACAACTGACTAGGTATCCCCCTTTCCCTTTCTGTTGTACAACTGACTAGGTCTCCCCCTTTCATTTGTACAACTGACTAGGTATCCCCTTTCTGTTGTACAACTGACTAGATATCCCCATTTCCCTTTCTGTTGTACTGATACCTAGTCAGTTATACAACTTAAATGTGTCTTCAGCAAGGGGCTGCCTTAATCGACAGACACGCCGCCTGGGTAACAGTGGGTTAACTGCCTTGCTCAGGGGCAGAATGACATGTTTGTACAGAAAAAAGTTTTAAAGGTATCAGAAATACATCAAAACACAATCATATTGAAGTATAAAACCCCTGCCAACTAATATCAACACATATTGCCTTGTGCCTTGTAATTCTGTTACCAAACACCCACTTAACTTTAAGATATATTTTAGTTTCTCTCGCTCATGAGGAGGGAGGATAATGAAAGTTCACAGGAGTAACAAGTAAAGGTAGACCTACCAATCAATTATAGTGATTTTACTGATATCAAGTTTGTTTATGAATAATTAAGTGATTCAAACTTGTAATTCTGTTACCAAATTGGCAACGGAATTACCAAAAAGTAGAGTACTGTACAGTAGAGTTGAGTACAGGACAGTACAGTAGAGTTCAGTACTGTACAGTACAGTAGAGTTCACTACTGTACAGTAGAGTTCAGTACATTAGAGTAGAGTACTGTACAGTAGAGTAGAGTTGAGTACAGTACAGTAGAGAAGAGTACTGCACTGTACAATAGAGTACAGTTCAGTACAGTAGAGTACAGTATTCAGTACAGTAGAATACTGTACAGTTCAGTAGAGTATAGTACTGTACAGTTCAGTACAGTAGTGTAGAGTACTGTACTGTACAGTATAGTAGAGTCCAGTACAGTAGAGTCCAGTACTGTACATTAGAGTTCAGTACAGTAGAGTAGAGTTCAGTAGAGTAGAGCACACTAGAGTAGAGTACGGTACAATGTACAGTATTGGACATATTTACTGTACTGTACTGAACTCTACTGTGCTGTGTTGTACTGTACTCTGCTATGCTGTGACGTCCAAACTTGTGAAACATAGACATTTATGATTGGTTCAGATTTTTCAATGTAAATTGTCCAAAGTAGTCCTTGTGCATAGTGCACAGTTTGTTCAACTTTAAAATCAATGTTTTTTGTATGGCATACATGTCAAAGTGAAAAATCTGTGTCAAATCGCAATTCTGTTACAATGGAATTGCCCTTTTTTTAAACCCTTAATGAAAGGGTTTTCATTCAACTTTTTTTTAAATATGGGGTTGTGGACAATATAAGAATGAGATACAGAAAGCCCCAAATATTGGTACGATTAGAACACTTTTTTTGGGGGACAAGATAATCCATTTGGCGTCAGTCTGTCTGTGAATTTAACCTGAGTGTTGTTTTTCTGACTCAGATTTGAGTAGAGATATGTTGTGTCCACATGACACTTGATTGCTGTCCAACATTCTGGGACACAGTCAGACTCACACACCTTCAAAGGCAGACTAGTCTTCCTGTTTTGTCTATTGGTGCTTGGAAGGGGAGAGGGTTAGGGTTTAGAGATTGAAAAGCAGGGGGGATGGTATAGCACATAGCCTAAAATGTTATATAAAGAAGTATATAAGTATAGTGAGTTAGAGGGATGATGAATTGACTTGATATTCCTAACCCACAGATCTCATCCATGTTGACATTTCTTTAACTGCACAGTCTAAAAATGAATAATACAAAATTAAAAAATATATATATATTTTAAATTCTAAGAAACCATTAAACGCAATTCAATGCTCCCGAAATTTGACATTTTACCAAAAATATGTCTGACAATGCAGCAAAAGCATAATGCAGCAAAAAGCTTATTTCTCTCAAATTTGTTTACATCCCTGTTAGTGAGCATTTATCCGTTGCCAAGATAATCCATCCACCTGACAGGTGGGGCATATCAAGAAGCTGATTAAACCTCATGATCATTACACAGGTGCACCTTGTGCTGGGGGACAATAAAAGGCCATTTTCAAAATGTGCCGTTTTGTCACACAATACCACAGATGAACTATGGTGTGAGGTTGGATCTATTCTAAACCAACATCAGGGGTGCGTCCCAAAATGACTCCTTATTCCATAAATAGTACACTACTTTTGAGCAAAGACCTATTGGCCCTTGTCAAAAGTAGTGCACTCTGTAGGGAATAGGGTTTTTCAAAGAAAATACTTCTCTGTTTGGGACAGGAAGTTAATTAGGACTATGCTGAATGACTGATCTCAACTGTCCTCTGAGTGAGCCTAATGATAGGACATGGGGAAAGTCTAGATAAGACAAAGGGGACCAAGAGAGAATAATTATCTTCTGGGACCCCATCATTAACATGAAGAACAACATCCAAACACAGCCCAAGTGAAACATCCAAAATGTTTTAGTCCAGTGACATCCATAATGGTACTGTCCAGTCATCCAAACACATCCAGTCCATAATGGTACTGTCCAGTTAACCAAACACTCCCGGAGTCCATAATGGTACTGTCAAGTCATCCAAACACTCAGGGAGTTGATAATGGTACTGTCCATTCATCCAAACGCACACAGAGTCCATAATGGTACTGTCCAGTCAAACAAACACTCAGGGAGTTGATAATGGTACTGTCCAGTCATCCAAATGCACACAGAGTCCATAATGGTACTGTCCAGTCAAACAAACACTCAGGGAGTTGATAATGGTACTGTCCAGTCATACAAATGCACACATAGTCCATAATGGTACTGTCCAGTCAAACAAACACTCCCAGAGTCCATAATGGTACTGTCCAGTCAACCAAACACAGGGAGTTGATAATGGTACTGTCCAGTCATCCAAATGGACCCAGCCCATAATGGTACTGTCAAGTGATCCAAACACACCCAGAGTCCATAATGGTACTGTCCAGTCATCCAAACACTCAGGGAGTTGATAATGGTACTGTCCAGTGATCCAAACACACCCAGAGTCCATAATGGTACTGTCCAGTCATCCAAACACTCAGGGAGTTGATAATGGTACTGTCCAGTCATCCAAACACTCAGGGAGATGATAATGGTACTGTCCAGTGATCCAAACACACCCAGAGTCCATAATGGTACTGTCCAGTCATCCAAACACTCAGGGAGTTGATAATGGTACTGTCCAGTCATCCAAACACTCAGGGAGTTGATAATGGTACTGTCCAGTGATCCAAACACACCCAGTCCATACTGGTACTGTCCAGTCATCCAAACACTCAGGGAGTTGATAATGGTACTGTCCAGTGATCCAAACATACCCAGTCCATAATGGTACTGTCCAGTACAGTTACAAGGAAGTGACTTGTATCACATAAATGAATAGATGGTCTGTGTGTCATATCAATCATAGTCATGAAATGCATATATTTGACCATGCCTTATTATTTTATACACACAATGATACTTTGTATCAAATTTGGTCAAATGTCTAACTTTCTAAATTGAATTAAAAACTCAAATGATTTGGGACTCACAATGTCAAAAATGTGTTCTTGCAATAAGAGATATCACATAACGAGATTTTCAGTCTTCAAAAATAAACTTTGAACTTGTTAAATTAGTTGGAAGAATCTGTAGTATATTCTGTCCATAACATGATCCCAAAACACTAGGTCCATGTGAAACCTCCTCAAACCCAAAACACATCAGTTTGAGTTCTGCTCAGGGGGTCTTGACCTTCATTTAATGCGGGTCAAAACAAACAGTGTTGCAGTGGTCTGGAATGTTGTGTCTGGTCAGATCTGATTAAAACCATAACAAGGAGACTTCAAACTAAAATACTAAATTAAGAGAAAAAAAAGCAAGTTTTAAAAGCAACGCATGTTTATTTCCAACTCTATCTCATACAAATTTGTGCATAACTGTAAAACAATTCCGTCAGCAGCTCACTTAGTGTTTTTCACATATAGTTGCTTGTCTTGTATTCGTGGCTCATCTGGCCTGTTTTTCTCACCTCTTATCAGGGGTCTGTAAGAGACCAGTGGGACCCCTGAGACAACATAGGAACGTTCACTCCTTTCCAAACCAACGTCCTCCTTCAGATCTTAGTCACATCTCCTGAGAAAAGACAAGTCTACATGGCTGAATCCTTTTTATTATTCATGGAGAGTATTACGTTGATGCCTCTTACAGTGGACGTTAATGAATCCTGTTTATTATTAACGGAGAATATTACGTTGATGCCTCTTACAGTGGACGTTAATGAATCCTGTTTATTATTAACGGAGAATATTACGCTGATGCCTCTTACAGTGGACGTTAATGAATCATGTTTGTTATTAATGGAGAATATTACGCTGATGCCTCTTACAGTGGACGTTAATGAATCCTGTTTATTATTAACAGAGAATATTACGTTGATGCCTCTTACAGTGGACGTTAATGAATCCTGTTTATTATTAACGGAGAATACACTGATGCCTCAGTGGACATTAATGTTAGGTTGGCTGTTTAATCTGAATATCTCTGTGTGACAATGTTACCACTGGGAGACATCAGAGCCTCGCTTAAACACAGCAATTTACTTTTTTCTTATAGTAAGCCCTATCTTCCTCCTTTCTCTCTCTCTACCTGCCCTCAGCCAGAGAGAAGGTGGGTCCCAAGCCTATGGGCTACCCAGTGATTGGTTCAGACTTCTGCATCAAGCTGAAGGAGCCAACCAATGGTCTCCAAACAGGGGACTCTATCGCAGACTCCATCGACCTATCGGGCAAGAACAAGAAGCGTCGTAACCGTACCACGTTCAGTACCTTTCAGTTGGAGGAGCTGGAGAAAGTGTTTCAGAAGACTCACTACCCTGACGTTTACGCCCGGGAACAGCTGGCCCTTAGGACCGAACTGACAGAGGCCCGTGTACAGGTAATCCCCCTCTCCATCACATCCTACACATCCTACAGTCCCCTATCCTGGCTGCTACAGTAACTATCTCAGTCCCCTATCCTGGCTGCTACAGTAACTATCTCAGTCCCCAATCCTGGCTGCTACAGTAACTATCTCAGTCCCCTATCCTGGCTGCTACAGTAACTATCTCAGTCCCCATTCCTGGCTGCTACAGTAACTATCTCAGTCCCCATTCCTGGCTGCTACAGTAACTATCTCAGTCCCCATTCCTGGCTGCTACAGTAACTGTCTCAGTCCCCATTCCTGGCTGCTACAGTAACTGTCTCAGTCCCCTATCCTGGCTGGCTAGTCCCCTAGTAAATGGCTCAGTCCCCAATATCCTGGCTGCTACAGTAACTGTCTCAGTCCCCTGGCTTAACTATCTCAGTCCCCAATCCTGCTGCTACAGTAACTGTCTCAGTCCAATATCCTGGCTGTCCCCAATCCTGGCTGCTACAGTAACTATCTCAGTCCCCAATCCTGGCTGCTACAGTAACTATCTCAGTCCCCAATCCTGGCTGCTACAGTAACTATCTCAGTCCCCAATCCTGGCTGCTACAGTAACTATCTCAGTCCCCAATCCTGGCTGCTACAGTAACTATCTCAGTCCCCAATCCTGGCTGCTACAGTAACTATCTCAGTCCCCAATCCTGGCTGCTACAGTAACTATCTCAGTCCCCAATCCTGGCTGCTACAGTAACTATCTCAGTCCCCAATCCTGGCTGCTACAGTAACTATCTCAGTCCCCAATCCTGGCTGCTACAGTAACTATTTCAGTCCCCAATCCTGGCTGCTACAGTAACTATCTCAGTTTGCAACTGTAATAGTTTGCAGTACCATCCTGCAAACAGTTAATACATCCAGATTATAGGCTACAATATTTATGTGCAGAAATGCAAAGTAGATCTGCTGCTCAGTCCTTTTAAATTAAGATTTTTGTTTGTTGCCTTACAACAAACGTTGGCATTTGAACGTGAATTACAGTAAGTGGCAGATGTCCTCTGATCCTTTTCTCTCTCTCTCCATTCAGGTGTGGTTCCAGAACCGACGGGCCAAGTGGAGGAAGAGGGAACGCTACGGGAAGATCCAGGAGGTGCGAAACCACTTTGCTGCTACATACAATATCTCCACCTACCAGGTACACACTGACACACATAGTTCTCTTTGCTACTACTTAAGATATCTCCAATTACCAGGTACACACTGACACACATAGTTCTCTTTGCTGCTACATACAATATCTCCACCTACCAGGCACTGTCTTCCGACAGGTGGCGTCACTCCTACGCACGCTCATCCCTCAATCTAATCTGACGTACTCTCTTCCTCTCTAGATGCAGAGCAACCTGTGGCCAGGAGCTGGTGCAGGAGGGGGCGGGGGGTCCGGCGGGGGCTGTGTCCTGAGCCCTGACACCATGTCTTCCTCTTGTATGAGTCCCTACCCCCATCCCCACAGCAACCTCTCCTCCATGGGCTTCATGGGCATGCCCCCGTCCTCCAGCCACCCCCACCACCCTCACCATCACCCCCACACCACCCTGGCATCAATAGCCTCTACTCTCTCCACAGCTTCCCTGGGGCCCTCGGGGGCCACTCCTTTGAGCCAGGGCCCGAGACAGAGTATAAGCCATCCAGCCTGTTGGCCCTGCGGATGAAGGCTAAGGACCCTGGGAGTCTTCTATCCTGGCCTACATGATCACCACAGTGTCAGGGCCCTACTATGTACTGACTGAGCCAATGTACACACACACATTCAAACTCAATCTTGTATACTAGCTACACCATGGATAGTTATGGCCACATGTGTTTGTGTTACTGCATGTTGATAACAGCAGAAGTCAAAACTCTCTCCTGTGGTTCACTATAATATGTATACACACACTCTGCTATTTTTCTCCCGAAAACGTAAACCCACAGACTTCAAAACATGACATGATCAACCTTTGAGTTTGTTAGATATTTTGTCCCTGGGCATTTCCATGTAAAAAGGACCAACATATAAAGTTAATACGAACAGGTAAAACTGGGTGTCAAATGAAAACTAAGAGTCTATATTTTTGTGGAAATGAATGCATAGAAACCATTTTCCATCTTAAACATTTGTCATAAAGTAAAAGGCTTTGATTTCTGGACAAACAGATGGACAAAGGGGTTCTTAGAAAACATCTACCAGAAAAAAGGTTTTAAAGGTATCAGAAATACATCAAAACACAATAATATTTTGGTATAAAGACCCCTGCCAACTAATATCAACACTTACTTTTAGTTTTGGTTAAATGTACCATCTGTAAGTATAATAAATATTTCCTTTGTAATTGTGATTTGTCATTCCGTTACCAAACAGCCACATATCTCCTTCATGAGACATACCAATTAGTTATAGTGATTTTACTGATATCAAATATTGTTTTTGACGTATTAAGTGATTAAAATTCGTAATTTGAAATACCAAGCAATCTGTAACGTAATGACTGCAACTGAATTGGCTACGATAGGAAATCGTAGTAGTCACAAACCACAGTTGGATCACCTGTTACTGTCCTCCCTTCCACTGACATACTGTTATGTTCAGCTCATAGTGTCTCCTGCTACTGTCCTCTCTTCTACTGACTGTTATGTTCAGCTCATAGTGTCTCCTGCTACTGTCCTCTCTTCCACTGACTGTTATGTTCAGCTCATAGTGTCTCCTGCTACTGTCCTCTCTTCCACTGACATACTGTTATGTTCAGCTCATAGTGTCTCCTGCTACTGTCCTCTCTTCCACTGACATACTGTTATGTTCAGATCATCATCTGGTGGTCAAAGCAAGAGTGTTAAAACAGTCTGTCTGGACAACCGCCCTCTCTCTCTTTCTCTCTCTCTCTCTCTCTCTCTCTCTTTCTGTCTCTCTCTCACTTTCTCCCCCTTTCCCTCTGTATGTCTGTCTGTCTGTCTGTCTGTCTGTCTCTCTCTCACTGACACCTACCCGTGAGCACCCTCTCTTTCCATTTACTGTAACAAGCATTCTAATCCACTGAGCACCGACCAACACAGGATGTCCATGTAGTACAGTGCAGTACAGTACAGTACAGTGGAGTACAGTGCAGTACAGTGGAGTACAGTGCAGTACAGTACAGTGGAGTACAGTGGAGTACAGTGCAGTACAGTACAGTGGAGTACAGTGCAGTACAGTACAGTGGAGTACAGTGCAGTACAGTGCAGTGGAGTACAGTGCAGTACAGTGGAGTACAGTACAGTACAGTGGAGTACAGTGCAGTACAGTACAGTGGAGTACAGTGCAGTACAGTGGAGTACAGTGGAGTACAGTGCAGCACAGTACAGTGGAGTACAGTACAGTGCAGTACAGTGGAGTACAGTACAGTGCAGTACAGTGGAGTACAGTGGAGTACAGTGCAGTACAGTGCAGTACAGTGGAGTACAGTGCAGTACAGTGGAGTACAGTGGAGTACAGTGCACAGTACAGTGCAGTACAGTGGAGTACAGTACAGTGCAGTACAGTGGAGTACAGTACAGTGGAGTACAGTGGAGTACAGTACAGTGGAGTACAGTGCAGTACAGTGGAGTACAGTGCAGTACAGTGGAGTACAGTACAGTGCAGTACAGTGGAGTACAGTACAGTGGAGTACAGTGGAGTACAGTACAGTGCAGTACAGTGGAGTACAGTACAGTGGAGTACAGTGGAGTACAGTACAGTGGAGTACAGTGGAGTACAGTACAGTGCAGTACAGTGGAGTACAGTACAGTGCAGTACAGTGGAGTACAGTACAGTGGAGTACAGTGGAGTACAGTACAGTGGAGTACAGTGCAGTACAGTGGAGTACAGTGGAGTACAGTGCAGCACAGTACAGTGGAGTACAGTACAGTGCATTACAGTGGAGTACAGTGCAGTACAGTACAGTGGAGTACAGTGCAGTACAGTGGAGTACAGTGGAGTACAGTGCAGCACAGTACAGTGGAGTACAGTGGAGTACAGTGCAGTACAGTGGAGTACAGTGCAGCACAGGACAGTGGAGTACAGTGCAGTGCAGTGCAGCACAGTACAGTGGAGTACAGTGCAGTACAGTACAGTACAGTACAGTACAGTGCAGTGCAGTACAGTACAGTACAGTGAGTGTAGCACAATACAGTACAGTAAAGACAAGTAGAGTATAGTACACTGTACTGAACTAAATTATACTTTACTGTAGTGAATTCTACTGTACTGTTAAATAAAATAGTTGTGGTCATTTACACATTATGTTATTGCAGGTGCAGTAATGCCTAACAATACAAACAATACACACAAATTCCAAAAATAAAAATGACGAAATATCCGAACTAGCAATGTCAGACTCCAGAAAATAAATATACAGTATATATACACTACCGTTCAAAAGTTGAGTCACTTAGAAATGTCCTTGTTTTTGAAAGAAAAACACATTTTTGTCCATTAAAATAACATCAAATTGATCAGAAATACAGTGTAGACATTGTTAATGTTGTAAATGACTATTGTAGCTGGAAATGGCAGTTTTTTTAATGGAATATCTACATAGGTGTACAGAGGCCCATTATCAGCAACTATCACTCCTGTGTTCCAATGGCACGTTGTTTTAGGTAATCCAAGTTTATCATTTTAAAAGGCTAATTGATCATTAGAAAACCCTTTTGCAATTATGTTAACACAGCTGAAAACTATTGTGCTGATTAAAGAAGCAATAAAAGTGGCCTTCTTTAGTATCTAGTTGAGTATCTGGAGCATCAGCATTGTAGGTTCGATTACAGGCTCAAAATGACCAGAAACAAAGAACTTTCTTCCGAAACTCGTTAATCTATTCTTGTTTTGAGAAATTAAGGCTTTTCCATGCGAGAAATTGTCAAGAAACTGAACATCTCGTACAACGCTGTGTACTACTCCCGTCACAGAACAGCGCAAACTGGGTCTAACCAGAATAGAAAGAGGAGTGGGAGGCTCCGGTGCACAACTGAGCAAGAGGAGAATGACATTAGAGTGTCTAGTTTGACAAACAGACGCCTCACAAGTCTTCAACAGGCAGCTTCATTAAATAGTACCCGCAAAATACCAGTCTCAACGTCAACAGTGAAGAGGCGACTTCTAGGCAGAGTTCCTCTGTTCAGTGCCTGTGTTCTTTTTCCCATCTTAATCTTTTCTTTTTATTGGCCAGTCAGATATGTTTTTTTCTTTGCAACTCTGCCTATAAGCATCCCGGAGTTGCCTCTCCACTGTTGATGTTAAGACTGGTGTTTTGCGGGTACTATTTAATGAAGCTGCCAGTTGAGGACTTGTGAGGCGTCTCTTGCTTAGTTGGGCATAAATATATATATTAAATATATTAAATATATTAAAAATATTGTTTTCTTCATAAATCTATACACAGTACCCCATAATGACCAAGTGAAAACAGGTTGTTAGACATTTTAGCAAATGTATTAAACATAAAAAACAGAAATACCTAATTTACATAAGTATTCTGACCCTTTTCTATGAGACTCGAAATGAAGCTCATGTGCATCCTGTTTCCATTGATCATCCTTGAGATGTTTCTACAACTTGATTGGAGGCCACCTGTGGTAAATTCAATTAATTGGACATGATTTGGAAAGGCACACACCTGTCTGTATAAGCTTCCACAGTTGACAGGGCACGCCAGAGCAAAAATCAAGCCATGAGGTCGAAGGAATTGTCCGTAGAGCTCTGAGACAGGATTGTGTCGAGGCACAGATCTGGGGAAGGGTACCAAAATATCTGCAGTACTGTACTTTTGGTAATGTACGGTATGTTCGTAGAACATTTTACACATTTATAAAAAATAAAAAATGAAAAGCTGAAATGTCTTGGGTCAATAAGTATTCAACACTTTCAACACTGAATAAGTTCAGGAGGAAATATTTGGTTAACAGGTCCCATAATAAGTTTACTCTGTGTGCAATAATAGTGTTTAACATGATTTTTTTTAACGACTACCTCATCTCTGTATCCCACAAATACAAATATCTGTAAGGTCCCTCAGTCGAGCAGTGAACTTCAAACACAGATTCAACCACAAAGACCAGGGAGGTTTTCCATTGCCTCGCAAAGTAGGTCACCTATTGGTAGATGGGTCAAAATAAAAAGCAGACATTGAATATCCCTTTGAGCATGGTGAAGTTGTTAATAACACTTTGGATGGTGTATCAATACACCCAGTCACTAGAAAGATACAGGCGTCCGTCCTATATCTTCCAGTAGCCGGAGAGGAAGGAAACCGCTCAGGGATTTCACTATGAGCCCAATGGTGACTTTAAAACAGTTAAGAGTTTAATGGCTTTAATAGGAGAAAACTGTAGATTAATCAACAACATTGTAGTTACTCCACAATAATAACCTAATTGACAGAGTGAAAAGGAGGAAATACAGAATAAACAATATTCCTACACAACATCCAGGTTTGTCCATTGAGGTGTGCTGAGGGAGGGGCTCTGTGTGTGTGTGTGTGGTGTGTATGTAGCAGTATAGCTGGCCTCACATCAAGAGGCCTTCGGATGGCACCCCATGCATCAGTTTAAAGTGGTAGGCCTATTAATGAAAAACTAACTGAGCGACTGCACTATGCCATTGATGATGAAGTGTAGGCCGGCTATCAGGCATCCCTCCAGAGTCCCCGCTCCGTATTGAGAATGCAGGGTCTACCTAGTTCACATCTGGCAACAGAGAGGGTCAACCCAAAAACTCAAATGAATGATGAGCTATGAAGAAATTGGGGTTATAATTCCCTGGTCGTTTCTTCATTTTCTTTTTATCACAAGGAGTATTTTATGGAGAGGTGATTAATTACTTGATAGGCCCTTGACTTGACACAGTGGTGGTGTGGCATGATTTTCCACATTACATATGGGTTTCAATGACCCAGGGAAAGCCTTCATGAGTTATTGTAACTTATGGAGACAATGGCCGAACGTGCACAAAGATGTTGGAGTTCAGACATGACGTCATTGTTTTAAACATATCCAAATGGTTTTCAAACTAAGGCATGGTTCAATGCGCCAATAAATCCTCACAATCCACTTTACATGTTCTTTTTTAAATTAGCGATGTCTTGGCGCTAATATTGGGATCATGTATACTGTGATAATGACCCATACAAAAATAAATGTAATGGAGAGCAATGTATAAGAAGGGATTGTTGGTAAATGCATGGCCTTGTCATTTTTATACGCTATCGTTATTGGGGTCTCCTTAGACCAGAGGGAAGAGTGGCCCCTACTGGCCCTCCAACAACACTTCCAGCAGCATCTGGTCTCCCATCCAAGGGTCGAACATGCCCAACCCTGCAGGGCAGTTTAGCTTCAGAGGCAAACAAGCCAGCAGTAGGATGCAGCAGGATGGTGTGGTTGCTGGCTACTATTGATTGGAGGAAGATGAAGATAACTACATGCTCTTTCTGTGTGTAATGTCTTCTCATCAATGGCTGGTGCTGCTCTGAACTGTAGAGTTGCGTGGCACCACCCCATCTGGTAAACATGACAAGATGATGAACATGACAAGATGCCCAATACGTGTCAGCTAGCCATACCAGACAATCTGGGAGATTTTTTTTGGTAATGCATCTTCTCTGGGTTAAAATGATTTACAGTGAAAGACAGATCCTTCAAAGCTACTTTGCTTCCCCAAGTGGTTAGATTGCTATGGGCAAATATTTGGTGCTCTCTCTCTTACTCCCATCCTCCCTTCCCTCTCGTTACTTCAGTACTATGACAGCAATGCTGGAACAGATTAGCTGCCAGCCAGTCCCCTCCCGGCCTCCCCTGATCTGTGCCTTGTTTTGTGTAAGCCGACATGTGGTTTCAATAGAGGAGCTGAGCATAGTAGAGGGAGTGAAAAGCAAACCCGTCAGAGACACTTTCCACACCCACATACAGCTTTCAAATTCCAGCCAGACCCTAGGAGACAGCAGCAGCGCCATATTCATTAGGCACCAAATGGAAGAAAGCTGACGGAAACAGGGAGGGACGACTACTTGGACTTGTGCAATAAGAAATGCACATTCTCATTTTCTGTTTCAGACTGTTTTAAAACGTTTTCCCTTGTGAGTCCCAATGAATACACCCCGGCATTCACTCTCCAGCTGCACAGCCCCAGCACTGATTAAACCTCAGATGAAGTGGAAGAGATAAGAGGAGCCTTCAGAACAGAGCAGAAATTAAGGAGACGGATGAATGGCCTGTGGAAACCAAGCAGAGGAAATAGTGTAATAGTGTATAGGCCTCCGACTCACAATGAATGAGTCATGTGGTCTCTCAAAGTAACATTTACTGTAATGTTTAAAGGTGCGGTATCAGACTCTCAAAATAGAGGTGTTAAACTATAAAAAACAGACAAGAGTTAACATTACATAGGATGATGCAGTGAAATTGACATGTAAAATGTGTCATTACAGTTGCTTTTACTTCAGGCGATTGTAAAAAACCCCAGTCAGTACAGTGAGTACTATAAACGTTTTGTATTAAAATGACAGTAATTCTTCATCTGTCCCTATTCATTGCAAAATACTCTGGAGACAAGATGACTCAACATTTCTCTAAAGCCTGGTCAGTCAGAGTGAAAATGAACTATTTTAACCGGAAAATAGTGTGTAGAGCTCATTGATTAGCTACTTAAGTTGCATTCCAATTAAACTCAGGAGTACAGGAGCTAGTGTATCTTAACTCAGTAAACCAGGCTAAAATATGCAGGCCTACCCTGCGTTGCTGTTTATCATTAGTGCAACAGTGTCATCCATCAAAAACACCATAGAGTGGAAAATGGCTTAGGTCCTAGGTGTGCGACAAACGTTCCTCATCCATGTCCGACACACACACACACACGCGCACACACACACACACACACGCACACACACAGGCTCTTTATTCGGGGTCATTGGGTGAGGGCTGTCACTGGCGCCTGTACATACATATATTGACCTCATTACCCAAAGAAATACCTCTGAACGTGTCATTAAATCTGCAAAGCTGTCGTTCCGACCGTAGTTTCAAGAAGTACACCAAGCTTTTGATCTATGCCACAGACGTACCTTGACTGCCCTGAATCATAAACTAGTGATGCCGTGTCTGTGCTGCTATTCTGAACTCTCACATCATGCTCATGATCAGGCATCTAAGCCACAGGAGGCTGCTGAGGGGAGGAAAGCTCATAGTAATGGCTGGAATGGAGTGAATGGAATAGCATCAAGCATACAGAAACAGTGTTTAATGTGTTCAATACCATTCCATTTAATACCGTTCCATTTAATACCGTTCCAACTGCTGTGATCTAGGCCAGTAATCATTAAGCATCTCAGATTAGGCAGATGACAGATATAGGATCAGTTTAGCATTATTATAATTTGAGATTAAAAAATTTTTTTTTAAATGAATAAAATCATAAAATATAAGGGCAGGGGGAAACTGATCCTATAACAGCAATCCTACTCTGAGACGCTTGATGTGATTAATCGGCATTAACAGTTTTGTACCTATAAGCTCATAATCGCCAGCATGCGGTGTAGGCCTAAAGGGCCCTACTGTAACTGTCAACATGAGAGGTAATAGAATTAAGGTGAGAGAGAGAGCTCAGCTATAAGTGTCAGGTTGCTTTGGGTTTTATTTCAAAGGAGAGAGAAGACAGGGTAGAATAGATTTAGCAGCTGATCTGAAGGGAGGGGGGGGTGAAGTTAATACCTAGTTAAGACTTACTAGGTATCAACAAACACTGCTATCAAAACATCGAACATCTCATTACAAAATCATTGGCATTAATATGGCATTGGTCCCCCCCACCTCGCTGCTTTAACAGCCTCCACTCTTCTGGGAAGGCTTTCCACTAGATGTTGGAACATTGCTGTGTGGACTTGCTTCCATTCAGCCACAAAAGCATTAGTGAGGTCGGCAATTAGGCCTGGCTCGCAGTCGGCGTTCCAATTCATCCCAAAGGTGTGTGATGGGGTTGAGGTCAGGGTTCTGTGCAGGTCAGGCAAGTTCTTCCACACCAATCTCGACAAACCATTTCTGTGCACGGGGGCATTGTCATGCATAAACAGGAAAGGGCTTTCCCCAAACTGTTTCCACAAAGTTTTGAAGCACAGAATCGTCTAGAATGTCATTGTATTGAACTAAGACGCCTAGCCCAAACCATTAAAGACAGCCCTAGACCATTGATCCTCCTCCATCAAACTTTACAGTTGGCACTATGCATTCGGGCAGGTAGTGTTCTCCTGCCAACAGTTAAACCCAGATCCATCCGTTGAACTGATGGTGAAGCGTGATTCATCACTCCAGAGAACATGTTTCCAGAGTCCAATGGCTGCGAGCTTTACACCACTCCAGCCGACGCTTGGCATTGCACATGGTGATTTTAGGCTTGTGTGTGGCTGCTCGGCCATGGAAACCCATTTCCTGCAGCTCGCAATGAACAATTATTATTATTGTGCTGACATTGCTTCAAGAGGCAGTTTGGAAATGGGTAGTGAGTGTTGCACCCGAGGAAAGACGATTTTTTTTACGCGCTATGTACTTCAGCGGCTCCATTCTGTGAGCTTGTGTGGCCTACCACTGAGCCGTTGTTGCTCCTAGACGTTTCCACTTCACAATAACAGCACTTACAGTTGACTGGGGCAGCTCTAGCAGGGCAGGAATTTGACAAACTGACTCATTGGAAAGGTGACATCCTATGATGGTGCCACGTTGAAAGTCACTGAGCTCTTATTTTGATTGAACCTTTATTTAACTAGGCAAGTCAGTTAAGAACAAATTCTTATTTACAATGACGTCCTACCCTGGCCAAACCCTCCCCTAACCCGGACGACGCTGGGCCAATTGTGCGCCGCCCTATGGGACTCCTGATCACGGCCGGTTGTGATACAGCCCGGGATCTAACCAGTTTCTGTGGTGACACCTCTAGCACTGAGATGCAGTGCCTTAGACCGCTGCGCCACTTGGTAGCAAAGTACGGGCAATTCTACTGCCAATATTTGTCTATGGAGATTGCATGGCCATCCGCTCGATTTTATACACCTGTCAGCAACGGGTGTGGCTGAAATAGCTGAATCCACTAATTTGAAGGTGTGTCCACATACTTTTGGTCCTGTAGTGTATCTCAATCTTGAAAAAACTAACAATGATAGCCAGTTAACACATAGGCCTGCCTACTTAGTACAATCGACCCCATCCCAAGGGGAAACACTGACCAAAACTAAGGTTCCTACCCTGTCACATACAGGCCGATATAGGCCTACTGAGACTGACTATTGGCTGTCTTATAAACATTTTGACCAAAAGCACTTTAAGTATATTCTGAAAAACACAACACATACAGTAGTTAATGTATTTGCTTAAGCCGCTACTGCATGGTTACAAGACACTAACCACTGCATGGTTACAAGTAAGTTTTAGTGTGCTACTCAGATGGCACCATCATGTGGAGAGATTGCAAAAGTACCGCTTTAGACAGAGAAAATTGGAAATTAAAAAAATATTGTCAATTTTCTAACCCCACTGAAATAGTTTTATACAATTCATTTAAAAAAACTCTCACAATGCATGCCTTTTAAAAACCTAAAATAGAATGGTGTTGTATTCCTCCTTTGTGCAGTGTTTTACAAATAATGTGTAGTACACTTTATTATGATCAATAATACTAGTTATTTAAAAACTTAGATAACTAAATATAAAACGCATGGCTGTATGCTAAACAACTTTTAACCAAAACAAATATTGTTCGAGTTTCTGTTATTTCTGATTTGACTGACATCCACTGTAAACATGGTGGTTGTTTTCCACACAGTTTTCAGTCCAATCAGCTCGAAGGGGCGGGCTCTGATAGGATTCTAGACAAAATGGCGGATGTTGTTGATTTGCGGCAGGGTCAGTGATAATCGGAGTTCACCTTTTCACTGATTTACTGCAAGACATTATACAGAAATAATATTAGACAAGTCATAATCGTTGTATGGTGAGCTGCAATGAAAGGCAAAGAAAGGTCACCGATTAAAAAGCGTTCTCGGGTTTTGGATGATATCCGAGACAGGGGAGGAGGCCACCCGCCCAGCAAGAAAATGAGGGCTATCTCGGTTTCCAGTGGGAGTAATAATGGAAATAGCTCGACTAAAAGTGACGGAGGATCTACGAGAAGGAGTTTGTTGGGTGACAAGAGAGGCCGGGATTTTGATGGACATGTATCGAGTCGAACCGGTGGGAGTAACCATAGCTATCCCGTTGCTGCTGCAACCTCTACCGGTAAGAACCACAACCTGGGTTTGACACTCGATTTAGCCGCGGCAAGGACTAATGCTCGCGGCGAGCGTGTTCCGCCTCCACCTAACAACAACGAGAGTGAGTACAAAACTCTCAAAATCAGTGAACTGGGCACCCAGTTAAGTGATGAAGACATAGAAGATGGACTTTTCCACGAATTCAAAAAATTCGGGGACGTGAGTGTCAAAATAAGCCGCAGCAACGACGAGAGAATTGCGTTTGTGAACTTCAGAAAGCCCGAGGATGCCAGAGCTGCTAAACACGCACGGGGCAGGTTAGTACTTTATGACCGACCTCTGAAAATCGATGCAGTGTACATTAACAGGAGGAGAAGCCGTTCTCCAGTTGAGCGAGTTGACAGAGACCCATATGTTGGAGCCCCAGGCCACAGACACTTACACTCCCAGAGACCCCTCTCCCCATCTGTGCTTGGATACAGAGACTACAGACTACAGCAGCTGGCCCTTGGGCGCCTCCCTCCTCCCCCACCCCCTCCTTTGCCCAGAGACCTAGAGCGGGAGAGGGAGTTTGCCCTGTTTGAAGCCAGGGTGCGCCCAGGTCCAGCTTTCATTGCAGAGAGAGCTTCTGCTTTCCGCGATGAGGATTTTATCTCCCCAGAGGATGACCAAAGAGCTAACAGAACGCTGTTTCTGGGCAACTTGGACATCACTGTTACAGAGACAGACCTGAGACGGGCCTTCGACAGGTTTGGGTTGATAACAGAGGTGGATATTAAGCCCACACGGGGACAGACCAGCACATACGGGTTCCTCAAGTTTGAGAATCTCGACATGGCCCACCGCGCCAAACTCACCATGTCTGGGAAGATAGTGGGCCGGAACCCCATAAAGATTGGCTATGGTAAGGCCACCCCCACCACACGCCTATGGGTGGGTGGGCTCGGACCCTGGGTCCCCCTAGCAGCATTGGCCAGAGAGTTTGACCGCTTTGGTACAATAAGGACCATTGACTACAGAAAGGGGGACACCTGGGCTTATATACAGTACGAGAGCCTTGACGCTGCTCAGGCTGCGTGCACTCACATGCGTGGCTTCCCTCTGGGTGGGCCCGAGAGGAGACTCAGGGTGGACTTTGCAGACACAGAGCACCACTACCAGCAGCAGTTCCTTCAGCCTCTTCCTCTACCCTCCTTCGACATGGTGGCAGAGGCTTTCATCCACCGCGCCATAGCTGAGCCCCCGAGGGACAGGGAAAGGACTCCACCGCTTCTCCACTTCAGAGAGAGAGAACTGGGTTTCCCCGGGGCCGAGTGGCCCCCCATCCCGGCTATGCGTGAGCGGGTACGTCCCGGGACCTTTGAGCCGCTGGAGCGGGACCGGCGGCCGGGAGGGAGGGAACCCTGGTCTCTGGAGCGAGAGCTGGCGGGACGCAGCTGCGACCCAAGACGGAAACGACACCTTATGGATGACGGTCGCCATCTTGACGTCTCTCCTGACAGCACTGACCGCACGGCACGCCGACACCGAGGGGGTCCAACCCCAGATGGTAGCCCCAACGGGGGCCGCTTCAGTGATTCAGAGCGTACCCCTCGAGGCGGCGGCGACGACAGACCCTCCCCTGGACGAGACCGTCGCCTCAGTCTGGAGCATCCTGGCGGGGGGGACAGGAGACTAAAGAGCCAGGGGAGTCTTGCTGAAAGAGGGGCCTCCAGCAGTGGCCTCTCATCCTCAGCAGGGGAGCGGAAACGTAAAGCCGGCGACAGCAGCAGCAAAGGACCCGGAGCTAAGAGGGATCACTCCTCAGACCAGGGCGGCTCTAAAGGCAGTCAGTCATCCAAGCTGAGCCTGGCCTGGCATGGCATGCTCCTCCTGAAGAACAGCAACTTCCCCGCCAACATGCACCTCCTGGAGGGTCACCAGGGCGTGGCCAAGGACCTCCTCGTCGACGGCCCCACTGGGAGACAGGTTGGGGAGCTCAAGATCACCCAGCGTCTCCGCCTCGACCAGCCCAAGCTGGACGAGGTCTCCAGACGCATCAAAGCGGCCGGCCCCGGCGGCTACGCCGTTCTCCTGGCGGTTCCCGGTTCCGGCGGCGAGGAGGTGTCGTCGACGGACCCTGCAGCTTCCACCCAGCGTCCTCTCCGAAATCTGGTGTCCTACCTGAAACAGAAGCAGGCAGCCGGAGTCATCAGCCTGCCCGTTGGAGGCAGCCGGGATAAGGACCACCAGGGTGTTCTCCATGCGTTCCCTCCCTGTGAGTTCTCACAGCAGTTCATTGATGCCTCGGCTAAAGCTCTGGCCAAAACCGACGAGGACTATCTGGTGATGGTCGTGGTGCGAGGTCCATCATAACTACAATCAGATAGAGGAAGCAAAACATCAATGATATTGTAAAAAAAGAGAAAAACAACTACTATTGCATGCTGTGTGTTGAGTTCTGCCTAATGAGGTGCTACTTAGCCTATCCTCCCCATAACCCTACTCTCTATGTCACTATTTTTCCCCACCAAAATAAGTAGAAAATGTCCCCCTGAAAGTCAACAAATGTGTAATTTTGGAACCCTGTTTTATAAAGGGTGTGATCATTTCTAGCCAGTATATGCAGAAACAATTCCGCTGGAATATTATAAAAGGGGGACATTCTATGAATTAAAGGAAAAATCTACTGTAATTTAAAATGAGGTATAATGGCCCCTTTTTTTGTTTTCATTTAGGAAAACTTGAACCAACCACTGTTTGTAAAAGTCTAAACTTCTCTCCCTAAGATTTGCTCTGCTGTTAGTGTTTGGTTGTATTATGTATACGTTATACTACTTTATGCTTATTGCAATCAGTTGGCGTCATTTAAAGTTAATTATATATTTTTAGCAAAATAGTCACCTCAAAACCCTTTGTTCAATAACCATTTCTTTATTCTAAATGTCACATTTTGAGAAAGATACCATCAGGCCCTGTTTTGACTGGTATGGTGAGGCTAAAAATAATTCAGTTTGGATTTCTCATAAAAAAAATTATTGGGGACATTAATGTTGGGATATGTCCTTACTGGCTTTCTCTAATACATGAACATGTTCTAAACCTAGAAATCTGAATGTACCTATATGCACGGTAGGCTATCTGGTGTTCGGTTACACTTGGTGTTTTACCCTGTGTAACTGGTTCGGTTACACCTGGTGTTTTACCCTGTGTTAACTGGTTCGGTTACACCTGGTGTTTTACCCTGTGTAACTGGTTCGGTTACACCTGGTGTTTTACCCTGTGTTAACTGGTTCGGTTACACCTGGTGTTTTACCCTGTGTAACTGGTTCGGTTACACCTGGTGTTTTACCCTGTGTTAACTGGTTCGGTTACACCTGGTGTTTTACCCTGTGTAACTGGTTCGGTTACACCTGGTGTTTTACCCTGTGTAACTGGTTCGGTTACACCTGGTGTTTTACCCTGTGTAACTGGTTCGGTTACACCTGGTGTTTTACCCTGTGTAACTGGTTCGGTTACACCTGGTGTTTTACCCTGTGTAACTGGTTCGGTTACACCTGGTGTTTTACCCTGTGTAACTGGTTCGGTTATACCTGGTGTTTTACCCTGTGTTAACTGGTTCGGTTACACCTGGTGTTTTACCCTGTGTAACTGGTTCGGTTACACCTGGTGTTTTACCCTGTGTAACTGGTTCGGTTACACCTGGTGTTTTACCCTGTGTTAACTGGTTCGGTTACACCTGGTGTTTTACCCTGTGTAACTGGTTCGGTTACACCTGGTGTTTTACCCTGTGTTAACTGGTTCGGTTACACCTGGTGTTTTACCCTGTGTTAACTGGTTCGGTTACACCTGGTGTTCTACCCTGTGTAACTGGTTCGGTTACACCTGGTGTTTTACCCTGTGTAACTGGTTCGGTTACACCTGGTGTTTTACCCTGTGTAACTGGTTCGGTTACACCTGGTGTTTTACCCTGTGTTAACTGGTTCGGTTACACCTGGTGTTTTACCCTGTGTTAACTGGTTCGGTTACACCTGGTGTTTTACCCTGTGTAACTGGTTCGGTTACACCTGAAAATCCTGTGTGTTCATGGAATGGTTAATGGAATACTACAAAGTGGATTGTGACAAATGTGTAACGGAGGTTGAAACACCTATACATGGGTTTTAGTTGCTGAGTGTAAATTCTTAACTTGGCTGTGGTGTAGCTTAAATACAGTGTGTTCAATCGGTTTTCAGATGTGTTTTAATGTTTAAGCGACTCTCCAGTAATATTTGGACATATTGAGAGGCTGAATGAGGAATTTAGAAGTGATTTTTGCCCAGCTGATATAGATGGGTCCATCAATGCAATGACGCGACAAACATATAGCCTACTAAGAGAGATGCTACGGGTAGATTTTATTGTGTACATTGTCTTTAGCACCACTTGACCCTTGGTAGTACGTTGTGACCTATAACCTTTGACCTATAATGTGTGATAAGATTACACTAGCGAAAAAACAGACTTTTATTTGTTGGTCCGGTTTCATTCAATCAATATGCTCTGTCGCCAAGTTTGTCTGAATATGACAATATTTTAATGCTATTTGCTAACAAATTATATACAGTAAACCTAATAATCAATAAGTAAAAAGGTATTCAATATATAAACGGATCATTTAGTTTTTTGGGGGGGGGGATTGTACGTTTTATAAGTTGTAGTGCTATTATTTTGTAGGATTTTTTTTTTTTTACCACCGTTTTCCCCTTTGTCAGCCAACAGTTATATTTTTAAGACCTATATTTATAGCCTACTGTTGGTACCATTATATGACTGTTTTAAGATGAGGTAGGGTTTAGTTTTATCTGTTGACAAAATTGTCTTGAGAAAAAAAAAAAGCTGTATTTGTCTCCCAAGTTCACTGCCTCAACTGTGGACTTTTTTTTATGGCTTTAAAACCTTTACAGGAAACTCTGAAGAGAAGGAAACTACTTAGTATTTGTTACATTTTCACTGAGAAGGCAGCATTTAAGTTGTGGTGTCATTTTGTGTTGTTTAAAGTGGAATAATTAGGACCCTCTCGCTTTGTGCTTGTGTACCTGATTTCATTGGGAAGACAAGAAATGGAAAATCCTCTTCCCACACTCGTCTTACTGCCAAGTTGTTTAAACAATCAAAGAGAAAGTGCATTTACGCACTTATTAGTCCTCTAAATATCAATAAATTGTTTCATTTGAGGGAAACCTGTTTCTGCCCTGGAAATGAATTGAACAGAGGGAACTACTCTACATCTACCACATCTATTGTGTTTCCAAACAGGAAATGGTTTATCACTTTGAATTGTTGCACAAGAGAAGGGAACCAAACACCTCTTTGCTGATTGTTAGAGACTGATGATCGCCTGTGTGTGTTCTCTTATACACACCTTTTTAGGAGCTGTTGGTAATCTGTTTAGCTAAAAGGCGCTGTTCAGAAGTTGTTGCTAATTAATAGCATACCTTTTGAACCCAGTACCTTTTTTTTTTTTTTACCCCTCCAGGGCCTGGCTCCTCGTGTTAGTCCTACTGCCCTAGCAGGTGAACCCAGTACACAGTGGGGCAGGAATCACAGGATCAATGGAGGAGCCTCCCACTGTGCCCACTGTGTCCGTGTCCTGCTGGTTTTCAACCACCAGCCCATGTCCTGCTGCTCAGCTGTGTGGAACAGTGGCAGGCTGACACTAGTGCAGTATGTGGGAGAATGGAGCTGGAATACAGTAGCAGCTCCTTTTCATTTCATTGTCCTCTACAAGGTTTGAGTCTTCACAGGCTGGATTTGCAGCATGCCCCCATGTCTTTCACTGTTGTCCTCTACAATGCTGGTCTGTTTGAGTTGACCACAGCCTGGGGTGTGTCTGTGGCTCCGCCTTGTCCACGGTTCCCTACACAAGCAGAGGTCCTGTCACCGGCTGCCACGCATAATGCACCTCTTTGGGTGCAGTTTCTTAACTCGCACAGCAGCTCTACAGTACCACTGCAAGCTGTTGCACTGCTGAGGGAGTCACCTTGACCTGTGACCTTTTCCAAGTGACCTGTCAACATCTCCCAGAAGAATGATTATTTGTTGCCATTATAATTTAGATTTCTTCAGTTTATGATTTGACTCCCATGTATGCAGTGAATGGATGGAAGATCGCCCCCTTGTCATGAATAGGAATATTGTTTATTGTCGCTGTGGTTTTATTGATTGAATCTTTTTCCTGAAAGAGGATCAGGAGTATGTTTGTTCTGCTACGGTTTCCCACGACGACCGCAGAATAACATCCGACATCATCAACTTCACATTTCACGTGAACAAGGGGAATTTAAAACAGAAAAGATCAAGTGAGTAGTTTGATTCAACATTTCCACGTCGTGAAAGGATCCATATATATATATTTTTAATTTGTTTTTATTTTGTGACAGTTCAACCAAAAGGCCTCTTATCCAAATGAAGAAATATTTCATATTTATCCCCTATAGCTCCTACCCAGTACGAGTGCATCACGGCCTCCCCTCAGTACAAGTGCAATAATAGCAGAGATTAAATCCCACCTGCCGTTGTTGCTGAGAAAAAAGACATTGCCACTGGAGAAATGACCTCTAGAGGATCATGGAGGAACTGCGGGACCAGAGGAGGCTGCTGTAACTACTGTAAGAGCCATAGGTAGCCACTACACTACACTGATGGCATGGAGAGACAGCTTGTTGCTGTCACTCCCTGTTGGGGAATAAGGAGAGGGGAGTCTGCTGCCTGGCCTTTATTATAAGTCTGGAAGAAGCAGAGGTATGTATATTTAATTTATTCCACCTTTATTTAAACAGGAAGACACAGATTAAAAATATATTTGACAAGAGAGTCCTGTATACATTACAATAAAAACAGAATGATAACATAACATACACATATGTATATAAAAACCTAATTCAGTACACAATAACAAAATAAACATATTTAATACAAGCAATCACAAGCAACTACATAGAGGTTCTACATCAATAATTTAAACTTGAGTGGCCACAGCACAACTAACTGCAGTGAACTCTGCAGATTGTTCCACAAATTAAGTGCAACAAAATGCAGATTTTCACAAATCTGTGGAAACTGGAGGGATCTCTAGTTTTATCCATTCCTGAGAATGGTTTGGTAACTTCTGTCACTAAGATAATTCAGATTTAACCCCATCTATCAAGATGGGCTGAGTTCTGTCGCTAAGATAATTCTGAAACCATAAACAGGCTGTATAGCTCAGGCCGACTCTTGATAATTTCCTCAGCAAAACAGAATGATCAACAGTGTTGAACGCCTTTGACAGATCAATAAACAAGGCAGCACAGCGATTTTTAGCATCCAAGGCATTGACAAGATCATTACCAACTAGCATAGTTGCTGTGGTAGTACAATGCCCAGGCCTAAATCTTGATTTGGTTTATATTGAAAATACAATTATCAGATAAAAATAACTAAGTTGTACATTAAACAAGGATTCATGAATCTTAGCTAAACAATACTAGTCTTGAAATGGGGCGATATTTGTCAAGATCATTTGTATCCTCACCCTTATGGAGTGGCAGCACATACACAGATTACCAGGCTTTTGGAATACTTCCTGATAACAATGTGAAATAAAACATGTGGGCTACTGAGCCAGCATTAATGGGTGCTGCACACTTAAGCAGACCAGGCTGCAAATGATTAGCACCGGTGAATTTTTTGTTGTTGTTGTCTAATGTTATCCAGGACTTAACAATGAATTTCCAACAATAAAACTGCTGACCAGCATTTTCAGTATCATTCCAAACGACACTACACCAAACTCAACATCCAAACTACACTTTTCAAGAGCTGGCTTTGAAATGCATTAAAATAAAAAGCCTGCAGAGATAAAATGGTGATTAAATACATTAAAGATATACATTTTTCAGTAATAGGGACATAATCTGAATTAGTTTATTGGGGGAGAGAAGAGGGGACACAACCCTTCAGTGATTTAAAAGCTTTCCAGCTGGGTTCCCTGTACATCAGATAGTGTATTAACATAATAATCTGAATTCGCTTTTTAAATTAGTTTTACACACAGATTTCTCAATCGCCTGAAAGACTGTGAAAGAGAAATTAAGTATTTATCTGATTTGTTAAGTGCCAGTCTGGGCCTGACTCTGTGAATCTAGCTTTGGCCCAGGCAGCATCTCAGTTCTGTATGACTTCAGATAGCTCTGGACTGAACCAAGGGCAATACCTATTTTTAATGATCCGTTTTTTAAAGGGAGCATGTTTATCTACAATACATTTTGAGAAGTGGTTCAGAGCCAATTCTGTGTCAGGTATAGATGCAATACAATCAAAGTCACCAAAATAAAGGTCACAATAAAAGGCCTTCATTAAAATGTTTAAAATTCCTCTTGTTGATTAAACAAGGTTTGGATCTAGGCATCCGTATATCCCTGACACATACAATGGGACAGTGGTCACTAATATCCAAAGCAAATACCCCACTCCCATTATATTTCTCTGGAGTATTTGTGAATATGAGGTCAGTCAAAGTTGATTCCTTTTAAATTTGGACGAATAGGCTTTGTCATCAGCTGGGTCAAATTTAGATTAGTACAAAAATCCTTTAAACAGTCAGCATCCTGCATTCCCCATGCAAGATTAAAATCTCCAGCGATCAACACCTCTGTGGTAGTAAAAATGGCAATTAAAATCAGTGAGTTCGTTTAGTACACACTTCTTGGCGGAGGGCTGACGATAGATTCCTATAACTGTTATTTTTGAGTTTGAACCCAACTGGAGACTTAAAGCCAACCATTCAAATTGTTTAGGACTGGAGGTCGCCTTTAACAGAGACACAGAAAGAAGAGTATTTGTGTAAATAGCAACGCCACCCCCTTTGCCTTTCCTATCAGCCCTAAACATATTGTAACCATCCATAGCAACCTCAGAGTCCAGGGTTTTATCAGTTAACCAGGTTTCATATACAATACAAATGTCAGGGTCTGCCTGAGAGACCCAGATCAATTGCCATGATCCATTTTTAGGTAATAAACTACACATGTTAAAATGTAAAAAATGTCATACCTTTTCTGCATTTAAAATCACACGTAGTTTCAATACAAGTCAGATTTACTTTGAGATTTCAGAACAACATTATACCTATTAGGAAAATAGAACAAAGATTGGATTATACCTATTAGGAAAATAGCAATGACATTTCTCCGCTAAGCACCATTCGGCATGTCACCACTTTCAGATACAACATGTGGAACTCTCACAATGACCAAAGAGGAGATGGTAAAAACGTACTGACATGTAATGCTAATATTGTCTTCACATCTATTTAGTTGACCGACAACCTTTCCAATGTTTGATGACAACAGCCGAGAGCCATTTTCACCCGGATGAATTCAGTCTTCCACAAAGTAGCAAGGCCTATTCCAGAAGCAGTCATTAATTGATGACGAAGGACATGCCCAAGTCCTTAGTCAGACGCATTAACCACTGGTGACGAGACCAAAAGACGACTAAAACATGAAATTGAGCCCGAGACAATGAAATGTTTTGCTAATATCTGAGCTGTAAGAAAATAGTCTCTTAGCTTTACAGAGTTCACACGCATAATATCATTAGATCAATATGCCCCACAACTGTTTTCAGAGCAGGAATCTGTTTCTTGATGACTTCTGATAAATCCTATTCGGGGCGGCAGGGTAGCCTAGTGGTTAGAGGGTTGGACTAGTAACCGGAAGGTTGCAAGTTCAAACCCCCGAGCTGACAAGGTACAAATCTGTCGTTCTGCCCCTGAACAGGCAGTTAACCCACTGTTCCTAGGCCGTCATTGAAAATAAGAATTTGTTCTTAACTGACTTGCCTAGTTAAATAAAGGTAAAATAAAAAATTCCCTTAGCTCCAGGAAAACAAAGTGTTCGGGTATTTTGGATTTCTGCCAAATCTAACCATGGAGCGTCCCCAAAATAATGGTTGATGGCTGTTGTCCATTTCGAGCCGGAGCCCAACCCTAGCCCCAGCTAAGATTCCTCTAACTCGCCCCCCACAAATGACAGGAATAGGAGCTGGTGATGCCAATATTATATTACAGTAAGTAGGATACCATATATAAGTGGTTCCTCTCTTTTTACCTAGCACCTACAATCCATTCAGTCTAGCCTGGTAGGCAACTTAAAATAAAACCGAACATGATTTTCCACCTCCATTGGCTGTAATTGATTCACTAGCAACTTATTACTACTTGTTACATTACAGCCACAGCCATAGGTCTACAGTAGTGTCAGGAAGCACTGGGTCTATTCACCAATTCCACACTGTCATGAATATAAACACTTATGAAGCAACTAAGTGGTTTCTCTGTAAGACTAAATAAAAAGGTATGTATTGAATTTAAACTCCCAAAACAAAACATGTCCACCGTATCCAAGCAGCACCATGTGACCTATCTCCGGCACTATTATTCTCCGCACTTTTTGTAAACCCTTACGCTTCTGGGTATTATGAGAGAAGGTGTCCCCTATATACTACCTACACTACCGTTGTAAACAGAGGCGGTGGTGAAAATGTTGAATTAACCATACAACCTTAATCTGGAGAAATTCACTCCAAACATCCTAGTTCTGGGACCTTCTCTCTCCTGGCCCATGTAAATCCACTACCTGTTAACAGTAACTGTGTTGTAGTAGCACCTGTTAACAGTAACTGTGTTGTAGTAGGACCTGCTAACAGTAGTAGTTGTAGTACTCTGTGGCTGAAAGGATAACCTATTATGTAATACTTTATGTAGCCTGGTGCATTGGAACCTATGGAATAGTCACCTACCCATCTGACTCTCCAGGCAGGCTCATTCAAACTACTCAAATTGAACATTACACTTGCAGAGATAACCACCATGTTTTTTGACTTCCTGTTCTAGATCAAAACAGATGTGACAACAGATTGCCCCAAGGCTGAGATGGTAAGTTCCAGATGAAAGTATATCGTGTATAAAGGCAGATGGAGGGGTTGCGGGTTCAAATCCTGCGGCAGGATTGTAAAAAACAAATGAGGAGCTGAACTGGAAACAAAATGTCTGCAGGTAAAGACCTGAGACCATCTGCCGTTGTGCCCATGTGCAAGGCGCTGCATTCTGGCTGACTCTGTGCCTCTTTACATGTGTGTCTGGCAGGGATGTGAATGGACAATAAAGCATCTATTCTGTTGTATTATATTCTCTGCTTGTTCCCTATAGAGTATCTTGCCGCTGGACCATCCAAGACACCTCGGACTGTAAGTACTGGGCTTAATGAAATACTTTAAAGTGGGAGTTGGCAGTTAGCCTAGTGGTTAGAGTGTTGGGCCGATGACCGAAAGATTGCTGGTTTGAATACCTGAGCGGACGAGGTGAAAAATCTGTCGATGTGCCCTTGACCAAGGCACTAAACACTAATTTGCTCCAGGGGTGCCATGCTACTATGACTAACCCTGTAAAACAACACATTTCACTGCACCGATCCGGTGTATGTGACAGTAAAACATGTTATTTTTATACTGCAATTCAGACAAGGTGTTACTCCCTATATAATGTAATCTTTCCAAACTCAATGCTGTTGATTTGAACAATTCAAATCCTGTTTACCTCTCTTTTAAATTTCCCAAAGAATATTTATTGTATTTTAAAGCATACGAGATGAAAGAGAATGTAAATGTTACTTATCATATCGGTCCGATATACATTTGTTTTTGTATTATTCATTAATTCTTAATAAAAAGTAACTTTTTATGCAATTTCTTTGTGTGTGAGAATTATTTTTCTCCAGGTGTCCTGAATAGAAGCAGAAAAGAATCTTAACAAACCTCACCATCCATGTAACGTGTCACTTTATTGCAGCTGATTGTACAGTCAGTTAAAAGGCATACAAAAACAACAACGCGTTTAGATGATAGTCATAGTAACTATTAGGAATATCATTGGTTAAGCATGTAGTAAGCCTTAATCAAATGACACCTGAAACCCAATATCTATCAAATGTAAAGTCTTGTCCAACAGGAAATTATTGTAATCAGAATACCATATCAAATATATTTCTAGGTGTTACAAAAATTACATTTAAGCACTTGTTGAGTTTAAGGGTTGCATTTGTTCCTGTTTTCTTGAAAACAATTGTTGGACAAAATAGCTTTTTCAGGATATTGCTTTAAACCACACTTCCTAAAAAACACTGGGCTCAGACAGTAAAGAATAGACTAACAAAATAAAGAGATCTACTTTTAAATCATCGAAATATACATTTTAACATAACATTCAGTGGCCCTCAATCACACAGGAAGTGAACACACAGGAATTGAACACACTGATTGCACATCCCAAATGGAACCCAATTCCTTATATATATTCCTACGTTTGAGCGAGCAGAGCTGCTGCACGTGAATAATGGTAAATGGAAGAATGTGCTGAGACAATACACACAGAGTTGTGCAGGCAGGCTGATGAGCTTTGTGAGAGTGAGTTGAGGGGGAAGAGCGATTTGGTACTGATGAAGTGTTCTTTGAGTTCAAGCTTTTTAGCGCCACTAGAGGGCAGTAGAAAACAAAAACAAATGTTTATCACTCAATTTTCAAAGGACCAAGTCAGTGTTTCTCAGGAACATAGCCTCGTACGAACCACCTGATCTCACAAGCTTACATTCTGTTTCGTGGTGTCATTGTTGTTCGTTGGAAAAACACTGAACTAGGTACATACAGTACACAATATATACTTAGGAACATTTAGTGAAGAATGGGGGAATCACTATGGTAACAAAAGAACAACATATAAAACCTCCCATAGAACACTGCCCTAAAGAGCAAAAAGACAGTGACTGCTCATTTGGTCGAAAATGAGTTAATGTCATTAAATACATGCTTAATCACATGGACAAGTATCCTGCCTCGTATTGTGTTTTGGAGAAAATGGTTAGCAGTAACTGCATAAAGTAAATAAAAACAGGTAAGGTCAAGGTAAATGAAACACATGTTTCTCAGTTCCACATTATGAGCAGTTACTGCCTTTTTGCTTGGTAGGGCAGAATTGCTCTCCCATGTCATAGCTCTCCCATGTCATAGCTCTCCCATGTCATAGCTCTCCATGTCATAGCTCTCCCATGTCATATGCCTGAAGTAGCCTTCAACAGCATTTCATTTCCTCATTGTACCAGCATTACTAAGGTATATGGGTAGTACCATCTGAAGAAGATATATTATCTGGGCAATAATAAGCAAATAATAAAACCTGAGTGCCAATCTGCCAACTCCTTGTCACTCGGTTAACCCCGGGCACCAAAGATGTGGATGTCGATTAAGGCAGCCCCCCGCACCTCTCTGATTCAGAGGGGTTGGGTTAAATGCGGAAGACACATTTCAGTTGAAGGCATTCATTTGTACAACTGACTAGGTATCCCCCCCCCTTTCCTATCCCTTCATTGGCAATACAACAAAAACAGACGGGTACTCAGGCGAAGCAAATAAACTGTCTGTCTTTTAAAAGCACTTGGTCAGTAGTTTACACAGTAAAACAGCACCAACCAACATGGCTGTCCACCATGTTACATACCAAGTAAACCCAGGTATTTCACCCTATGTGATATACTCTTCCACCCAGCTTGGTCCTTGACAACTTCTATGTGTGATTGTCATGTGGCATGCCAAACATTGGCAAGACGGCACAAAGTAACCGATCTGGGACCAGGCTAACCTAAATTAGGGTCTGTGTACAAAGTAATCTCCCCTCAATGGTATACCATACATACCGAAATAGGTCTCTCATGATTACACTAATAGTGAACTATTTTGAACTAACTCCAGATCCAGTTGAATGGTAATATGATACCTTTATGATGTTGAATGTGTGTAGTATTGGAAAATACTACTGTACATTAAAACTGTTGTTTGAGCACCTGTGAATCAGAGTTGCTAACGCTAACCCAGATCTAGATTTGCTGACTCAAAAACAGCTTTGTGGTAACTACAATGTCTTCAGAACGTATTCAGACCCTTTGACTTTCTCCACATTTTGTTACGTAAACACCCGTATTTTAAAATGGATTCAATTACATTTCTTCTTCATCAATCTACACACAATACCCAATAATGACAAAGCGAAAACAGGTTTAGACATTTTTGCAAATATATATATATATATATATAAAACAGGTTTAGACATTTTTGCAATATATATATATATATATATATATATATATATATATATATATATTTTGACATAAGTATTCAGACCCTTAGCCATATGATATCAAAATTGAGCTCCGGTGCATTCTGTGGTAAATTCAATCTGTTTTTGCTTTGTCAATATGGTATATACAATAGTGTGTGTAGATTTATGAGGGGAAAAACAATATAATAAATTGTATAATAAGGCTGCAATGAAACAAAATGTGGAAAAAGTGAAGGGGTCTGAATACTTTCCAAATGCACTGCTATGAGTGGATTTATCTAGCAGTCCATTGTTGTATATTGCGTGGTGCAGCGGTTCAGTATATCGCGTGGTGCATCCGTTCAGTATATCGCGTGGTGCATCCGTTCAGTATATCGCGTGGTGCATCCATTCAGTATATCGCATGGTGCATCCGTTCAGTATATCGCGTGGTGCATCCGTTCAGTATATCGCGTGGTGCATCCGTTCAGTATATCGCGTGGTGCAGCGGTTCAGTATATCGCATGGTGCAGCGGTTCAGTGTATCGCGTGGCGCAGCGGTTCAGTATATTGCGTGGTGCAGCCGTTCAGTATATTGCGTGGCGCAGCGGTTCAGAGTATTGCGTGGTGCAGCGGTACGATTCCCAAACTATTATTTTTGGGTCTGATTGACTGCAACCCTTGGTGATATTATGTGAACATTGTTCATTAAGACATTTGTGTAGTATTGTGAAATTGGGCTTTGATTAGTGGGATGGGCTAAATGGTTTGGTACAGTGGCAGAAAAGGGTCTAGGTGGGAACACTTACATGCCTTTGGAAAGGATTCACACCCTTTGACTTTTTCCACATTTTGTTGTTGTTACAGCTTGAATTTAAAATGGGTTAAATTGAGATTTTGTGTCACTGATCTACACATAATACCCCATAATGTCAAAGTGAAATTTCGTTTTTAGAATAAGTATTCAACCCGTTTCGTTATGGCATGCCCAAATAAGTTCAGGAGTAAAGATTTGCTTAATAAGTCACATAATAAGTTGCATGGAATTACTCTGTGCAATAATGGTGTTTTAACGTGATTTTTTTTGATGACTAGCTCATCTCTGTATCCCACACATACAATTATCTGTAAGGTCCTTCATTCAAAGCAGGGAATTTCAAACACAGAACCACAAAGACGAGGGAGGTTTTCCATTTCGTCGCAAAGAAGGGCACCTATTGGTAGATAATTAAAATAAAAAGCCAACACTGAATGTCCCTTCAAGCATGCTGAAGTTATCAATTGCGCTTTGGATGGTGTATCAATACACCCAGTCACTACAAAGACACAGGCGTCCTTCCTTACTCAGTTGCCGGATACTGTAGGAAGGTAACAGAGATTTCACCATGAGGTCAATGGTGATCATTTTAAAACAGAGTTTTAAAGAGTTTAATAGCTGGGATAGGAGAAAACTGAGGATGGATCAACAACATTTTAGTTACTCGACAATACTAGCCTAATGACAGAGTGAAAAGAAGGAAGCCTGTACAGAATATAAATATTTCAAAACATGTATCCTGTTTGCGATAAGGTACTAAAGTAAAACTGCAAGAAATGTGGCAAAGGAAATGAACTTTTTGTCCTGAATACAAAGTGTTATGTTTGGGGCAAAACCAACACAACACTGAGTTACAATCTAAATATTTTCAAGCATGGTGGTGGTTGCATCATGTTATGGGTATGCTTGTCATCGGCAAGGACTAAGGAGTTTTTTAGGATAAAAATACATTTAATATAGCTAAGCAAAGGCAATATCCTAAAGAAAAACCTGGTTCAGTCTGCTTTCCACCAGACATTGGGAGACAAATTCACCTTTCAGCAGGGCAATAACCTAAAACACAAGGCCAAATATACTTTGTAGTTACTTACCAAGACAACATTGAATATTTCTGAGTGGCCAAGTTACAGTTTTGACTTAAATCAGCTTGAAAATCTATGGCAAGACTTGAAAATGGCTGTCTAGCAATGATCAACAACCAGAGCTTGAAGTTTTGCAAAAAGGCTCTTAGAGACTTACCCGAAATCACCCACAGCTGTAATCGTTGCCAAAGGTGATTCTAACATGTATTGACTCAAGGGGGTTGAATATTTATCTATTTATTTATTTTTTCTTCCACTTTCACATTTGATCATTGACAAAAAAAAAGGGACAATAAAATTAATTTTAATTCCACAAAATGTGCAAAAAGTCAAAGGGGTGTGAATACTTTCTGAATGAACTGTATATACCAGACATATGGTGCATCATCTATATGGTACATACAGTAACCCATATCATATATAACATGATCTCAACATTTTTCTGTGTACAGGGCCCTGCATGCCAAATAAAATACACCCTATATTCCCTATATAGTGCACTACTTTTGACCAGCCCCTATGGGACCCCTATGGGCCCTGGTTAAAAGTAGTGCACTATATAGGGAATACGGTGCCATTTGGGACGGAACCCAAGACTCATTCGTGGGTGTACTGTACGTTGTACTGTACTTTGTACTGTATTTAACACAGAAGTGTACCGTTTCTGATGAATATAGGATGTGATTGTGTAGACAATGGTGGTTGTGTCGTGTCAGAAGTTTGTTGTGTTGTTCAATTCCTCAGAAAAATGACGTCAAGTGTTCCAGCCACATTAGTCCACACTACAATGAGATTTGTGTAGCAGGCGTCAGGCGATGCCATGAGAACATGAGAGATAACATGTGGCCCAGCAGAATAAGTGTACATTTGTCTCGTATTCAAAAAGTTACAAAACAGGATTCTCCGGTTGCTGCCTCTCTTTATGGACTGAAGGAAAAGTCTTTGTTATATCTACAACCATTTTTAAGCTATTACAGTAACATTGCTGTGGTCATAATAATTTCTCCTCAGACAGTCAGTCAGTTGGGTATTCCTTGGCTTTCTCCTCAGTCAGACAGTCAGTTGGGTATTCCTTGGCTTTCTCCTCAGTCAGACAGTCAGTCAGACAGTCAGTTGGGTATTCCTTGGCTTTCTCCTCAGTCAGACAGTCAGTCAGACAGTCAGTTGGGTATTCCTTGGCTTTCTCCTCAGTCAGACAGTCAGTCAGACAGTCAGTTGGGTATTCCTTGGTTTTCTCCTCAGTCAGACAGACAGTCAGACAGTCAGTTGGGTATTCCTTGGCTTTCTCCTCAGTCAGTCAGTCAGACAGTCAATTGGGTATTCCTTGGCTTCCTCCTCAGTCAGTCAGTCAGTCAGTTGGGTATTCCTTGGCTATACTCCTCAGTCAGACAGTCAGTCAGTTGGGTATTCTTTGGCTTTCTCCTCAGTCAGACAGTCAGTTGGGTATTCTTTGGCTTTCTCCTCAGTCAGACAGTCAGTTGGGTATTCCTTGGTTTTCTCCTCAGTCAGACAGTCAGTTGGGTATTCCTTGGTTTTCTCCTCAGTCAGTCAGTCAGACAGTCAGTTGGGTATTCCTTGGCTTTCTCCTCAGTCAGTCAGTTGGGTATTCCTTGGCTTTCTCCTCAGTCAGACAGTCAGTCAGTTGGGTATTCCTTGGCTTTCTCCTCAGTCAGACAGTCAGTCAGTTGGGTATTCCTTGGCTTTCTCCTCAGTCAGACAGTCAGTCAGTTGGGTATTCCTTGGCTTTCTCCTCAGTCAGACAGTCAGTCAGTTGGGTATTCCTTGGCTTTCTCCTCAGTCAGACAGTCAGTCAGTCAGACAGTCAGTTGGGTATTCCTTGGCTTTCTCCTCAGTCAGACAGTCAGTCAGTCAGAGTCAGACAGTCAGTCAGTTTCTCCTCAGGGTATTCCTTGGCTTTCTCCAGACAGTCAGTCAGTCAGACAGTCAGTTGGGTATTCCTTGGCTTTCTCCTCAGTCAGACAGTCAGTCAGTTGGGTATTCCTTGGCTTTCTCCTCAGTCAGACAGTCAGTCAGTTGGGTATTCCTTGGCTTTCTCCTCAGTCAGTCAGACAGTCAGTTGGGTATTCCTTGGCTTTCTCCTCAGTCAGTCAGTCAGTTGGGTATTCCTTGGCTTTCGCCAAAGCAGCAGGGTCATTTCAGTCCACCCAAAAGCTGGGTAACTGGCACAGTTGGCACATGCTTGTTTTAAGGAAGGAGAGAGAAAGGGGAAGCAGCCAACTCTGCTCTCCCTCCCTCTACATGGTTACGTGTGTCTCAGTAAGAGCAATGGTGCTAGTAGTGCCAAGGTCGCAAGTTCGATTCCCGCTGGGATCACAAATCCCCAAAATGTCTGTACTCACTTTACTGTAAGTCGCTTTGAATAATTATCAAGTGTCTGCTAAATTACATATATTAGGAACAGGAAGCCAACCCTGTCCTCCCTCCATCTACATGATTCCAGGCTTAATGAAGGAGAGTATGGTAATGTCCCCCAGCTAGCATACTGCTCCCGTAGTGATTGTCCTATGGTTATTTTGCATATGAACTTCCAAGGAACCAAATGTGCTAGCTGGGGTGAAACTACCCTCTAGACGACGCCATTGTTGTTGCTGTTCTTTAGGACAGGAAGCTTAGGGCAGAAGCAGCCGTTAGTCTTCCAGCTGGTGTCTACATCGCGGGCCTCGCATCTCCTCTTTCTGCTCTGCCACCTCCTCGCCACGGGCTCCAGGAAGAGAGAGACAGAGGAGAGCAGGTAACACACCCCCGCTAGGTAGAAGGAGCAGTCGTAGGTCTGGGTGTAGTCATACAGGAAACCTAGAGGATGGAAGACAAAGGGAAGACAAGTCATTCAATGAAAAGAGAGAAATGGACATCCACATTAAAAGGACAGAAGACACCACCGCGAAGGGAAGAGGCCAATAACATCACTCCTCAATGAGAGAAACAACGGACACATAGAAAAATAATTACTCCTCAATAAACAACATACTGTGGCCTGCTTCCCAATATACAACACATACTGTGGCCTGCTCCTCAATATACAACACATACTGTGGCCTGCTCCTCAATATACAACAGCCTGCTCTTCAATATACAACACATACTGTGGCCTACTCCTCAATATACAACACACACTGTGGCCTGCTCCTCAATATACAACATACTGTGGCCTGCTACTCAATATACAACATACTGTGGCCTGCTCCTCAATATACAACACATACTGTGGCCTGCTCCTCAACATACAACACATACTGTGGCCTGCTCCCCAATATACAACACATACTGTGGCCTGCTCCCCAATATACAACATACTGTGGCCTGCTACTCAATATACAACATACTGTGGCCTGCTCCTCAATATACAACACATACTGTGGCCTGCTCCTCAATATACAACACATACTGTAGCCTGCTCCTCAATCAACACATACAGCCTGCTCCTCAACATACAACACATACTGTGGCCTGCTCCTCAATATACAACACATACTGTGGCCTGCTCCTCAATATACAACACATACTGTGGCCTGCTCCTCAATATACAACACATACTGTGGCCTGCTCCTCAATATACAACACATACTGTGGCCTGCTCCTCAATATACAACACATACTGTGGCCTGCTCCTCAATATACAACACATACTGTGGCCTGCTTCTCAACATACAATATACTGTGGCCTGCTCCTCAATATAAAATGCACAGCCTGCTCCTCATTTTAGATTCTATTTTTACAAACACATTAATAACGTCAGCAATACCAGAGAGAAATTGACATCCCCCGACACCACACGTTATAATGAAAGAAGACACCACAGCAAAGGGAGACCGTTAGTAACGTCATTCAATAACAGCATACGTCTCACATGACGATATATGTCAGAGTTAACGGCACTCTTTTAATCATAATGCCAACTGAACAATACATGGGGGAGGGGGGTTCTAAACCATTTCCTGGTTTAGAACTGAAATACATTCTACACGAGGCTACTCTAAATTTAAGGACCCACGATATAATTTAAAAGTGGTGGTAATATTTGAATGGAACAGATGGAGACATGGTACATCACGTCCTGAATAAGTAAGCTCTATTTCTGGTCATGTTAGATCTGTAGTTCATCGTTATGGCTCTTTAGGTTACCAGCCTGAAGGGAAGAGAACAGCTAGGGCTAGCCCATTCCAGCAGGAATTGGATAGCTAACACACAGTCTGTATACATGTTTGTTTACCTTTATTTAACTAAGCAAGTCTGTTAAGAACAAATTATTATTTACAATGACAGCCTACCCCGGCCAAACCCTCCCCTAATCCGGACGACGCTGGGCCAATTGTGTGCCGCCCTATGGGACTCCCGATCACGGCCGGTTGTGATACATCCCAGGATCGAACCAGGGTCTGTAGTGACACATCTAGCATTGAGATACAGTGCCTTAGACCACTGCGCCACGTCATATAAATCTGGAGGGGGAGGGGGAACGCTAACACAGCATGTATAGCTAGCTGGTCATGGGGAGGGAAGGGGCAGGTCATGGTGCCAGGTCATGGTGAGTTGAGTTCATCCTGCAGGACTAGCAGCATGAATGGCAAACACAGCAGCATGCTATTTCCGGACCCCAATGACCCTGGAATGCAGATCTCCTCTCAGACCCTGGAATACAGATCCCCTCTCAGTTCTCAGGACAGCCTGACAAAGTGGGAGACCCCCCCAACCCCCCCAAACCAACCCCCTTCTCTCTGTGTCAATCGTGTCGTCGTAACTTCCTGTGTAGTTTTTATTATTACTTTAATATGTTATTATACTTTCTATTACTATCTATATTATTAACACTGCATTGTTGGGGAAAAAGCTCTGGAGTTAAGAAATTCACTGTACTGTTTTACACAAGTTGTATCCTGTGTACATGGCGAATATATTTTGAAACTTGGAAGTTCAAAGAGTACCTCAAATCAAATCAAATATTATTTGTCACATGCGCCGTATATAACAAGTGTAGACCTTACCGTGAAATGCTTGCTTACAAGCCCCTTACCCCTCTCCTACAGATTGAAGTCAAAAGTCAGCAGTTAGGGGAATGCAGTGGGTTTTTTCTTCTGGAAATAGGAACACCAGTGTTTGTAGATCACAGTTCAAAGATGGGAAGGTGTTTTGAACTTATTTTAGTTTGCCATATATATCTAGTAGACTAAATTAATTGTAAACATGAAGCTTATTGAGACAATGCCAAGAGTGTGTAAAGCTGTCATCAAGGCAAAGGGTGGCTACTTTGAAGAATCTCAAATATAATGATTTGGTTAACACTTTTTTTGCTTACTACATGATTGCATATGTGTTATTTCATAGTTTTGATGTCTTCACAATTATTCTACATTGTAGAAAATAGTAAAAATAAAATAACTTTTGACTTTTGGTATTGTACATTTAGACTAGTTTAGATTATGAAATACCAGTTTATCAATGGCAGCGAAAGAGAGGAAAGCCCTTCTTAGATAATGTTTTGGCTGGTGTGGGCATTGCGTAACCCAGAACAACCTACTAACCTGGGCTCATATTCACAAAGCATCTCAGAGTAAGAGTGCTGATCTAGTTGAGTTTATTTAGATCATAATCAATAAGATTACATGGATAGAGCCACCTGATCCTAGATCAACACTCCTACTCACGAATACTTAGGTGTAAACGTGACCTTTTTTTATAACATTTGAAGCACAAACTTGTTCTGGCGATTGAAAACAGATTGTAAACCCAAACAAATGGCCAATGTCAACAGTTAAAACAGTCTGGACTGAAATCAAGTAAGGCTTAGCTGGCCTACAACCCACATGAAAATATTCTACAGGGGTCTTCTCTGGGTCTGGGTCTTCTTTTTTAATGTGGGAGGGTTTTAAACCAGGTTAGTCAGTCTTCTTTCCCCCCAGTCTTTCTAATTTCTAAGAGGGGGTGTGGTATATGCACAATATACCACGGCTAAGGGCTGGGTCCAGGCACTCTGTGTTGCGTCGTGCTTAAGAACAGTCCTTAGATGTGGTATATTGGCCATATACCACACCCCCTTGGGACGTATTGCTTAAGTATACTACAGTACATATGACTTTAGTCTGCAAAAACACGACAGTGTTTTATAGTATTTTTTTCATGTGTGAAAAATGAAATAAACACAACTTTGTTTTTTAAACTTTTTACCCCTAATTCTCCCCAATTTGTAGTTACAGTCTTGTAACTACCTGTATGGAGAGACATGCGTCCTCTGAAACACGACCCAACCAAGCCGCACTGCTTCTTGACACAATCCCTGCTTAACCCGGGAGAGGACAACAACACCAATGTGTCGGAGTAAACACTACACCCGGCGACCGGGTATGCATCCGGTCCGCCACAGGAATCGCTAGAGCGCGATGGGACAAAGACATCCCTGCCGGCCAAACACTCCCTTAACCCGGACAATGCTGGGCCAATTGTGCACCGCCTTCATGGGTCTCCCGGTCATGGCCGGATGCGACAGAACCTGGACTCGAACCAGGATTTCTAGTGACACAGCTAGCAACTGCGAAGCAGTGCCTTAGACCACTGCGCCACTCGGGAGGCCCGACAATGTTTTTCTATGGCTTAGCTTGCCTAGAAGGGCTGATGAAATGCATTGCTATGCATTTCTGTCAATCAACCCACAAACGGCTAACTATAGGTTGATTTTCACCTGGCTGTTTCTGTTTTCGAAACATGAACACACATGTTAGCTAATCTACTCAAACTTCACCAGTTAGTTAAGAACAGCTGTGGTCACACACATGACCGTACACACACACACACACACACACACACACACACACACACACACCACAGGTGAGTTAAAAAACACTCATCTGTCATTTTTGTGTGTGTGTGTGTGTGTGTGTGTTCTGTTACGTGCTGCATGTGCATGCATGCAATGCGTGTGTGTGTTTCAAGTTCCACGTTTTTATTGTCACGTGCACACGTGTCTTTCTTGTGTGTAACACTCCCTCACCTGCGAGAGGAGGTCCTGTCAGACAGCCGAGGCCTACGAAGAACATAGAAAATCCCATGGAGTTGTTGAGTTTCTCTTGCCCTACCAGATCCACCTGAGGAAAGAATTAACAAAGAAACATTACACACCAGTCAAAAACAAACTAGTGTTTGTTACCAAACTATCTAGGTAGGAACACAAACCCAGGTTTAGTACAGTGCCTTCAGAAGGTATTCACACTCCTTGACATCATCCACATTTTGTTGTGTTACAGACTGGATTTAAAATGGATTCATTTGAAATTGTGTCTCACTGGTCTACACACAATACCCTATAATGTCAAAGTGGAATTCTTTTTATAGACATTTTTAGATTTTAATTTTTTTTTCAATGAAAAGCTGAAATGTCTTGAGTCAATAAGTATTCAGCACCTTTGTTATGGCCTAAATAAGTTCAGCAGGTAAAACAATGGTAAAGACAAGTCACATAATAAGTGGCATGGACTCACTCTGTATGCAATAATAGTGTTACTGAGTGGCAATAGTTACAATTGTGACTTAAATCAGCTTGAAAATCTATGGCAAGAAATGGCTGTCTAGCAATGATCAACAATCAACTTTACAGAGCTTGAACATTTAAAAAAAAAAAAAGGGCAAATATTGTACAATTCAGGTGTGCAAAGCTCTTAGAGACTTACCCAGAAAGACTCACAGCTGTAATCACTACCAAAATGTGATTCTAACATGTATTGACTCAGAGGTATGAATACTGTAAATTCGAAATTCACACAACCAAATTTCATGGCCCCAGGTCCAAGGGTTCAGTTCTTATAGCCCTGGTGTGTTATGGTGACGCCTAGTGGTGTAGTTTGGCTGACTTTGAGTGCAGCGACTAATCATTCTCAAATTCATTAGAGGCTAATCCATTGAGTCTATATAACAAATCTGGAATCAATCTGCTTTAATAGTTCATGAGAACAACATTTTGAAAGTATTTTTAGCATTAGCATATGTGCATCTAAAATGTACAATAACGGCCATTTTTTAATGCAGCAACCATTTTTCCCATTAGAGTCTAAATGCTAAACTTGGAGTGAATCTGACACATGGTTCATGAGGAGGAGATGATTGTAGATGATTTTGAGCGTTAGCGTTACACGAATGTTGTTAATAGTTTCCTTGTTTTTTGAGATATCTTTACGAAATGCAGTGTGGGTCATATTTGGGACATCCATGATAGCGACGACAAATGTCAAGTTGATAAGCCACTGTGGAGTGGATTTACAGTGGTTTAAATGGACATGTAATATATTTTTATTTTTTATTTTAACTCGGACATCTTTTTAAAAATCCCTTAGCTTTTTTCAAAGTAAGTTGAGACATGTACAATGGTATCTTTGGTGTCTTTCCACATTTGGTATCTTTGATATCTTTCCACATTTGGTGTCATTTGGTCCTATGGTTCATGAGAAGAAGGTATTTTAAGTATTTTTGAGCATTTTTGTGCTCATGTATGTGCTCATTAGTATCTACAGGTATAGCGTGGTCTTCTTCAAAAGCATCAATGTTATTTTATCAAACTCTTTAGGGACTATTATGATGAGTCCAAATACCACATTTGGCTTGAATCTGACTTTTAGTCCGCGAGAAGAAGATTTTTGATGCTTATTTTAAGCATTAGCGTTACATAGTCTTAAAAAGTTAATGGTTAATAGTTTGCTTATTTTTAAGATATCAATGCCAAACTTAACATGGTTCCCAGCAAGCACACTTGGTTCCATTGGTTCTGGGAATGAAGCCATAAGTTTCCTGATCGGTAAAACTGAAAGTCTTTCAAACGTTCTTAGAACGGATGTGAAAATTTTGCCCGTTCTAGGAACGTTTTAAAATTGCAGGGAGGTTCTGAGAACATTTTACTGTGGTTCCCTGAAAGTTTTCCTGCAAGGTTTTATTAATGTTCTGAGAATGGAAATTCTAGGTTATTTGGAGGATATTAAATAACATGTTTCAATAAGACTTTTAATAACACTGCTAGTTTGGGTTAATTCTTTTGGACTCCAAGCACAGGCCACATGGAAATGACCTTGCTTGGGCATTAATAATGCAAACACATGTATATTGTATTGTGACACAGCATCAGTGAGATTTGAACCTATAATGTTCTGTTCTTTATCCATGGAATTAGTCCACCACGCCAACAGGATGAAGCTAGGAGACCATGTTTCTTTTAACTCAAACAAAGCTGTTCATTTTAGTATTCTCAAACAGACCCCATTTAAAAGGAAACAAACATTAAGATCAGGTGTGGCCAATTTGTGGGCATCGCCAACACACCTGAACACACTTAACAAGATGGAGGAAAGAGAGAGCTTTGTTGACGCTGAGAACGGAATTTATGTTTTAAAATAACATTCTTAGAATGTTCTTTGAACATTACTAATGTGTTCTTGTTGTTTAACAAGATGGAGGAAAGAGAGAGCTTTGTTGATGCTGAGAACGGAATTTATGTTTTAAAATAACATTCTTAGAACGTTCTTTGAACATTACTAATGTGTTCTTGTTGTTTTAATGGAAAGTTTTCTTAATCTTCTGTGAACCTGACTTTAACCCTTTCCAGCCGTCCATAAAAGAATAGGAAATATGTTTCTGATGGTTGTCACGTCATTATATCTGTGATAAAAAAAAAACTTTTTTTTTCTCCCAAAATCTCCTTTTGATAGGTTACGATATCTGCATTAATAATATTTGATTGGTTTATGGGTTAAGGGGCAGGAATTAGGCTCTCTCTCAAAAGGAAAAACTCAACACGAAAATGGCTCATTTGATACTGCTGCCAGAGGGAGGCACCTCTCCCTTTCTCAATCTGACAGGTTGTGACAAAATGTGGCAAGGCCATCATTTAGATTTGGACAACAATAAGGTAAATAAACTGTGTATAATACATTTTTATGTTGGTAATGATAATATTTACATCTTAGAGTATTTGTTCTGAAAGACAAGATGCCTCTGTGAAACGAAATGTTGACGCCTGGTGACCTAACTAGCTATCACACTGAGTAAACTTGAAAAGTAGAATCAGCTTGAAAGTGAGTTGACCATTTCTAAAGTAAAAATGTATATTATCTGATCAATGACATGGATATTTTTTAAAGTACATAAAAAGCTTTGAATTGGAAATGTAGTGTTAGCTATCTAGCAAGATTGCTTGCTAACTAGGATGGCTAGTTAGCCTGTGTTGATCAAGTCAGTCACCCAAGACGGAGAAAGGTAGCCTACTTCATTTAACTCGTCTTGTCTTTTTGATGTTAATGTTTGCTTTGATAACTGTACAAAATAAAATGTATTTGTCCTTAGATATTAGAGCTAAAAAAAAGTGACTGGCTAATGGTTATATTTTTTCCCTGGCTAGCCAGCCAAAGAGAGAGGGGTGCTGTGAAGGAAAATTGGATGGCTATATTTTATATATTAAACCTTATGATAATAGCTTATAAATAATGACATTGTGGTGGTCAGCTTGGTAACTAAATGTTCCTGGTCTAGCTGGTTTGCTACTTAAAGGCATAAATTGGTCATAATATTTCAGTTATGGACTATCAGATAACATATAATTGCATTTCTCAAATGTGACTCATTTCAGAAAACTAGGTGTATGTCGCAAGTCACTACTTCACAGGACTTGAACGTAAAATAAATGTTTTATTAAAATGTGTTTTTTGTCCGAAATGCCTTCTGGAACATGTGAACTTTCATGTGCTTTAATAACAAATGTGTATTCCATCCGTAAATACTTATTAAATTGTTAAATTACGAGCCTAGTTGGTTTAGCCATGAAAGAAAGCCAGGAACCTTCCAGCTAGCCATGATTGGCTGTGATAATGGATAGGCTGGACATGCCGGGAGATGAGTTTGGATTGGTCTGTCATGTAGCATGCTTCTGTCTATAACGTGAGCTGCATCGAGAACCACAAAAGTTTGGCTACTTTTCTCAACAACATTGAAGCCCTGAATTTAGCTGGAAGTATCGACAGATCAGTTGGAAAAAGTGGCGGGAAAGTGGCGGGCTACTTTCTGCACATTCCATGGTCAGTGCAAACCGGAGTGACTTGACACAACGCTGGCCAAAACCAAATGGAGTTAAATGGTCCCAGTCTGCCGTGAAGCATTCATCCATGTATACCGGTAACTGTTACATTTTCACATATTATACGTTAAAAATGGTCAGAAAGTAATTTTCATTGCAAGCTAAAGTATAACGTTCGCTAGCTAGCGAACTTTAGCTTGCTAGCGAATGTTACGTGTACAATCTGTGAAGTAATATTATTAGAATCAGAAATCCATTTGAATTGCTAGTTATAGCCTAATGTTAGCTAGCTAACATTAGACCTAGTTGGTTAGCTTTTTAGCTACCTGGAGATTCATACTACAGCTATGACAATGTTTGTATTGGTAGTGGTATGAGTTGGGATTATGCCGGTTCGTTGTTTAGATATCTAGCTAGCTACATATGCAAACAAAAAACTTCACTTTGCGAGTTGAGTTAGCTGGGGGTAATTAAGACCATCTATTGTATTTTCACAGACGTGTGTACATGCCTAGACAATAGTGACCCATCTATTTAGCTAGATGTGGCTGTGGGGTGGTTATAGCATTTCCTTCACATGACCCTTCAATTTAGACAAGTGTGTAAGGTAAGCGTCATCTAATAATTCTAATTTTTATCTGGACACTTTCTGTTTTTGATATTGCTACTTTGGAAGTGACCATTTCACTGTACTGTTTACCCCTTCTGTATCCTGTGACAAATAAACATATACAGTAATGTGAAGAGCAACATGAACTGTACCAAATTCAGATTAAGATATAAGCCAAGTATATTTTTAAAGTTTTAAAGAATTCCTCATGAAGCTGGTTGAGAAAATACCAAGAGTGTACTGTCATCCAGGCAAAGGGTGGCTACTTTGAAGAATCTCAAATATAAAATATATTTTGATTTGTTTAACACTTTTTTGGTTACTACGTGATTCCATATGAGTTATTTCATAGTTTTGATGTCTTCACTATTATTCAACAATGTAGAAAATAGTAAAAATAAAGAAAACCCCTTGAATGAGTAGGTGTGTCCAAACTCTTGACTGGTACTGTGTACTTAGATATCTCTCGCCTTAAATCTAAGTCTTTCTGTTCGTGCTCCACGTCCCTGTAAGCGTAAACGCTCTGTCTTGCCTGATAGCACGTTTCAGTCGTATGATGTTGACTACACCGGCACTGGAATCCATCCCTTTCAGGCCTGAATGTCCAGTTGGTTTAGATCTTGGCAGGGTACGTCAGGCAATCCTGTCGACCACTCAGGAAAGACTTAAGGGAGATAGACTTCTTCTTGTTTGTCACGCAGGCATTGGAGGGAGAGGTTTGTGGGTTCACAAATAGTCCGGATTGGGGTATTGTTTTGGAGTGCCCGTCCTATGGTGATTCCCTCTGAGCGTGGCTAGAGGTTACACCTACAGAATTCGACCTGTTTCTTGGACTAGTCATTTACACGGGATTTACCGAACTGCCTGACCTTCATTGATACTGGGGTACAAAGTCTTCTCAGGGATCTTGGGCTAGATCTTTCATGTTGCTTAATCACTTCAAAGCTCTGTTGGCTGCTTTACACGTTGTGGATCCTGCCACTGAGGATAATACAGATAGGGTTAATAACAGACTTGTAAAAAGCTGTATCAGCCAAACCAACACATAGCCATTGATGAACACATGGTCAAATCCAAAGGGGCAATTCAGGATTCAAGCAGTATATGAAACCGAAGACAACTAGGTGGGGATTAAAATGATGTTTTGCTTCATCTGACACAGGCTACACTTAGACGTCAAAGTTTACACCAGCAGTCGGGATGGTCGTGTGGTTGAGGAATTAGACATATGAAAACCAAGGTTAAAAAGTTTGGTTCGACAAATTTTATGCAGTAAGTTGTTAGAGAACAGGGGTTCTATTCATTTGGGACTTGTACGGTAAACTGGAAACAGTTGCCTGATGCATTTAAGTACTTTAAAAAGTGGGAGCGTCAAACCGAGTGGTGGAGATATGTGTTGGTGTCGGATAGTGGGCAATGTATCGGCCATACAGTGGAGAGACACACATACTGTTGCTTGCCATTTCAATTTTCACAATGCAAATGATTCCACTCCAGTAACAAGGCTAGTCCAACAAGATGGTGTCCGGAATAGGGAAATGGTCCACCAGTCTGCTGGAATCCACAATTACAATCGACAGATGGGTGGGGTTGACAAGTCTAACCACTAGGCTACCCTGCCGCCCCAGATGGGTGGGGTTGACAAGTCTGATCCAGGTGATCAACTCCTACAATGCTTTGCAGGAGACCCAGAAGTTCACAGAACATTACATAGGATTCCAGAAAAATACCACCGGTCACTAAAACATCTGTAACTCATTCACAGTAAAAGGTATTTATATTCTGATTTCAGATGATCAATTCTTACAAAATAAAGAAGACTCAATATGTTACAAGTTTTTCTCTATTGTCATGAGAAAGTTTTGTAAATGGCAAGTTGTTTGGGAGAAAAACATTGATTTTCATTTAAGTTACACATTTTCAAAAAAAAAAATTCTTGACTGATTATAATTTGATTGTATGTCATATCATTTGAAAGCACTGTTTCTCAGCTTTTAAAATATGTATCATGTTTTCATATAAAGTTTGACATCAGCAAATTATTATAATTTATGCACACTGAGGTCATGGTCCAGTATAAGATGTAAAATTCCCTCGAAGGAAGAACGTTGTTTCTTAACGTTCTCTGAAACAAGGTAAAACACAATGTTTGTGTTTGGCCCCGCACCGGCAGTTCCTGGGCTCAGTGAAGTGGTATTAAATTGAGGGAATGAATCCGAGCTTCACGCCTGTAGAAGGCGGGGCTTCCAGCTAGTCTTCCCATAGTATTTTGTACCTCATTTCCCTCCTTCAAGAAACAATAGTTATATTCATGACATTACATTCTCAGACTGGGAAGGCATAGATCAGCAAACAGTGAACAGATCCTTCAAAGATCCTGTTAAGAATGGTTGGTCAGCACTTTTAAAAAAAAACTTCTCTCTCTCTCTCTCTCTCTCTCTCTCAATAGATATCACTCGGGCTGCATTCTAAATCAGAATCAGAAAACATTATCGCTATGGAACAAATGGCACTAGCAATTTCTCAAGAAATCGCTCATCTCCCCTGTATGGTTATTTCTTTATCTTCATTGATTGGTGGGTGGTATCTAGGTCACCTTGAAAGAAACTAAGAGCTTGCACGCTTTGCCAGTATCAACAGTAGATTATTAAGTATTGACCTTGAATTGTCTCTCAGCTGAGACACTGCGTAAGTAAGTTCACAGCAGTGTGCAAGTTATTTTCTTAAATTATATCATCTAATTACCCAGTGAGAAGTCATAGAAAAGATGCAATTTTTTAAATATTATTAAATTGGAATTTCCGTGAATTGACTTAAGTTCTTCAAATCGACACCAACCCTGACGGACTGGTTTCTTACCAGGACGGGCAGTACCATGTAGCTCCCGCAGAACATGGACCCAAACACTGATATTGATATATTGTATGATTAGGCTTGTGTGTGTGTGTGTTGTTTCCTTACCAGGACAGGCAGTAGCAGTGCCATGTAACCGCCACAGAAGATGGCAAAGAAGACAGCGTAAACCATGAGCAGGATGTAGGTGTTAGCCAGCGGGGCAAACAGGTTGACCACTCCACACAGGATCAGGTAGGTCTTGTGGTAGTGGTACTTATGGAACGGGTTCTTATCCGCTAGCCAACCAGAGCCTAGCTGGGCTATAGTCTCTGTGATACCTGGAGGGAGAAGGAGAAGGAGAAGGGGAGGGAGAAGGAGAGAGGGGGAGGGAGAGGGGGAGGGAGAGAGGAGAGGGAGGGGGAGGGGGAGGGAGGGAGGGAGGGAGGGGGAGGGAGAAGGGGAGGGAGGGAGGGAGAAGGAGAGGGAGGGAGGGAGGGAGGGAGGGAGGGAGGGAGAGGGGGGAGGGAGGGAGAAGGGGAGGGAGGGGACAGAGAATAAGAGGGGGAAGGAGAAAGAGAGGGAGAGGAGAAACCTCTGTATTAGTCTGTATCAAGACTATTGATGACTTTAATGATGATTTTATATTATGTTCTTTGTCGTCAACAGATCCTTTCATTACTCATGTACCTGTCCTATTTAAAGGTGGGTGGGCTGTTGAGTGAGTAGTGCCTTTGTCCAGGTTTCAATCAATCAGTAAATCAATCAGCTTTTTGAGAGAAAGAAAGCGAGAGACCAACCTCTATTAGAGAGAGAGAGGGAGAGTGACAGAGAGTGAGAGTGAGAGAGAGAGAGCGAGAGAGTACAGCAGCAGTCTTCAAACATGATGTGTGACATCTGTGACATCCTCCATCTCAGTCTCCTCCCACTCAGTCTCCCACAGAGTTCCCATCTGGAGTCCCGTGTTCCGTCTCGTGTTGGAGAGAATGTCCAGGAACACGTTCCATTTAGCAGGACACCACGTAGTGGAACACTCCGACAGAGAGCTATCTAGCCTGAGTGCCAGTCTGGTTGTGCTATTATTACAACTCCTTGTCACTCATGGTGATGTTTGGCTTGACTATGACAGCAATGGAGTAAACAAACTTCTCTTACGTGTAGAATACAGAATGACAGTCACATAATTTCTATTTGTGATGTTTTTATCTGCAGGGTTCTATACTGTTTTCCTACTCAAGGTAAAGCAAGATACAGAGGTTAATAAGTGCAGTGGCTTATCATAAGCAACCAAGTGTTCCTTCGTAATGCCCTTACAACCACTTACTCCAACCGCTGACGACAACAACAACTTACAACAACAACAGCTGACAACAGCTTACGCCAACGGCTGAATGTGGTAGACAAATCAATAGGTAACAGCAAAACAAATATCTAATGAGTAGATAAGATCTGCATCAACTACTGTATTCGTGATCATCTGTCACATCACAGCTATTGATTATGTTTTGAATTCATTAGTTCTAGTGGCTGATAATAACTATGCATCTAGAATGGGTTAATACCAAATGGCAGCCTATTCCCTATAAAGTACAGAACTTTGTGAACACAGATCTATGGTGCCCTTGTTAAAAATAGTGCAATATATATATATATATAGGAAAAAGGGTGCCATTCAGGATTGTGGCCTCTCTCTCTCCTGTCTTTTCTGGAGTCAATGTGAATGTGATAGCTGCTGCAGTGGCTGTATTGTCCCTGGGTTCAGAAATAGCTCTGGACAGGCAGGCAGCATCATCCCATTGATCAATTAAATAAAGTAAACAGGTCCCCCATCCCACACAGTCAGACCAGTGCTAGTCTACAGTCCAAATGGCAGCCTATTGACTATATAGTGCACTACTGTTGTAGGGAATGGGATGCCATTTGGGACACAAACCACAGTGATTTCCACTATTGATGGAGTACTGCAGTGAGTGGACTTGAATCTACAGTGGACTTATTTTTTTAATTTTATCTTTATTTAACTAAGCAAGTCAGTTAAAAGAACAAATTCTTATTTTCAATGAAGGCCTAGGAACAGTGGGTTACCTGCCTGTTCAGGGGCAGAACGACAGATTTGTACCTTGTCAGCTCAGGGACTTGAACTTGCAACCTTCCGGTTATTAGCCCAACGCTCAAACCACTAGGCTACCCAGCAGCATTATAGGGTTATCACAGTGTGAGGTTCTAGGAAGAAAAAGTTGAGTGATAGCTTTTTTTAAGCTGGTAATCTTTTCTAGTCTTATTGATTGACAACGTCAACAGCCTTTATCAGAATGAGAGTGTAGTTGGCTCATGGTCTCAAGAAAGGCCATCAAAAACATGACTTAATAGAGAGGCGCCAACAGAGGTTCACTTTGCCATAGCTCATTGGTCAAAGCCTATGTGGAAATTAATAGGGTTTTATAGATAAATGACAAAAAATAATGTCTGAGGTAAACACAGGCTTAGGAGATCTTCTTCATCAGCTAAAGTCACTTTTTGTGAGTTTTGAAGCACACGACGGTGTCATAATTCATAAAGGTCATGTTAACTGACTAATAAACTCAGCAAAAAAAAGAAACAGCCCTTTTTCAGGACCCTGTCTTTCAAAGATAATTCGTAAAAATCTAAATATCTAACAGATCTTCATTGTATAGGGTTTAAACACTGGTTCCCATGCTTGTTCAATAACCATAAATTATTAATGAACATGCACTTGTGGAACGATCATTAAGACACTAACAGCTTACAGACGGTAGGCAATTAAGGTCACAGTTATGAAAACTTAGGACACTAAAGAGGTCTTTCTACTGACTCTCAAAAACACCAAAAGAAAGATGCCCAGGGTCCCTGGGTCCCTGAACGTGCCTTAGGCATGCTGCAAGGAGGCATGAGGACGGCAGATGTGGCCAGGGCAATAAATTGCAATGTTCGTACTGTGAGACCCTTAAGGCAGCGCTACAGGGAGACAGGACGGACAGCTGATCATCATCGCAGTGGCACAACACCTGCACAGGATCGGTACATCCGAACATCACACCTGTGGGACAGGTACAGGATGGCAACAACAACTGCCCGAGTTACACCAAAAACACACAATCCCTCCATTAGTGCTCAGAATGTCCTCAATATGCTGAGAGAGTCTGGACTGAGGGCTTGAAGGCCTGATGTAAGGCAGGTCCTCACCAGACATTACTGGCAACAACGTCGCCTATGGGCACAAACCCACCGTCGCTGGACCAGACAGGACTGGCAAAAAGTGCTCTTCACTGACGAGTCGCGGTTTTGTCTCACCAGGGGTGATGGTAAGATTCGAGTTTATCGTCGAAGGAATGAGCGTTACACCGAGGCCTGTACTCTGGAGCGGGACCGATTTGGAGGTGGAGGGTCCATCATGGTCTGGGGCAGTGTGTCACAGCATCATCGGACTGAGCTTGTTGTCATTGCAGGCAATCTCAATGCTGTGCGTTACAGGGAAGACATCCTCCTCTTCCCTCATGTGGAACCCTTCCTGCAGGCTCATCCTGACATGACCCTCCAGCATGACAATGCCACCAGCTATACTGCTCGTTCTGTGCGTGATTTCCTGCAAGACAGGAATGTCAGTGTTCTGCCATGGCCAGCAAAGAGCCCGGATCTCAATCCCATTGAGCACATCTGGGACCTGTTGGATCGGAGGGTGAGGGCTAGAGCCATTCCCCCCAGAAATGTCCGGGAACTTGCAGGTGCCTTGGTGGATAAGGGTGGGGTAACATCTCACAACAAGAACTGGCAAATCTGGTTCAGTCCATGAGGGGGAGGTGCACTGCAGTACTTAATGCAGTTGGTGGCCTCACCAGATACTGAATGTACTTTAGATTTTTTGATTTTTTGACTTTTGAGTTGTTGAATCTTGTTATATTCATACAAATATTTACACATTTTGTTTGCTGAAAATAAACGCAGTTGACAGTGAGAGGACGTTTCTTTTTTTGCTGAGTTTAGTATATCATAGAACAAAACATGACGCCCTCATAATTCATAAAGGTCATGTTAACTGACTAATAGTGTCACATAGGCTTAGGAGATCTGATATGTTTTCTTCTATGTTAATTTTCAGCATTTATCCCACAACCCTCCTAAGACCCCATTCATTTCCCCATAGGCTTTGACCAATGAGCCATGGGTAACTCATTTCATTTCCCCCCCTCCGGAGAACAGACTAGCCCCGAGGTTGTTCTCCCTCCGGAGAACAGACTAGCCCTGAGGTTCTTCCCCCTCCGGAGAACAGACTAGCCCCGAGGTTGTTCCCCCTCCGGAGAACAGACTAGCCCTGACGTTGTTCTCCCTCCGGAGAACAGACTAGCCCTGAGGTTCTTCCCCCTCCGGAGAACAGACTAGCCCTGAGGTTCTTCCCCCTCCGGAGAACAGACTAGCCCTGATGTTCTTCCCCCTCCAGAGAACAGACTAGCCCTGAGGTTCTTCCCCCTCCGGAGAACAGACTAGCCCTGCTGTTTTTTGTCTGTTTTACTCACAGCAGGTTGGTGGAAGTTTATTTTTTTAATATTTTTTTTACAGCTGTTTCTGAAGAAACGCAGGACAATGGGTTTCAATAGAGCTGCCTCTCGCTCTCTAGCCTGGTCCCAGATCAGTTTGTGCCATCTTGCCAACTTATGACAACTCAAGACCCCACATGAAAAAAATGCTACAGTTTACTATAGAATACTACACTACTTACTATAGAATTCTATACTAAACTTTATTATACTGTAGAATACTACACTACTGTAGTATCCCTCAATCACATGTAGTACTTACTATAGTATGTGGTAGTATACTGTAGAATACTATAGTAAATACTACAGTATTATCAGCAAAAAAAGCACTGTAGTAAATACTACAGTAATATATGCAAAAACACTACAGTGTGCAAAAACACAACACTTTTTGAAACTATAGTAAATACTACAGTATTTAATTAGCATACACCCCACCCATTCCTCTCCCCCATATCACAAGTTGTGCCACCCATAAGTTATAAACCTATATGCCAAGTATAGACCATATACAGTTCCGTGAAAAGTATTTGGCCCCCTTTCTGATTTTCCCTATTTTTGCATAGAAACGGACTGTTATTAGATCTTCAACCAAAACTTGGTATTAAATCAAGGGATCCTGAGTTTACAAATAACAACAAAACAAAAAAAAGTGTATTTATTTATTTAATTAAATGGAGTTAAGAAACACCCAATGTCCCCTGTGTGGAAAAAGTAATTGCCCACTTACACTCAATTGTTGTGTCACCTTTAGCTGAAATGACTGCAACCAAACGCTTCCTGTAGTTGTTGATCAGTCTCTCACATGTCATCCAAAAAATGTAATACATTTAGCCAAAAAAGCACCTGGAAGCACCTGGATGATTATCAAAACTCTTGGAAGAATGTTCTATGGACAGTATAACTTTTTAGAAGACATGGGTCCCGTTATGTCTGGCGAAAACCAAACACGGCATTCCATAGTAAGAGCGTCATAAGAACGGTCAAGCATGGTGGTAGTGTGATGGTTTGGGGTTGCTTTGCTGCCTCAGGACCGGGACAACTTGCCTTAATAGAAGGAACCATGAATTCTGCTCTGTATCAGAGAGTTCTACAGGAGAATGTCAGGCCAACAGTCTGTGAGCTGAAGCTGATGTGCAGCAAGACAATGATACAGAACACACAATCAAGTCTTCATGAAAATTGATAGAAAGCAACAAAAATCGAAGTTTTGGAATGGCCTAGTCAAAGTCCAGACCCAATACCAATTGAGATGTTGTGGCAAGACTTGAAACGAGCAGTTCTTGCTTGAAAACCCAGAAAAGTCGCTGAGTTAAAGCAGTTCTGCATGCAAGAGAGGGCCACAATTCGTCTACAGCGACGTGAGAGACTGATCAACAACTACAGGAAGCGTTTGGTTGCAGTCATTGCAGCTAAAGGTGTCACAGCCAGCTATTGAGTGTAAGGGGGCCATTACTTTTTCATACAGGGGCATCGGATGTTGGATAACTTTGTCCATAAAATAAATGAAATAAGTATGTAATAGTTGTGTTATTTGTTCCCTCGGGTTCCCTTTATCTAATAGGTTTTGGTTGAAGATCAGATAACATTCAGTATCAAAAAATATACAAAAGTAGAGACAATTAGAAAGGGAGAAACTTTTTTTCACGGCCCTGCAAAGTATTATATAATAACTTCACTATCCTCAAAGGGATATTCAATATAATATATATATATATATATATATATATATATATATATATATATATATATATATATATATATATAAATATATATATATATATATATATATATATATATATATATATATATATTTATATATATATATATATATATATATATATATATATATTTATATTTATATATATATATATATATATATATATATATATATATTTATATTTATATTTATTTATTTATTTATTTATATATTTATATTTATATATATATATTTATTTATTTATATATATATTTATTTATTTATATATTTATTTATATTATTTATATATATTTATATTTATATTTATATATAAATATATATAAATATATAAATATATATAAATAAATAAATAAATATAAATAAATAAATATATAAATAAATAAATATATATAAATAAATATATATATTGTGTTGTGTTCCCTACAGGTTATAAAAAAAACAGAAGCATTGTACTATCTGTTCAAACCCCAGTCATACATACCGATTCTGGAAAATTAGCTCTTTGAGAGTTTCACCAGTAGGTTTCCTGAAAAGAGAAACCCTCCACTTCTATGTCAAAAAAAAAAAGTAAATACTACAGTAATATCCATAAAAACACTACAGTAAATACTACAGTATACTGAAGTCGGCAAATACTACATTATAAACTGGGTGGTTCAAGCCCCGAATGCTGATTGGGATGACATATTTTTACTGCTCTAATTACGTTGCTAGCCAGTTTATAATAGCAATAAGGCACCTCAGGGGTTTGTGGTATATTGCCAATATACCACGGCTAAGGGCTGTATCCAGGCATGGAGAACCTTAGTGGATGGCCTATGCTCTGAGTTAAAGGGTTTAACACAGTGAGGTCTTTAGTCCACAAAAACACTACAGTGAATACTACAGTAAAGTCCGCAAAAACACTACAGTGAATAGTCTAGTTTTTATACCATAGTACACTATAGTATTTTTTAAATGTTGGAGGGTTTTAAACCACGTTAGTCAGTCCTCTTCCCCCAGTCTTTCTCATTACTAAACAATCTCTGTTGGCTCATCTCCCCATCTCTTTTGTAAACATCACCACCTCAATGATTATGAGGGAACAATATCAACCAGGCACTTCAACATTGGACAAAAAAAATGCATAAATCATAATGCCCTCCTGTCGCCACGGCAACCGCTTTTACACACTAAGCCGTTGCCTAGTGACCCCAGTGGATTGGCCGATGGTGGCCTGACATGAGGCCTGGTCTGGAGCATAGAAATGTAAATAATAGAACGCAGAAACATGGACTGGTATGGGAATGTGCATTCCATTAATTATATTTCTATGGTCTGGACTATGGTGGCCCTCCTCTCTGTCTGAGCTCAGCTAGCTGAAATGACCTCTTTCTATGGAGGTGGGGAGGGAGGCTGGGGGACATATTGGGTTTGTTGTGGTGTGTGTGGGTCTCTGTCTCTCTGTCTCTCTCTCTCTCTCTGTCTCTCTCTCTCTCTCTGTCTGTGTGTGTGTGTGCTTTCTGGGAGCATGGAACATGACATGGCAGCAGAATGTGAGACAGAAAGCATGTGTGCTGAGAATAACTCAATGCTATCATCCCTGCTCCTCTCACAGACAGGCTCAGACTCACTTACTTTAATACACAAAGTCCGTCAGGAGCATAGGCCATCCATTTATGTTCTCCAGGACACCCTCTGCTCGTTTAGAGGTACTTTGGGTTCAAGACGGAAATAGAGACATCCATACCCACTGTTGATTTTGTCTGGGGTCGGCATTCACTGACTGGTTCCCGGCCCACATGGACGAACCTCTGTGTTAGACCTACATTCATTCACATACCACTCCCATTCCCTCTCAGAAGCCAGAACCAAATTGTGTGCACTAGCTAGCTATCTACTCAATATGACAGTCTGTCACATGTGGGCCGGGAACAACAGTCATTACAACACACAGAGCAAAGGACTGTTGTAACAGACATTCTTTTGGGAAAACGTTTGGCTGAACTAGTTACCCATCAATCATAACTCACCAATATAGCACATTCATCACGCCAACTGAAGACACATGGGGTTTAGACCCAAAAAGGCACCATATTCCCTTTAATAGTATTGAAAGACCTTTCTTGCTCTTTCCCAACAATGCAATACTGGTAAGCTATATACAGGGACAGTTCCAGGGTCAGTGCCAACACCATATTACAATGTGCAGGGATACTGGAGTGGGAGGGTTAGATATGTATAGGGGTAAGGTAACTATATACAGGGACAGTTCCAGGGTCAGGGCCAACACCATATTACAATGTGCAGGAATGCTGGAGTGGGAGGGTTAGATATGTATAGAGGTAAGGTAACTATATACAGGGACAGTTCCAGGGTCAGGGCCAACACCATATTACAATGTGCAGGGATACTGGAGTGATAGAGGCAGATACAGTATGTATAGGGGTAAGGCGACTAGGCATCAGGATACATGAGTAAACGGAGTAGAAGCAGCTTATATTGTGTGTGTGTGTGTGTGTGTGTGTGTGTGTGTGTTAGAGCTGGGACGATACAAGTATTGCAATATTTTTTTCCATGGCAAAAATGAAAAACACGAAGCTGACCAAACTCTTTGGTCCTTTTAAAAACCTTCTGTACGTAACATAGTGTTCTATAACCTGGAAAATAAATACATGTGACTCTGGATGACATCATAATGTCTGGATGACATCATAATGTCATTATGTCTGGATGACATCATAATGATGTTTTGTTTCCAACACCAGGGATGTTTTCCTAATGACGTTAAATCCGCTTTGTGTTTTCTTTCCTTGCCACAATACGAACAACTATCGCGATACTGGTATGGTCCCGGCCCTAGTGTGTGTGTATTTTTGTTCGACCTTATGTTATATTCAGTTCTACATTGAGTCTAACTATCTATGCATAGTCACTTTACCCCTGACCTACATGTACAAATTACCTCGACTAACCTGTACCCCAGCATTCACTCAGTACCAGTACTACCTGTATATAGCCTCGTTATTGTTATTTTGCTGTTACTTTTTTTTTTTTTTTTTTTTCTGCTTTAGTTTATTTAGTAAATATTTTATTAATACTTATTTTATTAAAAGTGCATTGTTGGTTAAGGGTTTGTAAGTAAGCATCAAGTCAGATAGTCCGTGTGGCCATTTTGTTAGCTATTTATCAGTTTTATGATAAAGAGATAGAACTTGTTCAAGAGCCTGTTGGTGTCAGAGATGTGGCTCCGGTACAGCTTGCCATGCGGAAGCAGCGAGAAGAGTCTATGACTTGGGTAGCTGGAGTCTAACAATTTTCCCTGCCTCCCTTTCACACTGCCTGATATAGTGGTCTTGGATGGCATGGGGGTCTCGGCACCAGTGATTGTACTGGGAGTCCATACCCCCCTCTGTAGCGCCATGCGATCGAGGGCGGTGCAGTTGCCATACCAAGCGGTGTTGCACAGATCCATACCAACTACTAACATGGTACTCCAAGAGCGTCTGCTAAATTATTCTAATGCAAATGTAAGTGTGTGTGCGTACTTGAAATTGTTAAAAAGCACATTCAGCCATCTGGCTTTAGCTACAGTATGCACGTGGTGTGTACAGCTAGGCTAGCGGTCTGGTCAGAGGAGAAAAATGTTTATACTGGGGTGTGCCCCTATATACTGCACTACATTTCACCAGGGTCCTATATAGATAATGGAGAACCATTTAGGACGCAAGCCTGGTTTTCATACAGAGTGGTCCCAGCCTCATCAATGGGGATACTACTGAGCTGAACTCGACGGCTTGGGCCACTGGGCCAAAGTTCAGGTTTTATATAAGAACGTTTTACATAAGACTACTGCAGCTAGGGTCTGAGTCTGCGCTGCTACAGTACTCACAAATAATTCATAAATAGTGTAAGAGGAACAAGATAACTATAGCTGAGGTCTATTTTTTTTTTGCCTCACTTCTAAAAAAAAACAAAACAATTTCTAATAATCTATTCAACCACAACTTCACATAAAGCTGGTTCTACCTCTAAACACAGTGCCCTGAAAACTACACATTTGAAGATATAGTATGTTTGCATCCTTTTCTAAAATAGAATCTCGTCTCATAACCACTGCAAAGAAAACTAGGTAGTCGGCTGGGCTCGTTCTACATGACTAGGCACACGGAAAACTGGACATTTTGAATCTTGCATATGTTCATAGAAAGATTTGTGGAACACTCGGCTCATTCAATTACTGTACTGGCTTTCCAGATTGATTGCCAACAGCTTGAGGTCGTTTGGATCAATTACTTTGCCAGTCATGTTCTATTGGTCACATAGGCAAAATTGCCACGGGGGACATGGCAAAATGTGTTGAAATGCAGGAATCTAGCTGTTTTACAAAAACAATCTGCTTTCCCCAAAACAATATTGTTATTATTTTTGGGGGGTTGGGGAGTAGGTCCCCCGGAGCCCCAAATGCGTTAGTCCGGCCCTGCTCGGACGCACTGCATGTTCTCTGCTCAGCGATGCGGTCTATAGACATTCGCACAGCCTATTCGCACTTCTCCCTCACTCATTTCAGTCAGGGGCGAGACGAGGGGGAGGGCCCGAGGTGGCACCAGCCTCCCCTGAAATATGATTGGTCACCCTTGGTGATCCCCCCCCCCCCATTCTCATTGGGTCAGAGCGCAGTCAAACTCGGCAGACTGGAAGAGCACAAAGACGGAAAGCTCGTTCTGGTTTTCCCTTTGTATGAGATGAAAACTGACCCGGCACCTCTGGCAGGCTAAAACGAACGCACCAAAACAGTACCGCGTCGTCTTCTGGCACTGACCCGGCACCTCTGGCAGGCTAAAACAAACGCACCAAAACAGTACCGCGTCGTCTTCTGGCGCTGACCCGGCACCTCTGGCAGGCTAAAACAAACGCACCAAAACAGTACCGCATCGTCTTCTGCGCTTCTGTCATTAGAAGGAAAAGTTTCCCGAATGACCTAGTGAATATTGACAGAATACGGTCGGGAGACAGACTAGGGAGTCGGGATCAACATTCAACGACACAAATGTCAGTTTTTGTCCATGGTATGTTCAGTCAATTATTATATTTAAAAAGAAACATGGAATGGGCATAAGGTAAGGAGAACTCCACTTATAATAAAACTCAGTCTTCATCTTTTGTGTCTTCATAATATAAATAAATATGTATGTGTGCATCATTATAATGCAACTCAGTGTTCATATTTTGTGAATTTGTTATATTTGCCTTCAAATACCTTCATTAATGATGATGGCGACTTATCCTTCCATTTGCACTGGGTTTACAAAATACCCTTTCATATAGGCCTCAAAATACCCTTTCATATAGGCCCCAAAATACCCTTTCATATAGGCCTCAAAATACCCCATCCATACAATCCATTTGGGAAGTTTTCAGACCCCTTCACTTTTTCCACATTTTGATACGTTACAGCCTTATTCCAAAATGTTTAAAAAATCTAAGTAATAATAATCTCATCAACCTAAACAAAATACCCCATAATGACAAAGCAAAAACAGGATTTTAGAATTATATATATATATATATATATATATATATATATATATATATATATATATATATATATATATATATATATATATGTGTGATATTTCTCAAATATATATGTATTCAGACCCTTTACTCAGTACTTTGTTGAAGCTCCTTTGACAGTGATTACAGCCTTGAGTCTTCTTGGACATGATGCTACAAGCTTGGCACACCTGTATGTGGGGAATTTCTCCAATTCTTCTCTCAAGCTCTGTCAGGTTGGACGGGGAGTGTTGCTGCACAGCTATTCTCAAGTCTCTCCAGAGATGTTCGATTTGGTTCAAGTCCGTCTCTGGCTGGGCCACACAGGGCCATTCAGAGACTTGTCCCAATGCCACTCTTGCATTGTCTTGACTGTATGCTTCGGGTTGTTGTCCTGGTGGAAGGTGAACCTTCGCCCCGGTCTGAGGTCCTGCGCGCTCTGGAGCAGGTTTTCATCAAGGATCTCTCTGTAATTTGCTCTGTTAATCTTTCCCTCAATCCTGACTAGTCTCCTAGACCCTGCCGCTGAAAAACATTCCCACAGCATGATGCTGCCACCTCCATGCTTCACCATAGGGATGGTGCCAGGTTTCCTCCAGATGTGATGCTTGGCATTCAGGCCAAAGAGTTCAATCTTGGTTTCATCAGACCAGAGAATCTTGTTTCTCATGTTCTGAAAGTACTTTAGGTGCCTTTTGGAAAACTTAAAGCGGTCTGTCATGTGCCTTTTACTGAGGAGTGGTTTCCGCCTGACCACTTGACCATAAAGTCCTAATTGGTGGAGTGCTGCAAAGATGGTTGTCCTTCTGGCAGGTTCTCCCATCTCCACAGAGGAATTCTGAAGCTCTGTCACAGTGACCATCAGGTTCTTGGTTACCTCCCTGACCAAGGCCCTTCTCCCCCAATTGCTCAGTTTGGCCGCACGGAAAGCTCTAGGAAAAGTCTTGGTGGTTTCAAACTTCTTCCATTTAAGAATGATGGAGGCCACTGTGTTCTTGGGGACCATCAATGCTGCAGGCATGTTTTTATACCCTTCCCCAGACCTGTGCCTCGACACAATCCTGTCTCGGAGCTCTACGGACAATTCCTTCGACCTCATGGCTTGGTGTTTGCTCTGACATGCACTGTCAACTGTGGGACCTTATATAGACAGGTGTGGCTTTCCAAATCATGTCCAATCAAATGAATGTACCATAGGTGGACTCCAGTCAAGTTGTAGAAACATCTCAAGGATGATCAATGGAAATAGGATGCACGTGAGCTCAATTTCAAATTTCATAGTGAAGGGTCTGAATACCAAAGATTTTCTAAAAGCCTGTTTTTGCCTTTTTCACTACGGGGTATTGTGTGTAGATTGAGGAAATTGTTGTTGTTTTTTAAATCCATTTTAGAGGAAGGCTGTATAGAAACAATGTGGAAAAAGAGTCTGAATAAAGCACTGTATACACCTCCATATATACACCTCCATATATACTCTCCATATACTCTCCATATACACCTCCATATATACACCTCCATATACACTTCCATATATACACCTCCATATACACCTCCATATATACACCTCCATATATACACCTCCATATATACACTCCATATACTCTCCATATATACACCTCCATATATACACCTCCATATACTCTCCATATACACCTCCATATATACTCTCCATATACTCTCCATATACACCTCCATATATACACCTCCATATACACACCTCCATATACACACTCCATATATACACCTCCATATATACTCTCCATATATATACCCTCCATATATACCCTCCATATATACACCTCCATATATACCCCTCCATATATACCCCTCCATATATACCCTCCATATATACACTCCATATATACACTCCATATATACACTCCATATATACACTCCATATATACACTCCATATATACACTCCATATATACACTCCATATATACACTCCATATATACACTCCATATATACACTCCATATATACACTCCATATATACACTCCATATATACACTCCATATATACACTCCATATATACACTCCATATATACACTCCATATATACACTCCATATATACACTCCATATACACACTCCATATATACACTCCATATATACACCTTCATATATACACCTTCATATATACACCTTCATATATACCCCTCCATGTATACACCTTCATGTATACCCCTCCATGTATACACCTCCATGTATACCCCTCCATATATACACCTCCATATATACACCTCCATATACACACCTCCATATACACACCTCCATATACACACCTCCATATACACACCTCCATATACACACCTCCATATATACACCTCCATATATACACCTCCATATATACACCTCCATATATACACCTCCATATGTACACCTCCATATGTACACCTCCATATGTACACCTCCATATACACACCTCCATATGTACACCTCCATATGTACACCTCCATATGTACACCTCCATATGTACACCTCCATATGTACACTCCATATGTACACCTCCATATGTACACCTCCATATGTACACCCCCATATGTACACCTCCATATGTACACCCCCATATGTACACCTCCATATATACACCTCCATATATACACCTCCATATATACAACTCCATATGTACACCTCCATATGCACACCTCCATATGTACACTCCATATGTACACCTCCATATACACACCTCCATATGTACACCTCCATATGTACACCTCCATATGTACACCTCCATATGTACACCTCCATATGTACACCTCCATATGTACACCCCCATATGTACACCTCCATATGTACACCTCCATATGTACACCTCCATATATACACCTCCATATATACACGCCTCCATATATACACCTCCATATACAGTGGGGCAAAAAAAGTATTTAGTCAGCCACCAATTGTGCAAGTTCTCCCACTTAAAAAGATGAGAGATGCCTGTAATTTTCATCTGACTAGGTCTTTCCCTTTACTAGGGAAGGTGTTATTACTACCCTATATTCAACAAGGTATATTCAAATTCAACTGTTTAATCATCAAGGGTACACGTATGAGTATCCTGAGAGATTATTGTCTTTGGTCACCATCCTTGCTTGTTTGCACTGTGGAAATGTTGTGAAAAAGAGGTTCTGTGGGTTGATAAAGACCTGAGACATGTCTGTAGACCCTACAGCCTACTTGCCCAGTATGGTGTTCTAATGCCTACAACCTACTTGCCCGGTATGGTGTCCTAATGCCCACAGCCTACTTGCCTTGTAGGGTGACCGAATGTCTACAGCCTTGCCTCAGGGGAAGGTTGATCGACTGTCTGAGACTCACCTGCCACAGAGATGATGAAGGAAGCATCCATGGCATCTATACCCAGGTTCCTGGCCCGGGCAGACAAGTGGAAGTAGGGGATGAAGTAAGCCAGCTGGCTGAATACCACGGACCAAGTGTAGATGCAGAAGAAGGGGTTCTTCAACAGGGAGAAGTCTAGGACTCTGTTATTTTTCACAGCCGGTGGGATGTGATCATCCACAGTGGTAGAACCATTAGTTGAGGAGAACCCAAACACAGAGGAACCGTTTAGGCTAATGGTACCGTTCTGTTCCATGAGGCTGGGGCTGTCTATGGTGGCTGTGGGAGGGGATGCCTCCTGAACATGCCTGTTCACGCTGTTTTGTACCAGCTTGGTCAGTTCAGGGTTTGGTGGAGGTGGGGGGATGTAGTTGTTCTTTCCCATCCCATGTGTGGAGACCTTCTCTGAGGTCTCAGTGTCCCAATGCAGGGGTTGTGGAGTGGAAGGAGAAGAGTCTGATTTGGTGATGCCATTGGTTAACATTGTGGATCTGTTAAAGCAGCATCCATTCTGAGGGCGGTCCTTCTCCTTCTCTGGATCTATAAGAGGGCTTTTTTGGATGGATGAAGATGAGGATGAGGAAGGGGGTGGTGCAGGCTTAATGTGGATGGGTCTTAGCAGCATCCCAGAGGCCACCAGGTTTAACATCAGGCCTCCTAGGATCAGCAGAGCTCCTATGGGAGGAGCATAGGGGTGTTACGGGGTCATTCCAGAAGAGCATTATGATATTCCCATAATAATTAAATCATTTTCACATCCCAATAACAGATGTGTGTGTATATGTGTGTGTATATCTGTGTGTGTGTGTCTGTCAGTACCTTGCCAGGCATACTGATCCAGCAGCAGCTGAGTGAAAGGGGCGAGGGCGAAGGTCAAGCCCATCCCAGACCGCCCGATGGAGTATGCCGTCGCTAACCTCTTACGGAAATATGTTGCCGTGACAACAGAGGTGGCTTGGTACAGGAGTGCAAAACCAAGGCCTGAGAGGGGTTACATGACATACAGTATATAGACAGCAGTATGTTGACACCCCTTCAAATGAGTGGATTTGGGCTATTTTAGCCACACCCGTTGCTAGCAGGAGTATAAAACTGAGCACACCGCCATGCAATCTCCATAGACAAACATTGGCAGTAGAATGGCCGGTACTGAAGAGCTCAGTGACTTGGGCACTGTCATAGTTTCCAACAAGTCAGTTTGTCAAATTTCTGCCCTGCTAGAGCTGCCCCAACTGTAAGTGCTGTAAGTGCTGTTATTGTGAAGTGGAAACGTCGAGGAGCTCAGCCAAAAAGTGGTAGGCCACACATGCTCACAGAACTGGAATGACAAGTGCTGTAGCGAGTAAAAATCGTCTGTCCTCAGTTGCAACACACACTACAGAGTTACAAACTGCCTCTGGAAGCAATGTCAGCACAAGAACTGTTCGTCGGGAGCTTCCTGAAATGGGTTTCCTTGGCCGAGCAGCTGCGCACAAACCTAAGATCACCATGCCAGGCGTCGGCTGCATTGGTATAAAGCTCAACGCCATCGGACTCTGGAGCAGTGGAAACGCATTCTCTGGAGTCACAATTCACACTTCAAATCAAATTTTATTGGTCACATACACATGGTTAGCAGATGTTAGCGCGAGTGTAGCGAAAAGCTTGTGCTTCTAGTTCCGACCGTGCAGTAATATCTAACAAGTAATCTAACAATTTCACAACTACCTTTTACACACAAGTGTAAAGGAATGAATATGTACATATAAATAAATGGATGAGCAATGGCCGAATGGCAAAGGCAAGATGCAGTAGATGGTATAGAGTACAGTACATACATATGAGATGAGTAATGTAGGGTATGTAAACATGATATAAAGTGGCATTGTTTAAAGTGACTAGTGATACATTTATTACATCCGAGATTTGAGGCAGTATGTTGGCAGCAGCCACTCAACTTCACCATCTGGCAGTCTGACAGACAAATCTGGGTTTGGCGGATGCCAGGAGAACTCTACCTGCTTGAATGCATAGACCAAACTGTAAAGTTTGGTGGAGGAGGAATAATGGTCTGGGGCTGTTTTTCATGGTCTTGGCTAGGACCCTTAGTTCCAGTGCAGGGATATCTTAACTCTACAGCATACAATTACATGCTAGATGATTCTGTGCTTCCAACTTTGTGGTAACAGTTTGGGGAAGGCCCTTTCCTGTTTCAGCATTACAATCCCACTGTGCTCAAAGTGAGGTCCATATAGAAATGGTTAGTCGAGATCGGTGTGGAAGAACTTGACTGGTCTGCACAGAGCCTTGACCTCAACCTCATCAAACACCTTTGGGATGAATTGGAACACCGACTATGAGCCAGGCATAATCGCCCAACATCAGTGCCCGACCTCACTAATGCTCTTGTGGCTGAATGGAATCAAGTCCCCGCAGCAATGTTCCACAATCTAGTGGAAAGCCTTCCCAGAAGAGTGCAGGCTGTTATTGCAGCAAAGGAGGGACCAACTCCATATTAATGCTTATGATTTTGGAATTAGATGTTCCAAAAGCACATGTCCACATACTTTTGGTCATACAGTGTATTTATGATAATGTATTTTATGATCATCACAGATTCAGACACAGATTCCTTTTTTTTTTTCATTAAAAACAGGATTTGTCACCAAATACCAAAATAAAAATGCAAGACAGAAAAAAAACACAGTTCAAGTATATCAGATACCTAAAGACAAGTACTTTCAAGTATTTTACACATATATTGGACTCCGGCCTTGTCTGCTCTGAAGCTCTTTTAACCTCTTTTTTAACCTCTGATAACCTCTGATAACTTACCCACAATCAGCCCCATGCTGATGTATAGGAATACCACACTGGTGGCAAAGACACTCATGAGGAAGCCAACACTGACCAGCACAGCCCCAGCTATAGAGGTCACTCTGTTCCCCAGCTTCGCACACGATACAGCGGCCAGGGGACCTAACACAGGAACAAACAGAAAAACATGAAAATGTATCCCATAATTCATCCATTCACAAAGCTCTTAGTAGGACAGACCGGTGTCAGATGTTGTCAGTGATGCAACACAAGAGCCAGACCCCCATACCCCAGACCCAGAGGGAAGAGTGATGTGGTCAGACTTTGGTTTTATGTGAACTCTGACCTCACACACACACACACTGCACACATCTGAATTAAACACGCGCACACACACAGATACAGTACAGTGGGGGCTGCTGAGGGGAGGACGGCTCACAATAAGGTCTGGAATGGAGTAAGTAAATGGAATGGCATCAAACACCTGGACACCATGCGTTTGATGTATTAGATACCGTTCCAATCATTCCTCTCCAGCCGTTATCACAAACCCGTCCTCCCCAATTAAGGTGCCACCAACCTCCTGTGATACAGTAGTAGTCTGAGTGTTTTCATGTCATGTGAACGCTGACCTCCAGAGAGCCGCAGGCTAGACATGATGGAGCCGATCCAGCTGATACTCTCTGCCGACCCTCCGAACTCATCCTGGAATGTCACGAAGAAGATCCCAAACGTCTTCAGGGTCCCCATCACCAGCACATTCACCTGGAGTCAGACAGAAAGAGGGAGGCAGGTAGGCAGACGTACACACACACACACATGATCTGCCACACTACAAAATGCAGGGTTGGGGGGGTCAGGGTTCGGGTCAATTCCCTTTCTATTGCAGTCAATTACTGATTGACTGCAAATTGCAAATTGCAAATTGGGTTTACTTTTACGAATCGACTGGAATCTAAATTAAATTGACCCTAACTCTGCATAATTGTATAACATATGAACAATTATATATAAAAAAATAATAATCTAGAAACATGTCCAATAGATAAACATTTGGTGAACCTCGAAACACTCAAAGATGAGGAAAGAAGAAGTCGTACCAGGAAGCAGTGAAGTACAACCATCCAGCCCCAGCCACCATCTGGGGAATCCTCATAATGAATATCCTTCTCTTTCTTCTCCTCTTTCTTCATACAGGCATTCAGGGCGTTATTTCTGTTGAACAGGCTGAGCTTGGCAGCCTTGGGCTCGCTGCAAACATACCACAACAATACAACACTTTTCAAAGTAAACAATAGCTATGGAACACTTTCAAAGTAAAATGTTACAATGTAATGCTTACAAAAAAAAACAGAATGGAACACTTTCAAAGGACTGTAAACCACCACATCTATGGGCTTAGTTACTCAGCCACAGCGTATTCTGATAATAATCCTAATCATGAGCCATACAGTAAATCTCAGCTAAACGCTTAATGAGAACATAAGAAAAATGTTCGGTATAGAATTATATAATCTACTGTATACTGTACTGGTATATATTGTACATGAAAAGCTGTGGTCAGAAAAGTACTTTATTTATTTCATGAAATAAGTCATACTCCAAATGTACTGTATGTAATCAATACAAAAACCTCAAAGTAGTGGCTCATTTGATCTAATTTGACCTCTACTGACAAAGCTTAAGATGTACAGTAGCTACCAGAGACACTGCAATGTCTTCATATGTTAAAGAATAGGTTTAAAGTAATCAACCGTGGCTACTATTTCATTTTTTCCCCCACTCCGGTTGGTAATAGTGATTGATAAGGACAGGTTACTAACTCCTATTGGTTAGTGCAGACAGAGCCCCTGGGCAGATTATTTCAGGGTTTTTAACATTAAGGCATGTGACGATACCAGTACCATATTATTTTTGTTCCATGGCAAAAATGGAAAAACACGAAGCAGACCAAACTCTTTGGTCCTTTAAAAAAAAAAAAACTTCTGTATGTAACATATTGTGTTCTATAACCTGGAAAATAAATACAGGTGACTCTGGATGACATCATAATGATGTTTGTTTGCCAACAATAGGGATGTTTCTTTTAGAAGTTAAGTCCGCTTCGTGTTTTATTTCTTTGCTAAGATACTAACGAGTATCGCGATACTGGTATCGTCCCGGCCCTGGTTAACAGGTTAACAAGCACTTTATTGTTTTAGGTGTGTTTACAATACGTGTCTGAAGTACAGTAGATCTCCTTGGTCCGACTGTCTGTGGGTGAATTTGAAGATTTCACACTCGGACCTATAGAATGGTCTAAATTAAAATGTGTAAACTCCTCCCACCCAGGGAACTCGGCCTGTATGTCGCAGCACACGTTAATATTTCAACACGCACCATCTATAGAGTCCCTTGAGTAAAAGCGCTGTCAGCAACACTATACTTGTCCCAGGATATTGTACATTTCCTATAGACACTGGCCAAGTGCAATGCTACTGACAGCGCTTTACTCAAGGGACTCTATAGATAGAGAGTTAAGGATACTGAGAGGTTGGGAGTTCTTCTTAGAGACTGTAAATTATCATTTATCACCCATCTAGCTACACATGATTTTGTGTGTGTGTCATGGATCACCAACAAGGACAAGGTCCCAGCTTTGTGTGTGTGTGTGTGTGTGTGTGTGTGTGTGTGTGTGTGTGTGTGTGTGTGTGTGTGTGTGTGTGTGTGTGTGTGTAAAACCCCAGCTTTGCTAACATGAATCCGTAGCCTTGTGTCGTGAGGTTCTCCCTGGAATTAGGAGTGGTTAAGGAGATTGACTTGTTCATGACTCTTTAAATCTGTCTAAGCCAGCTGTGGGGTGATAATGACTGCCAGCCAACTGTGTGGTGATAATGACTAGCAGTGCGTCCCAAATGGAGCCCTATTCCCTTTGGACCAGTGTACTATAAAGAGAATAGGCTGACATTTGGGACAAACGCCCAAGCCGGGACTTGGTCGCTCCATAAACCAGACAAAAAACACTTTAACATGCGAACAAACTTGACCTGAAACCAGTACCTTCCAACTACTTTGCAGACGCTGCATTGTTGGACATCCGATTGCTACAGATATAGGATCTTAATTTGATCACCCTGTTTCAGGAGAGCTTACCTGAGGTTTAAAAAGGCTTTGAACTATGACATTTTACCTATGAAATTTCAGACTTGATTTTCCCGTACGAAGAACATATCAACCCCTACAAAAATGTTGCTTAATTAAATTATAATCCACATTTTCTGTTGCTGCATGACTATTTTCTTGCTGTAGCAACCTGGCTCAAATTCAGATCCTACATCTGTATATCATATGATGTGGTTAGCTGGTATGTCAGTCTGCAATGTAGGTCAGCCTGGCCAATGTTTGGTTGTGTTGATGAAGCTCTGTAGATTAATCACAAAAGCATTCCAAGAAACACCTCCACATTTCCAAGATTCCTGCCAGCCCAACCCAGCTGCTAACAACGTCCTTCCTCAGGAACATACAGTGCCTTGCGAAAGTATTCGCCCCCCTTGAACTTTGCGACCTTTTGCCACATTTCAGGCTTCAAACATAAAGATATAAAACTGTATTTTTTCGTGAAGAATCAACAACAAGTGGGACACAATCATGAAGTGGAACAACATTTATTGGATATTTCAAACTTTTTTAACAAATCAAAAACTGAAAAATTGGGCGTGCAAAATTATTCAGCCCCTTTACTTTCAGTGCAGCAAACTCTCTCCAGAAGTTCAGTGAGGATCTCTGAATGATCCAATGTTGACCTAAATGACTAATGATGATAAATACAATCCACCTGTGTGTAATCAAGTCTCCGTATAAATGCACCTGCACTGTGATAGTCTCAGAGGTCCGTTAAAAGTGCAGAGAGCATCATGAAGAACAAGGAACACACCAGGCAGGTCCGAGATACTGTTGTGAAGAAGTTTAAAGCCGGATTTGGATACCAAAAGATTTCCCAAGCTTTAAACATCCCAAGGAGCACTGTGCAAGCGATAATATTGAAATGGAAGGAGTATCAGACCACTGCAAATCTACCAAGACCTGGCCGTCCCTCTAAACTTTCAGCTCATACAAGGAGAAGACTGATCAGAGATGCAGCCAAGAGGCCCATGATCACTCTGGATGAACTGCAGAGATCTACAGCTGAGGTGGGAGACTCTGTCCATAGGACAACAATCAGTCGTATATTGCACAAATCTGGCCTTTATGGAAGAGTGGCAAGAAGAAAGCCATTTCTTAAAGATATCCATAAAAAGTGTTGTTTAAAGTTTGCCACAAGCCACCTGGGAGACACACCAAACATGTGGAAGAAGGTGCTCTGGTCAGATGAAACCAAAATTGAACTTTTTGGCAACAATGCAAAACGTTATGTTTGGCGTAAAAGCAACACAGCTCATCACCCTGTACACACCATCCCCACTGTCAAACATGGTGGTGGCAGCATCATGGTTTGGGCCTGCTTTTCTTCAGCAGGGACAGGGAAGATGGTTAAAATTGATGGGAAGATGGATGGAGCCAAATACAGGACCATTCTGGAAGAAACCCTGATGGAGTCTGCAAAAGACCTGAGACTGGGACGGAGATTTGTCTTCCAACAAGACAATGATCCAAAACATAAAGCAAAATCTGCAATGGAATGGTTCAAAAATAAACATATCCAGGTGTTAGAATGGCCAAGTCAAAGTCCAGACCTGAATCCAATCGAGAATCTGTGGAAAGAACTGAAAACTGCTGTTCACAAATGCTCTCCATCCAACCTCACTGAGCTCGAGCTGTTTTGCAAGGAGGAATGGGAAAACATTTCAGTCTCTCGATGTGCAAAACTGATAGAGACATACCCCAAGCGACTTACAGCTGTAATCGCAGCAAAAGGTGGCGCTACAAAGTATTAACTTAAGGGGGCTGAATAATTTTGCACGCCCAATTTTTCAGTTTTTGATTTGTTAAAAAAGTTTGAAATATCCAAGAAATGTCGTTCCACTTCATGATTGTGTCCCACTTGTTGTTGATTCTTCACAAAAAAATACAGTTTTATATCTTTATGTTTGAAGCCTGAAATGTGGCAAAAGGTCGCAAAGTTCAAGGGGGCCGAATACTTTCGCAAGGCACTGTATATCCCAGTTAGAAAACAAGTCCCCAATAGCACCTAGCAGTTTGCACTTGTATTTTCTCACTAAATCAAATAAAATTTTATTGGTCACATACACATGGTTAGCAGATGTTAATGCAAGTGTAGCAAAATGCTTGTGCTTTGGGTTCCGACAATGCAGTAATATCTAACAAATAATCAAATAAATTCACAACAACTACCTTATACACACAAATGTAAAGGGATGAATAAGAATATATTTATATATATATATATATATATATGGATGAGCGATGGCCGTGCGGCATAGGCAAAGATGCAGTAGATGGTATAGAATACAGTATATACATATGAGATGAGTAGCACTAGCACTGACTGCTGCTTTATTAAGGAAAACATTTACTTACTGCCATTAATACAGGTAACGAGTGGAGGACAGAAGAGCCTCTTAAAGAAGAAGTTACAGGTCTGTGAGAGCCAGAAATCTTGCTTGTTTGTAAATGATCAAATACTTATTTTCCACCATAATTTGCAAATAAATTCATTAAAAATCCTACAATGTGATTTTATGGATTTTTTTTCTCATTTTGTCTGTCATAGTTGAAGTGTACCTATGATGAAAATTACAGGCCTCTCTCATCTTTTTAAGTGGGAGAACTTGCACAATTGGTGGCTGACTAAATCATTTTTTGCCCCATTGTAAGTGATGGATACTGTCTGACCCCTGACCACACTTCCTTTTGGTGTCTGTTGATCTCGGTTGGTACTTTGCCTCATGCGACCCTTATATAATTCAAGGCACTTTGATGAATAGACCATTTAAACACATTTTATGGAAAGGCCAGGATAAACACGACCTGACGCATTACAGTAGTTAGGCCTAGGGTTAAGATATCCTATGGAGGGCTTGGTTTTTAATCACATGAAAGGGAAAAATATATATATATTTTTTTGTATGTTGTGCTATTCGTCAGAGTGCCTTGAATTGAAAATATACTGCACATCCTAAAACATACACACACACATCCCTACTTGCATGCTTCATTTGGCTTGGTCAAGTATGCAGCCCTACTTGCATGCTTCATTTGGCTTGGTCAAGTATCCAGCCCTACTTGCTTGCTTCATTTGGCTTGGTCAAGTATCCATACCTACTTGCATAGTTCATTTGGCTTGGTCAAGTATCCATCCCTACTTGCATGCTTCATTTGGCTTGGTCAAGTATCCATCCCTACTCGTATAATTCATTTGGCTTGGTCAAGTATCCATCCATACTCGCATACTTCATTTGGCTTGGTCAAGTATCCATCCCCATCAAAGAGAACCTCTCAAAATTGGTTACCAAAGATGCGCTTCTCCAAAGAAACACATTTTACTATTACTTACAATACATTTGGAAAGTATTCAGACCCCTTGACTTTTTCCACATTTTGTTACCTTTACAGCCTTATTCTAAAATTGACTAAATATTTTTTCCCCTCATCAATCTACACATAATAAGTCATAATAACAAAACAAAAACAGGTTTTTAGATAATAAAAAAACAAAACATGTATTAAACATACATAAGTATTCAGACCCTTTGCTATGAGACTCGAAATTTAGCTCGGGTGCATCCTGTTTCCATTGATCATCCATGAGATGTTTCTACAACTTGATTGGAGTCCACCTGTGGTAAATCAAATTGATTGGACATGATTTGGAAAGGCACCCACCTGTCTACATAAGGTCCCACAGTTGACAGTGCATGTCAGCAAAAAAACTAAGCCATGAGGTTGAAGGGATTGTCCGTAGAGCTTCAAGACAGGATTGTGTCGAGGCACAGGTCTGGGGAAGGGGGTGACAAGTGGCCTGGCGGGTAGGAGTGTTGGACCAGTAACCGAAAGGTGACAAGGTAAAAATCTGTCATTCTGTCCCTGAGCAAGGCAGCTAACCCACTGTTCCCTGGTCGCTGTGGATGTTGATTAAGGCAGGCCTCCACACCTCTCTGATTCAGCAGGGTTGGGTTAAATGCAGAAGACACATTTCAGTTGAATGCATTCAGCTGTACAACTGACTAGATATACCCTTTTGTTTCTTAAATGAAAGAATTTTGAAACTACCAAGACTCTTCCTAGAACTGGCCGCCCGGCTAAACTGAGCAATCGGGAGAGAAGGGCCTTGGTCAGGGAGGTGACCAAGAACCCGATGGTCACTCTGATAGAGTGCAGCAGAGATGGTTGTCCTTCTGGAAGGTTCTCCCATCTCCACAACCATCTCTGCAACACTGTGTATGCCTTTACTGAGTAAAGGGTACTTCAATAAATGTCATATTTCCTTATTTTTATAAATGTGTAAAAATGTACAATAACCAGTTTTTTTCTCTGTCATTATGGGGTACTGTGTGTAGATTGATAAGGATTTTTTTTTTTTTAAATACATTTTAGAATAATGCTGTAACGTAACAAAATGTGGAAAAAAGTCAAGGGGTTTGAATACTTTCCGAATGCACTGTATACAAAATACTAGGCTCCTGTATCGTTGCCTATTTTTTTCCCCCCATTAATATGGCATTATAGGAGGACTGAATAGTTTTAAGGAGCGTATCTATGGTAATCGGACGAGGGGCGCTCTTTGAAAATGGGGATGGATAACCTACTTGAACAAGCAAAATGAAGTATGCAGGTGAATTGTGAATCATGAAAAAGCATGAAGGCAAAAAAAAACTCAAAGCACTTTCAGTAGACCATTTAAAACCCCTTTATTCATAGCCTACTTTCCTATTTTTGATGTTTTTGAAATACAACATCCACTTCCATGGGCCCTGTGTGTCACTGCTGGATTGGCTGCACTTCCATGGGCCCTGTGTGTCACTGCTGGATTGGCTGCACTTCCATGGGCCCTGTGTGTCACTGCTGGATTGGCTGCACTTCCATGGGCCCTGTGTGTCACTGCTGGATTGGCTGCACTTCCATGGGCCCTGTGTGTCACTGCTGGATTGGCTGCACTTCCATGGGCCCTGTGTGTCACTGCTGGATTGGCTGCACTTCCATGGGCCCTGTGTGTCACTGCTGGATTGGCTGCACTTTCACTCTCAACTGTGTTACCGTTAAAACCTGCTTTTTGTGAGTCTTAAAATTGTCACTTTTGCGATTGTTTTTAAGGACAAACCTCAAATATTACCGCCCCTCCCATCTCAGTACAAGCGAGCTGATGTAAATTGACGAAACTATCCAGGGTGTGCCAGTTTTTACATGACGGAACTTCAAACTAATGTGCGTTTGACACTAGCGCCTGAGCACCAGCTGAAAATAGAACCCTTTAGTGAGAGAGAGAGAGAAACAGAGAAAAAAAGAGAGAGAGAGGGAGAGAAAGAGAAACAGAGGAGAAAGACAGAGAAAAAGAGAGCGCAAACAGGTCGATCAAGCTGATCAGAACATGACGCTGGTTGAGCACGGGCGTTTCCTGTCTATAGGCTGGGAGCAACAAAATGGAGTCATGTTCAAATTTGCCGAAGGCAGTGCGGGGAGGGCTTTGTATGCATCACAGAAGTTAGAGTAGCAATGATCCAGAATGCTAGAGGCTTGTGTCACGCAGTCGATATGCTGATAGAATTTAGGAAGTATTGTTCTCAGGTTAGCTTTGTTAAAATCCCCAGCTTCAATAAATGCAGCATCAGGATGTATGGTTTCCAGTTTACATAGAGTCCAGTGAAGTCCTTTCAGGGCCGACTAGGTATCTGCTTAGGGGGGTTACACGGCTGTGACTAACCAAAGAGAATTCTCTTGGAAGATAATGCGTCGGCATTTGACTGTAAGGAATTCTAGGTCAAGTGAACAAAGGGACTTGAGTTCCTGTATGTTGTTGTGATTACACCATGAATCGTTAATCATAAGGCATACACCCCCGCCCTTCTTCTTAACAGGAAGATGTTGGTTTCTGTCGGCGCGATGCATGAAGAAACCGGACGGCTGTACCGACTCTGACAACATATCCCGAGTGAGCCATGTTTCCGTGAAACAGAGAATGTTACAATCTCTGATGTCTCTCTGGAATGCAACTCGTGCCCTAATTTCATCCACCTTGTTATCTAGAGATTGGACATTGGCGAGTAATATGCTCGGAAGCGGTGGATGCTGCGCTCGCCTTCTGAGTCTGACCAGTAGGCCGCTCCGTCTGCCTCTCTTGCGGCGACCACGTTTTTTTGGGTCAGCCTCTGAGATAAGATCCCATGTCCAGGGTGAAGGTCAGATGGGGCGGTAGGGTAGCCTAGTGGTTAGAGCGTTGGACTAGTGATTGAAAGGTTGCAAGTTCAAATCCCCGAGCTGACAAAATCTGTCATTCTGTCCTTGAACAAGGCAGTTATCCCACTGTTCCTAGGCTGTCATTGAAAATAAGAATTTGTTCTTAACTGACCTGCCTAGTTAAATAACGGTTAAAAAACAAGGGATCTGCTTTGGGAAAGACCAGTTCCTGGTTGGTAAGTTGACATCACTTTTATATCCAATAGTTCTTCCCGGCTGTATGTAAAAACATTTGAGATTTTCTGGGCCAACAATGTAAGAAATAATACAAAAAAAATAAAAAATAACTGCATAGTTTCCTAAGGACCTGATTTATACTGTTTTATACATGTTATTATTGGTAATTAGATTCATTAAAAGCAGCCATAGGATCTCTACAGTCATTAGTGGGTACAGATACAGGCGGAGGTGTCATTTACCTGTTGTGTTCTTTAGGTAGCATGGTGAAAGCAGCAGCAGCAGAGAGAATTCAAATGATCTGTTGTCTACTGTAGCATCATCCTCTGGTGTGTCTGGATAGGGAGATCCATCTACAGCTGTGTCAAGGTTAGCCTTGCACCTGTAACAACATACACACAAGTTAGAAATAACTTGAAAATCACCCTAGAAAATGTTTAACCTCAAGGTCTTTTATGGTTCGATAAAAGCTAAATGAAATGAAATTCATGGCAACCGTGTGACTTGTCTTGAGAGACAAACTTTCCCTGAAGTTGAAGTTAGCAAGCGTTGTACACAGATAACCACCCATCAAAGCACGAAGACACTTTAAAATATATATAAATATATATAATAAATATTTAAATGAGATCCATTTGATTGAGTTCTCACAATGACCACCTTTGCAGAAAAATGCAACTTTCTTCTTGCCTTTCCAGATTCCTTTCAGGGAGATCAAATAGATCTAAAAGATCACGAAGGAGGAGACAGGGATCAGGACGAACTAGTCTTGAGATAATGAACGGGGCAAGAACCCCGTTTTCAAAAACACTCGGCTGGATGTCAACGATGACCACTAGCACAATGACCATCTTTCTTTGAGAAACTCTGAAAAAGCAGAGACATCTCTGGACAAACAGACAGAGAGACAGACATAAGGTAGGCGAGGGGGACAGACAGATCTAAAGCAATAGTCTGACCTTAGCACTCTTTCATCAGCCAAAAAGGTTGAAAAATTATGATTATCTATAGATTAAATGATGAAAATCTATAGATTGTGTTTTGTTATATTATTCAAATCAAATTGGAGAGTCAGTTGAAGCTGTCCTACAAAAACTGTCATGTCATTACAGTGCATCTTAATATTACTCTACATTTTACTTTAAGAGCGCGAGCAGGTTCAAACTAGATCATGCCGGATTGGATTTCCTTCCTGCAAGCCAGGGCTGAAGTAAGCTAAATGTCACCTCTGGCATGCATGACATGTATTGAACCACCACAGACCTGGTGCTCAGTCTGTCGGGTTATACCAGGGAGGGGCTGTCTGTCGGGTTATACCAGGGAGGAGCTCAGAAGCAGGAGGATGAGCTATTGTGGGGGTGGGACTGTAGGGTGTGTGTCAGGGGTTTCCAGCCCTTATTATTATCTCTGACTTTCTATGCAGTGCTAAGGGCCCTGATGTGGAGGCTGCTAGTATCTCTGGCCCTGAGCAGTGCTAAGGGCCCTGATGTGGAGGCTGCTAGTATCTCTGGCCCCGAGCAGTGCTAAGGGCCCTGATGTGGAGGCTGCTAGTTTCTCTGGCCCTGAGCAGTGCTAAGGGCCCTGAGGTTGAGACTGCTAGTATCTCTGTCTCTGAGCAGTACTAAGGGCTTTGGGGTTGAGGCTGCTAGTATCTCTGTCTCTGAGCAGTGCTAGGGCCCCTGGGGTGGAGGCGGGCTAGTTATTGACACATACTATAGTATGTCACATTATACGCCACATAGCTAGCTGTGTGCTATGTCTGGACAGCTACCATATCCATCTTCTGTGTGAAGAGCTAGCATGTCTGGATAGCTAAGTTAGCATATTCATTTCCTATATTAAGACCAAGGGGCTCTGGTCTCATCTGTCTATCTATATAAGAACCCTATGATGGAAACCTTTAGGTCAGCCAAAATGTTAGTTAGAAGCTTTCTCGCTGGGGAGAAACTGGATGAATCGCTGTTGTTTCCACGTTGTTGTTTCAACTTAAATTCTATGTTTTTTTCCTGAAAAATAAATTGGATATACCAAAAAGTCATCAAAGTAAACTCATTTCAAGAATTGTTAAAAACCATTTTTTTTTTTTTTTTTTTTAATCACCCAACTTTTAACCGAAGTCCAATGATATGATTGACGTTTTTATTGCCTTCACTTTGTTATCACATAGACGTCGAATTGACATTGGCTATGCCCAGTGGGTTCAGTTACAGCATCCAACTCCCTTTGGAGTGTTGCGTCAACAATGGTTTAACAGGCAATTAATTACAATAAACTAGGCATGTTGATTGCTTTGTCCTGGAGTAGATCAGGTTGAAACAGGATATTGGTCAGGCGACCATAAAAGTTCAATTAAAAGAACAAAACCTGTTGAACTCATTGTTTCGTTGGAAAATGAAAGATTCTCTCATTTCAGAGTAATTGTTCTCATCTCAAGGTTTTTCCAATATTTGAGAGTAAACAACTCAAATTAAGATATTTGATGATTGTATGTTTTGAATACAATTAGTTTGAGATAATGTATCAGTTTCCTTTTTAAGGATTTACTGTACGAACAAGCTCTGTGACCACAGATCTGTAGCCACAACTACTGTAGCTTTGCCTCCCCATATGACTCCATATTATAGTAATACAACACAATACTAATAGCAAACTCTCACATTCTTGAATCCGCATTAGTCATGAGGAATGGTGAGATTAAGTTGCTAAGACGTTGCTTGGTGATTAGGTGAAAAAGATTTTGGCTTAGTTTATTATCCCTGAAAAGGAGAATGGAACGACCACACACCACAGTATTGAATACTTTGGCGTATGAGTTCACAAGTACTTTTTGAAATCTTTAAAATACATTGTGTTTGCATGTCCTCACCGGGAGTGCCAGGTGGTCAGGGTTTTATATTGGTTTTGGCGGCAGGTAGCCTAGTGGTTAGAGCGTTGGACTAGCAAGATCAAATCCCCGAGCTGACAAGGTAAAAGAAAAACTGTCCTTCTGAACAAGGCAGTTAGTATTTTAAAAAAGGCTGTCATTGAAAATAAGAATTTGTTCCTAACTGACTTGCCTGGTAAAATAATTAAATAAACTTGAACTGGGAGAGTTTCAAAAACTGTTAAAATACTATTTGAACCGAGGTCTGGACCATACACCACCGCAGTATTGTAAATATAAAAACTCATAGAGAGGTCTCTTACCATATACAAATCTGCTGGACCAGTTGCTCTCTTTTAGATCAGAGTTTTATTGTTGCATTGTGGCCCCTCACTCACCCTACCTACAGTCACAACTCTGTTTGGGGAAAAACAATTGATAAATTACTACCCACTAGCTGTTTGAATTCAGTTACAGTAACCTTATAACAACCAGGTGACCAGGTCAAGAACACAGAAATTAACTGAACATTAAATGGGCAATCTGGGATTGGCACATCACTTTTGGGATTTTTAAATTAATGACATTTAGCCAGATCCCAGATTTCTTCATTAAGTTACTATGTAAGACCATATGAACATATATTTCCCCCCCAAAGTATTTCACACAAGATGGATAATCACGACAAATTGTCACCGCTAATTAATTTAATAAAGGACTTAGATTCGATCAAACTACATCGGTGCAGTGCCCGTGCACTCCAAATCGCACAAAATTGAAATTACAACAAATTAAACGTAGTGTGTAGCAGCAATCATTAATAGTAGGCTACAGCCAACAAGAAAACAAAATAGGCTAATATAAATGATTATGTATTCGTGACTTTTTTTTAAACAATAAAACCATATCCCCAAAGCCCTATAAAAATAAATACAGAAATGCAAAAACACTTAAGTATAGAACACTTAGCTATTGATTCATGAAAACTGAAATTACAGTATTTAACATACTTATATGCATACCTTAATCTTCCATCAGATTTTGAAGTATTTTCCTCTTGATCTCCAATAGCAAGAAATATCGATGGTGTTCTGCGCTCGAAGAGCTAGATGGGAGATTCCTACATTTTAGGTGCACACTGTCCTTTTGATAGTGCACTTAGACTGCTTCTACTTGAAGGTTCCTTGACATATACATCGACATAGCAGGACCCGTTCCTTTGAGGATGAATGAGCCATAACTTTATTTAACTGTGTGTTCCCCCCTCAGAGTTCAACAGAACATTTGCGATTTATTGAGAAGGGTCGCGTGAACCAAAGTCGCTCTCACAGGGGCTGACACGTGACTGGCACGTAACGATCGCTCTGAAAACCTCCCAAAGGGGTATAAAAACGTCTCACTGCACTGTCAAAACAGCATGTTAATAGGCTAAAAATGGAGAATGAGCACGAACAATGTTAAGAGTTAGAGATTATAGAGATGATCGGAGATAGAGGGTCTTTCTACAGGTTGACAGCCAACCTAGGCGTTATCGCTGACTGCAGTGTTCTCGCCGCATGTAACGGGACATCCCATCCACTGCAGAGGAACTTTGGCGCAAGGTCTGTATGACCTGAACTCCAATTGTGTAATAATGAGAGATTAAAATGGTATAAAACCATATAACGACTAGGTTTTGAAACTAATAAATTCCATCCACACTTAGGCCTATTATTTGCACAGAATTACCTCAGCAGGATGCCACGAGAAATGCTGAACCATCTAAAGGAGAAAATAATGGACCCATGACACGAAGGTCAGAAGATTAAACTGACCGGATCCCAGTTAAAGTTTATCGACCTGAGATGCCCTAGAAATGCATTGAACTGGAAATGCGTTCACTGAAAGCATGTGCACCTGCTGGGACAGTGAAGAGATACACAGTTCACATGTCTGCTCACTGTAGTAAACATAGATCGAGTTAAAACGAGGGAGATAAAAAGAGCTAATGCGAGAGAGCTAAATGATAAAGCAGACCCATCTATAAACATCTCACACACAGATGCATCATGCAACTCATTTTATGAAGGGAGCACTTGTGACCAAATTCCATCTGTTAATTAACTCGGGGTAAATATTTTCTTTATTTTTCCAGTATTTGAATATATAAAACTACAGGGAATGTGATGCATCACACACACACACACCTAAGTTAATTCAGTGTGCTAGTCAAGAACACGTTGTGTTCCAAATAGCACCCCAGTCACTATATAGTGAACAACTTTTGACCAGGGCCCATTATATAGGGAATAGAGTGCTATTTGGTACAGAGACAATGAATCACTGACAATGACCTCTGACATTAAAAAGGTCAGTGTGTTCCGAGTCTGGGGTGGCCTTTAGATTGGGGGGGTGTAAGTCTTCTGGCTGTAATGGGGACTGTGAGGCTTGGCCCGGAATCCATGTTCAACTCCTGTAGGTTTGTAGGTCATGTTTACTTACTGGAATTCTTTGCATTTTGGTAGATCACCTGCCTAATGGGCCAATCACAGAGCAGGTTCAACTTGTATGACCACTCAGCTCACTTGCCCCAGGCAATAGCTGCAACCCTTAATGTCAACCCTTTAGTGGGGAAATGGAAAACTGACAAGACCAGCATCTGGGGGGGGGGCAACTTATCCCTACAGTTAAAATCCTAGAAGACTCAGTTCAGACATACTGTACGACACAAGTCCCCCCCATTTGACATGCCACATTTAAAAACCAGATACTGCAGTACAATATAGAAGTACAGAGTACCAACTACCACATTCAGCTCCTCTAGGCAAAGTTTACTGCAGTATCCCACGAGAGTGACATTTGACATTATACTTGAAAACATACCACACTAAAAAGATTGTTTGTACTGTGCGTGTCTGGACTTACAACCAAGTCCCCCTGACTTTGCAGAAATCATAGACACCATTACAAACTGTGACATTGCTTTTAATATGAACATATACAATATTTCTACATGGATTTGAAAAATCAGACCTGATTTCAGATGAATGTCCAAAAAAAGTATTAGCCAGTTAATGAATAAGAAATAAGTCGCCCCAAAAACAGATCAGACCCTATTAAAACATATACAAAACACAACTCAAATAGTATGCATGTACTTGACTTTTAAATATGACTCTTGGCCAAACACAGTGAAAAAAACAAAAAAACAATCTTCTGCAACTTCAATGTGACCTCCCAGATCCAGACTTTATATTGGGTATGATTATTTAGCATTAGTGAACAAACAGATTTACAAAACAGCCTCATCTATCTTCATTAGGTGACCTCATGACGCCATCTTGTGAACAGCTACGGTGATGGCTCCATGTGTTCTCACTAGAATATTCCTGGGGGGGGGGGATAAACGATCAATGAAAAAGGTTTACCATAGTAAAAAGCCTATGGCCAATCAATTGCATTTCAAATCAAGACATGCCTAAATAAAATAACGCAATATTCAAAATCACTAACCAACAAAAATACTCAACAGTATGCAAATAAACATCACTATTAAAAGCTGTATAGTATTACTACTGTTCGCATTGTTTTAGAGATGAGGAAACAGTTGCCACAGCAAACTTGTCATGTGACCTGCCTATGGTATTGAAAGACCAGGGCCCATATTAATGAAGAGTCTTAAAGTAGAATAGCAGCTCCCACCTGTCCATTAGTGTTGCACGGTATACCGAAACGTAGGTACTTTAAAAACTGGAATTTGTTTTACGGTCGGTATTGCTGTCAAATGTCTCTCAGCCTCTTTATAGCGTGAAGAGCAAAGTGCCTGCTCCAAGTACTAATTTATTGCTAGAGTTGTCGGCGCTGCATTAGCTCTCCAGTCTACTCCTGCTTCACAGCATCGAACACAAACGAATAAAGCAACATGAAATGTTGAAACTGTTCGCAAAAACAGACAGGCTAGAACACTCATATAAATGCAAGACAATACCGGTAGCTAAGCTTCCAGCTTTAAAATTGTAGGCTAACTTTCCTTGCTAGCTTACAGTTGAAGTCACTACCTAGTAATACTTTGTGATAATATGCAAACCATAGCGCATATAATACGCTGATTTCAAACCTGACTGTCACCAAAAACTGCTTCACTTGGTTTTCCTTTGCCTCGCGTCTGGTTTCCACTAGATTCCTTTGTTTTTAGCTCTTTTTTTAATTGCAGAAAACAAAGTATACATACAAGAACTAGACAAAATGCTAGGGGGGGTACAAATGACTGATTATAAACAAAGACCTTAAAAGATGCTGAACACTGATTGGTTTCAACAGCTCTCTTATTAGAAGAATGTAGAACAGTCAAGAATATTAACAATGATTACACTATGAATATATTTCCATAAATTCTTTACATGTTGAGCAGGTATTCCCAAACTGGGGGTACGTGCAATGTCATATTTTCTTTCTTCACATTTTCAAACAGTACATTTATATTTTCCAATGGGGGTATACATTTGGGCGAGGCCCCCCCCTGACAAGGCAGTTAACCCACTTTTCCTAAGCCGCCATTGTAAATAATCATTTGTTCTCAATAACCTGTTATGGCAAGGCGATCCGAGGGGAACTCCACCCCCCCCATTCAGCTGAAAAGGTGGCACAGAGAATTTAAAAAAAAAATAAACATCTTGTTCATCTACCAATCATGTCCGATTTTTAAAATGTTTTACAGGGAAAACCCACTTTTCCTAAGCCGCCATTGTAAATAATTTGTTAACTGACTTGCCTAGTTAAATTAATATGAAGCGGTGCACATACTTCTGATATCCACAAGGTGGCAGCACAGTCAATGAACTAGACAAATCTACATTTTATTTGTCACATGCTTTGCAAACAAGTGTATGTATCTTGCAACCTTTCGGTTACTGTCTCAACGCTCTAACAACTAGGCAACCTGCTGCCCCTTAATATTCATTTTGACAAAGAGACGGACTCCCAAGGACATTGAGTTTATGAATATTTTCAGCTCTATAGATTTATCCAACATGTTACTGGGCCCACCCTACCAAGGGGCTTTCTATTGACATAGCTTCTATTGTTGATGTTGCTTTATCTGATCACCATTGTGGATTTTTTTTACTACCTTGTTTGCCAATAGCACAGGGTAATACTGAACACGTTAAGAAACGGCAGCTTACCTCTGAAGTTGCTACAGACTTGAGTATGAACAATACTCCATCACCCATTCTACTTTCCTCTTGTGATGATTTATTTGATAACTTTTAATAGCAAATGAAAGGCAACCATTAATGGCATAGCTCCAGTAAGGTTGAACAAGTCCACATCCAAACAGAGAGGCCCTTGGATGAGTGAGGAAACAAATAAATTAAGAGGGAAATTGTAGAAAGGCAGAGCGGAAGTGGAGAAAGTAAAATGTGCAGGTCCATTATGATATTCTGAGTGAGCAACTTGGCATATATAACAAGTCAATTAGAAAGATCAGCCTGTCTGGCATATCGAACTTGATCACTAATAATCACAATAATTTGAGAGTGTGCTTCTCGACCATGGATAGCCAGATAAAATCCTACCACCGCAAACTAATAAGACAACAAACATTAGGCTGGGTATCAGTCAAACAAGACCTTTTGAGAGGTTTAATGATGTGTCCTAGCCTACCACGCAAGGGCACTATGGATTCTTCCCCCCTGGTTGACACAGACATGCTCACGAAAGTTATATCACAACTTAAGCCTTCAACTGCCTTCTCTATACTATCCCCACCACCATATTCAAAACAGTTTTTATTTGCATATCAGAAGAAGCGCAAGTATTGTTCTTCAGCTCTTAGCAATTGGTCGGCCAATCTCCAACCTTCCACTATTTAGCAAAAAATTCTGGAGAAATTGTTTCAAACAGTTTGTTTCTCGTAACCACCACAGCAAAAAAAAAATATATATATATATAAAATAAAAAAGTCTGAGCCAAAGCACAGAGAATCTGGCCGTACATTCACAGGCAATAAAGATAAAACACCAGCTAAAAAAAACCTAGGTGTCATTTTATATCCTGAACTCAAATTTCAAACACCACATTAGGAATGTGACCAAAATAGCTTTTAACATTGCCAAGGTGCAGCATTAAACTACTGTAATGCTCTCCTGTCTGGTCTACCAAAGAAAGCAATTGGTCAACTGCAAAACACAGAATGCTGCAGCACGGGTACTGACAAAGACCGGACGGAGAGCACACAGTACACCGGTTTTAAGGTCTCTGGACTGGCTGCCTGTTAGAAGAATCTTAATTCAAAACTATTAGTTTTTAAATCAATCCCAGTTCAAATCCCTGAGCTGACAAGGTACAAATCTGTCATTCTGCCCCTGAACAGGCAGTTAACCCACTGTTCCTAGGCCATCATTGAAAATAAGAATTTGTTCTTAACTGACTTGCCTAGTAAAATAAAGGTAAAATAAAATAAATGATCTGGATGAGATGCAATCTGAAAATCGAGGCAAAGGTAAGAATCTCTGGATTAACTGACTAAATTTAGTAATGAATAAATTGGCAACATTACCTTAAATTGACAATGCTGTGAACGGTCTTGGGGAAGTTTAAAATTGACACAATACCTATTAGTTAAAAGATGGGCAGGAGCTTGCAGCGTTGCATGATGTCTACTTTGACGCTAATTAGCTTTTTCTAATCGGAGTGTAAATAGAGCTGAATATTGATGAAGGTCATCTTGTCTGGGATTTTGGTGATCAAAACATCACGCCAGGGTAAGCCTACACAAAACACAGCCCTTATTTGAAGTGTTTTTAAAGTCCTCCATGGGAAAAATGAATGAGGCAAAACAATTGGAAACATTTCCCTGTTTGACCGCTAGGTTATGGGTATTATGACATCCACGGTGGGGCTCAGTACATTTCATAATGGCACCTAAGCATCTTGATAATATTGTATTGTCAGGTCCCTGGCAATTCCCAGCCCTACTTGAAACATGTACAGTACCAGTCAAAAGGTTTGGACACGCCTACTCATTCAAGGGTTCTTCTTTATGTTTTACTATTTTCTACATTGTAGAATAGTGAAAACATCAAAACTATGAAATCATATAACCAAAAAAAAAAAAGTTAAAAATCAACATATCTTATATTTGAGATTCTTCAAAGTAGCCACCCTTTGCCTTTGACATCTTTGCACACTAGGCATTCTCTCATCCAGCTTCATGAGGTAGTCACCTGGAATGCATTTCAATTAACAGGTGCGCCTTGTAAAAGTTCATTTGTGGAATTTATTTCCTTAATGCGTTTGAGTCAATCCATTGTGACAAGGTAGGGTTGGTATACAGAAGACAGGGCTATTTGGTAAAAGATCAAGTCCATATCAGGGCAAGAACAGCTCAAATAAGCAGAGAAACGACAGTCCATTACTTTAAGACATGGTCAGCCAATGCGGAAAACGTCAAGAACTTTGAAAGTTTCTTCAAGTGCAGTTGCAAAACCATCAAGCGCTATGATGAAGCTAGCTCTCATGAGGGCCGCCACAGGAAAGGAAGACCCACAGTTACCTCTGCTGCAGAGGATAAGTTCATTAGAGTTAATAGCACCTCAAGTAACAGACAAATCAACTGTTCAGAGGAGACCGTGTGAATCAGGCCTTCATGTTCAAATTGCTGCAAAGACACCACTACTAGAGGACACCAAAAAGAGACTGGCTTGTGCCAAGAAACACGAGCATTGGACATTAGATCAGTGGAAATATGTATTTCAGATTTTTGGTTCCATCCGCCGTGTCTTTGTCAGATGCAGAGCAGGTGAATGGATGATTTCTGCATGTGTGGTTCCCACCGTGAAGCATGGAGGTGGTGGTTTTCTGGTGACACTGTCAGTGATTTATTTATAATTCAAAGCACACTTAACCAGCATGGCTACCAAAGCATTCTGCAGAGATACGCCATCCCATCTGGTTTGCGCTTAGTGGGACTATCATTTATCTTTTAATAGAATGACCCAACACACCTCCAGGCTGTGTAAGGGCTATTTGACCAAGGAGGAGAGTGAAGGAGTGCTGCATCAGATGACCTGGCCTCCACAGTCACCCGACCTCAACCCAATTGAGATGGTTTGGGATGAGTTGGGCCGCAGATTGAAGGAAAAGCAGCCAACAAGTGTTGAGCATATGTGGGAACTCATTCAAGACAGTTGGAAAATCATTCCAGGTGAAGCTGGTTGAGAGAATGCCAAGTGTGCAAAGCTGTCAAGGCAAAGGGTGGCTACTTTGAAGAATATAAAAAAATATATATATATTTAACACTTTTGGTTACTACATGATTCCATGTGTTATTTCATAGTGTTGATGTCTTCACTATTATTCTACAATGTAGAAAGTGGTAAAAAAGAAAAGAAAAACCCTTGAATGAGTAGGTGTGTCCAAACTTTTGACTGGTACTGTAGGTATTATAGACAAGGTCAGCGAGAGGTTGATCAGCGCATGCTCTAAGTACGTGTCCCGTTTAAAGAGCTTCTCACATTGGCTACGGAGCGCAAGATCAGTTGTCCGGAACAGCTGGTGCTTTCATGCATGGTTCAGTGTTGCAAGCCTCGAAGCGAGTATAGAAGTGATTTAACTCCTCTGGTAGGCTTGCGTCACTGGGCAGATGGCAGGCTGGGTTTCCGTTTGTAATCCGTGACAGTTTGCAAGCCCCACCACAATCGATAAGCGTCAGAGCCGGAATAGTAGGATTCGATCTTAGTCCTGTATTGACGCTGGTGGTTTGTCGGATGTCGTAGCAGGATTTCTTAGACTGATTGGTGCTTTAGCAACAAAAACGACACAACCATGAGGCAAACCATAGGTTGGCTTAGATTGTTGGCAACATGTAAGCTATATTTAGTCTCCAAGGTTTATTGAAAACATGCATTTACACCTTGTCTCTCAAATACATTGTTACAGTTGTTGGTTAGCTAGCGAATTTGAGCCATATTAGCATTAACATGAAATCAATCAAAACATGGTATCAACAAGATGATATAAGCTGAAATGAGCCACTTACGATTCCCCACATGGCAGTTTCAAGTCATTATTGCTAGCAATATGGCCATCCAGAATCACAACAGGCTAACTTCTGCCCCATTGCAGCACGCACATTGTTTTCTTATCTATAAGCATCCGGATTAGTGTCCCGCTCTTTGAAAGCTGCAGCGCTAACCTTTAGCTCAGTGCGGATGTTGCCTGTAATCCATGACTTCTGGTTGGTATATGTACGCATGGTCACTGTGGGGACGACGTCGTCAATGCACTTATTAATGAAGCTGGTGATTGATGTGGTAAACTCTTCAATGTTATCGGATGAATCCCGGAACATATTGATCTGTGCTAGCATCCGCTTCATCCGACCACTTCCATATTGAGAGAGTCACTGGTACTTCCTGTTTTGGAGTTTTTGCTTGTAAGCAGGAGGATAGATTTGCCGAAGGGAGGGCAAGGAAAGCTTTGTATGCATTACTGTGTGTGGAGTAAAGGTGCACGGGTGAGATGCTGGTAAACATTGGGTAAAACGGATTTCAGTTTCACAAGACATGCACTTTGCAGATAAGCTCCCAGTCGAGTCCCAAATCCACCCCTAGATCCTGCCTATGCCTGTCATGTAGATGTGAAAAACTTGCAAAGGTATTAGCAACATTATAATAGCTTGGCATTGCCCTCTGACAGGCTGGGAAGACTGCACTATTATCTATTCAATGCTTTCAGATCCTCTGCCAAAGAAACAGGGGCTACAAACCTTATTTGTAAATAGTAACTGGTCATATAACTATCCGAAGGAGAGTGTTTTGCAATGCCGGGTGTCCTGGGTTTGCACATTTTAAACCCTTTCATTGTTCCTAAAGTGAAATCCCACCCACCCGGGACACCAAGCGATGCAAAACAAACTCACCCTAATATTAACTGGATGTGATTCCTCACCCTGAATCTGACTCCAGGCACACTGTGGGACTGTCTGTAGGGTCTCTGGTGAGAGAGGCTGCCTGTCTGGCCAGTACAGATACCACTCCCCCATGCTCATCAGACAGAGAGCCACGACCTGAAATAAACACAAGGAGACAAAGTAGACTCCGATTCAGTCATATGGAATGTCAAAATGTAGGCTGATCTTGTGATAAGTTACCTAGTCTCAGAAGTGGACCTGATACATTTGCTAGGCATCACCATAGATAACATGATTTAGCTCTAGCTAGGCTACTATTATTTGATGTATTACATTGTCTAATATTTGTTACTGTTGCCATTTCAAGGATATATTTTCATAGTTTTCAAACACTCAGTCTTTTGTTGAAGTGTTAAATGTTGGAGGCAGTTACCAGACATAGGCTGCAAAACAGTTTAGCTAGCTAGCAGCATTCGCCCCCCATTGACGAATGATGGACTACTAGCTATGGAACCCTGACCTGTTCACCGGATGTGCTACCTAGTACCTTGTCCTGGAAGCCGACTGACAGTTACTCCCGAGGTGCTGATGTGTCGCAGCCTCTATAACCACGGTTTATTATTTGATCCTGCTGGTCACCAATGAACATCTTGAAGAACGATCTGGCCTTAATGGCCATATACTCTATCGCCATAGCCTGAAAACGATTGGCCACTCCTCGGGGCCTGGTTCCTCTAGGTTGCTTCCTAGGTTCCTGCCTTAATAGCGAGTTTGTCCATAGTCGCTATGGTTCTCTAGGGATCTGTATAAGTACAGTGACAACTGCTGATACAGGGCATTGTGAAATAAATGTTATTGATTTGACGACGACTGCGTGTGGTCGTCAGTTAAACATTTTGTCTGCTGAATAATCAGATACATAAAAAGACAGCAACAAGAAATGAGGACTTTACTTACAGCCTAGAATATGTCCTTGTTGGTCCGTGCAGAGAACTCCGACAATGGCTGGATTCTTCATGCTATCACATCAAAACAGCATTTGAGGAATATTTTCATCATAATTTAACGATTTGGTAAAATCAAATAAGTTTCGATCAAATAATCACTTACGTATCATCCAGATGTTGCTCGAGAGTCGACTCCATGGTTATGATAGCGTTAGCTGCAATTAATAACTGGGACATCTGCCGATAATTTGTTTGTGATTGTCTCCTTTCTGACTTTTCTCGAGTCAGTCAGCTGATGCGCATTCCTACGGAAACCATCGAAGGCTAAATTACACCAAAGGCGATTCCATTTGATTTTTTTTCTGGAATGGAAAGGAGGGTGGAGAAAGAACACAACTTTACAAAATAAGAACAGTTGCTTCTCTCCCAAAAGCAATAGACATACAACAATATACTCTTGTTGGTAAGCTACCCCCACTTTACATTAGTGGTTCTCAAACCTCTCCTCAGGACCCTTCTTCTGTAGTTTTTATGGCAGACTACAACCCAAAAAGGTGCGTTAGCGCCACCAACTGGACAGGGTTGAGAAAACCAAGGCAAAAAATAAAACCCATACGTGATAGGGAAAACTTAATCCACCCAAAATAAAATAAAACACATTAACAAAACCCCCACTTATCTCCCTTTTCAGGCTCTATGACCTGACAAGGTGGTACGGCTTGTGACAATACTCCATGCAACTCCTCCACTGAGAAGTTCTTTCAGTCCTTGGAACCGTTCCGTCGCATCCACAATGATATGCATTTTCCTGAACTCCCTCGCCACCATGGCAGTGCCATTAATCCCCATAGCTATAAAAGGCCATCTACTTAACCTTGAACATATCTGGGTCCTGCTGCTGAATGACAACACCTGCAGCCTTCAGTGAAGGTCTGTCCGCCATCATGGATTCTTCAGGAGCACCATTCAAAACCTCAACCCTTTTAACAGCCGCTGCATATGAAATGCTCTGGACAGCCCTGTCTTTGGCCATCTCATTCTCTTTCACACTTGGTCATTCCAAAGATGTGGCTTCATGGTTCCCGCCACAGTGGCAACATGTCACATTTTCATTACTTTTAAAACACAGGATATTATCTTTTCCACAGCTTGGCTCTCCCTTCTGCAAACACTTAAAACATGTCCAAAAGCTTTACAGTGATCACACTGCATTGGCCTTGGGATACATGCTCTGACTCTGTAGTTTATATAGCCAAACTGCACTTGAGTAGGGAGACTCCATTTAAATAAAAAAAACAGAAGAACAGATACTCTTCACTTTCTCCTCATTGACCATACGATTCATCTGACAAACATCAAATCACTCCAGGAATATTTTCCATCTCTGTAACGTCGACTTCCCAAAAGACGCCAGATATTACCCCCTGTAGACGTGCCCTGTTCCGAAGAGACGCACAGGACATCAAACTTTTCAAATCTGGTGAGACGCAACACAAGCATCTTCTGCTCCTCAGATGAACAAAAAAAAATCTAAACAAGCCTGCCTCTCGTGATCCTCACAGCCTTCACTTTACCCAAAACTCTCTCCACCAGTTTGGGTATATCAAAATAGATTCTTCAAAATTGGTAATCCAATCAGCTGCTCCTCATTAAGAAAATGGATTCCTACGGGACATTCTCATCACTGTATGCTAATTGCTCAGTTTTCTATTCTTTTGGACAATATTCCAATTCTCCTTGATTACCCCACCATTATATTCACGCTCCACATCAACATCCACTTCTGTCATCTTTTTCAATCTCACTCTCCTCAGTCAGGATCCCCCAGCCGTTCCATGTATTTGATCTATTCCAGAGCTAGCACACCTGATTCAACTTGTTACCTAATCATCAAGCCCTTGAATTGGTGAATCTACTGAGCTTGTTCAGGGCTACAACAAAATTGTGAAAAGTCTGAGGCTCCCGGAGGAGAGGTTTGAGAACCAGTGAAGATTGATATCCTTTACCAACTAGGCCATAAGTGATTGATAAATAAACAAAATTTGCATACATCCCAGAGTGATTCACCGAGTGAAAATGATTCCAAACTCAAATTTGACCCTTTTTATAAAAATAGATAAGCATACTGTGTATATCCCACGCTGAGTTACAGCCTCGTTGACACTGTGCATTTAGCTACAGTAAGCAAAACGAGAAGAGCACTCTGGAACTGCAGTGCCATCAGCCACCCTGATGTATCGACTTTAGCCTAGGGGAGAGTGGGGTAAGATGAGCAAAATTTTCAGCATCACACCATCATGGGAAATATAGTATTCTCTCAAAAAATATATATCTATAAATATTTCAGGATGTTGTGTATCCCGGGAAATAATGAGAATTCATGTAAACATTACAGTTTCGAAAATATAGCTTGTCCAAAAAAAGTTGTCTCTTGGCACAACTTATGGGGAAATGGGGTAAGTTGAGCCATGGGACAGGGTAAGTTATGCCAACTACAATTTTCTGCACAGAAGGGAATATTACCACTACGTTTTTAAAACCATGTTTATCTTTATTTCCCAAACACAATTCAACACAATAACAATGGCTTTTTAAAAACTGTTAATCATCGTAAGCAAAAACTTACCCCATTTCTCCTCTCCTCTCTTCTCTTCTCTTCTCTTCTCTTCTCTTCTCTTCTCTTCTCTTCTCTTCTCTTCTCTTCTCCTCTCCTCTCCTCTGTTCTCCTATTGTCTGTTCTGTTCTGTTCTCCTCTCCTCTCCTCTGCTTTCCTTACAGGGTAAGTTATGCCAACTACAATTTTCTGCACAGAAGGGAATATTACCACTACGTTTTTGAAACCATGTTTATCTTTATTTCCCAAACACAATTCAACACAATAACAATGGCTTTTTAAAAACTGTTAATCATCGTAAGCATCTTTTAACACGGGTTTAATTAGGTGATAACGCCCGAGAAGCCGGTGTTTGTAGGATATATTGGCACGGGTGTTATTGGGCCAGAGACGAAGTCGAGGGTCGGCAAACTGTGTCAATATATACTCCAAACACCGGCTTCAAGGGCATTATCACTTTTATACAATGGGTTACCAACATATTCAAATAATGATTGACATATCTTCATTAAAAATGTTATTTTGAATTTTGATTAATATATTCATGCTATTTTATTCTTATGTAACAGTATACACTTTACGTCCGTTCCCTCGCCCTGACCTGGGCGCGAACCAGGGACGCTCTGCACACGTCGACAGTCACCCTCGAAGCATCGTTACCCATCGCTCCACAAAAGCCGCGGCCCGTGCAGAGCAAGGGGAACCACTACTTCAAGGTCTCAGAGCAAGTGACGTCACCGATTGAAACGCCACTCGCGCTAACTAGCTAGCCATTTCACATCGGCTACATTTACACAATATATAATCCCGACACAAATCTAGGTTTGCTACCCAAGCCGGCTGGCTGTTCGTTCTATCGGTTTGGTTGCCAGAGACGTGACCCAGTCGCTAAGTCTTTTTGTTCCGTATCTATGGACAAAATGTTCCATTGCCATACTGGCAGGCAACATTCTTATCCCTTGCTTGCTAGCCAATTACAGCTAGCTTACAGTCACATCAAACAGTGCAGACAATAACAACAGTAGCTTCATTTGTTTAAGCTGTTTTCTAGTGACATTTATTTGGATGCAAACAACACAGAAAACACAATCACTTCAAACTGAAGCTGGAAAGACTGCAAACTATCTGCACTTCGTTTCATTTGACCTTTTTTCCAATAGACATTTCTTTGTATGTATCCATAAAAATGATGCCTGCTGATTCATGATTTCAACCGGCTGAGAAAAGCTGCCTGCCTGTCTGTCTCGTCCAGACTCCCGACACGCTCGTTACTATGGGACAGCTAGAGATCGAATTTGAAAATTTAAACAATGTTGCAAATGTTGGAGCAACAGACAGCAAGGTTTATACAAATCTCTGCTGTTGAAAATGAAATGTTAGTCTAAAATAAATATGAGATACTGTCCAAATGTTTTTATAGTGGAGATCAAGTTTATAAATTGCAGCTGATGAGACAGTGTATTGCGCAGTCAAATGGAACAGAGCAAATAGGTATTTTAACGTAATAGATTTAGTCGGTGGTAACTTGTGGAATAGACAACGGCTGGAATGCGGTTTTAACCAATCAGCATTCAGGACTAGACCCACCCATTGTATAACACCTAACAAACACTTTGTACTTAAAAAAATATGTTTAACATAGGCCCTATTGCTAACCCATATCCCAGCAATAATGCATTGCATTACGCCTGGGAAGAAAACACTTACATTTGCTCAACTTGCCGTTTGCTCAACCATTGGCTCAACCATTGGCTCAACTTACCCCAAGGCAAACATTTTTACTATATTAGCCCACACAGCTACAAGGATGCACTTTCATGCTAGGTTTATGACCTTATAATGAAGCTTATAGAGACCCCAACTGATGTATAGAACAATCTTAAAAATATCTACTTTGGTTTAGATGCAATCATGAAACCTCGAACACAAATACATTTGACTTGGCGAAAATACTTTTTGGGGACTTAACTTGCTTACCACTTTTTCCATGTGTTTTCTTCCTTCACAGACTCCATGAAATGATGGCCTCTTCCTAAATATTTGGTCAAATCAAACAAGGGTGGCTCAACATATGCCTTTGGTTCAACTTACCCCACTCTCCCCGACATAACATATTTAATTTACACTTATTTAATGTTTTAAAGTCTTCTCTCAACAAATCAATCTTTCAACATGACATGTGCATAATTATTTAGCCTATGTTTGGTGAGGGTGTAAAAATATCACCTGTGTTTGGTGAGGGAGGAAAAATATCACCTGTGTTTGGTGAGGGAGGAAAAATATCACCTATGATAGGCGAGGGAGGAAAAATATCATCTATGTTTGGTGAGGGAGGAATTATCTTCAACTGATGCTCGACAGGGCTTTTAGGTACAGGTAACTCCCAAAATAATGGAAACACTTGAGTAAATGAGGAATACAAAGTATATTAAAAGTAGATGCTTCCACACGGGTGTTGTTCCTGAGTTAATTAAGACACTTTATGTCGGTGTTTCCTTTATTTTGGCAGTTATCTTCTATGATAGGATCATATCTGAGCCACCACCAATCTCTGTCCTTATCATGGTGCTATAAAAACACATATTCTATTCAACTCAACAGAAGTGTCTGGTAAATATTTGAAAAGGGATGTTGATTCTTATCTGCAATCTGGACAAAGCCGGCTGGCCAAGCTAGCCAACTGCTGTGACACAGCCTGCTACGTCAACAATGTCTCTCTCTTTGTGTTCACTTACAGTATAAATAAGCTCACACTGAAGAACTCTCATCTCAGGATTCAGGATTCAGCCTCCCTCAGATAATGGGATCTACATGAAATAATATAAATATATTGCTATTTATGAAGTCAATATCCATATAGGCTTTGCAAATTGATTCATGCATTCATGAGTAGCCTATAAATACGCAACAGTACTGCTATGCAGGGTTTCAAATCAAATCATTCTTCCTGTAAAGATTGCGTTGACGGAGAAGAGCAACATTTCAACCAAGCTTGGGCTAGTTAGTTACTTTTTTTTCATGTTTATCTTTACTTTTTACAGAAAGTTGTCCAGAAAGATAGGAGACTTTTGAACAAATCTCATCTATCAGACAGAATTGAATTGAAAGAATTGAAAAGCTGCAATATTAACACGAGGGCCCATCGAATGTATTTTCAGTCCACTCCTATACTACCTGTTCAGCCACGACTGTGTGGCCACGCACATCATCTAGTTTGCTGACACCACAACTGTGGTAGGCTTGATCTCCGACAATGATGAGACAGCCTACAGAGAGGAAAGCATAGACTTAGTAGTGTGGTGCCAGGACAACAACCTCTCCCTCAATGTCAGCAAGATCAAGGAGCTGATTGTGGACTACAGGAGAAAGAGGGGATAGCACGCCCCCATCCACATAGACAGGGCTTTAGTGATTTGGCATGGGTCCTTGGATTCACCCCCCAAAAAAAACACAATTATACAGCTGCACCATCGAGAGCATCTTGACTGGCTGCATCACCGCTTGGTATGGAAAAGGCACCACCCTCGACCACAAAGAGTTAGAGGGTGATGTGGCAGCCCAGTACATCACTGGGGCCGACCTCGCTGCCAGCCAGGACCTTTATATCACGCGTGCTGAAAAATTGACAAAGACTCCAGCCACCCAAACCATAGACTGTTCACTCTGCTACAGTCGGGCAAATGATACCGGAGCATCGGCTCTCGGACCAACAGGCTCCGAGACAGCTTCTGCCACCAAGCAATAAGACTTCTAAATAGCAATACGACTGCTAAATAGTTAATTAAATGATTAACCGGACTATCTGCACTGATCCTATCTTTGCAAAGACTCTATGCACACTCACAAGACTATATATAAACACTACATTCACAGTCACTCACACACACACTACACTCTCACACAAAACACTACATTTGCACACACATACAAAACAAACACACACACACACACACACACTTTTACACTCATCATACAGTGGGGCAAAAAAGTATTTAGTCAGCCACCAATTGTGCAAGTTCTCCCACTTAAAAAGATGAGAGAGGCCTGTAATTTTAGTCATAGGTACACTTCAACTATGACAGACAAAATGAGAAAAAAAATTCAGAAAATCATATTGTACGATTTTTAATGAATTTATTTGCAAATTATGGTGGAAAATAAGTATTTGGTCAATAACAAAAGTTTCTCAATACTTTGTTATATACCCTTTGTTGGCAATGACAGAGGTCAAACGTTTTCTGTAAGTCTTCACAAGGTTTTCACACACTGTTGCTGGTATTTTGGCACATTCCTCCATGCAGATCTCCTCTAGAGCAGTGATGTTTTGGGGCTGTTGCTGGGCAACACGGACTTTCAACTCCCTCCAAAGATTTTCTATGGGGTTGAGATCTGGAGACTGGCTAGGCCACTCCAGGACCTTGAAATGCTTCTTACGAAGCCACTCCTTCGTTGCCTGGGCGGTGTGTTTGGGATCATTGTCATGCTGAAAGACCCAGCCACGTTTCATCTTCAATGCCCTTGCTGATGGAAGGAGGTTTTCACTCAAAATCTCACAATACATGGCCCCATTCATTCTTTCCTTTACACGGATCAGTCGTCCTGGTCCCTTTGCAGAAAAACAGCCACAAAGCATGACGTTTCCACCCCCATGCTTCACAGTAGGTATGGTGTTCTTTGGATGCAACTCAGCATTCTTTATCCTCCAAACACAACGAGTTGAGTTTTTACCAAAAAGTTCTATTTTGGTTTCATCTGACCATATGACATTCTCCCAATCTTCTTCTGGATCATCCAAATGCTCTCTAGCAAACTTCAGACGGGCCTGGACATGTACTGGCTTAAGCAGGGGGACACGTCTGGCACTGCAGGATTTGAGTCCCTGGCGGCGTAGTGTGTTACTTATGGTAGACTTTGTTACTTTGGTCCCAGCTCTCTGCAGGTCATTCACTAGGTCCCCCCGTGTGGTTCTGGGATTTTTTCTCACCATTCTTGTGATCATTTTGACCCCATGGGGTGAGGTCTTGCGTGGAGCCCCAGATCGAGGGAGATTATCAGTGGTCTTGTATGTCTTCCATTTCCTAATAATTGCTCCCACAGTTGATTTCTTCAAACCAAGCTGCTTACCTATTGCAGATTCAGTCTTCCCAGCCTGGTGCAGGTCTACAATTTTGTTTCTGGTGTCCTTTGACAGCTCTTTGGTTTTGGCCACAGTGGAGTTTGGAGTGTGACTGTTTGAGGTTGTGGACAGGTGTCTTTTATACTGATAACAAGTTCAAACAGGTGCCATTAATACAGGTAACGAGTGGAGGACAGAGGAGCCTCTTAAAGAAGAAGTTACAGGTCTGTGAGAGGCAGAAATCTTGCTTGTTTGTAGGTGACCAAATACTTATTTTCCCCCATAATTTGCAAATAAATTCATAAAAAATCGTACAATGTGATTTTCTGGATTTTTAAATTTTTTTGTCTGTCATAGTTGAAGTGTACCTATGATGAAAATTACAGGCCTCTCTTATATTTTTAAGTGGGAGAACTTGCACAATTGGTGGCTGACTAAATACTTTTTTGCCCCACTGTATATATTTACAGTGCCTTCAGAAGTTTTCACACCACTTGACTTTGACCACATTTTGATGTGTAAAAAGGTGGGAGTAAAATGTATTTAATTGTCATTTTCTGTAAACAATATACAAAATGCTCTGTCAAAATGTAAGAAAAATAACATTTGTAAAAAAAAAAGTTTTACAAAAATAAACACTAATATATATTGATTACATATTTAACCTCCTGAGTTAATACATGTGATACATTAATCATCTTTGGCAGCGTTTACAGCTGTGTTTTTGGGTAAGTCACTAAGCTCTTTGCACACCTGTATTGTAAAATATTTGATCTATTATTATTTTTAGTGGTGTGGGGGCTATGCTTTGGCAAAGTGGGTGGGGTTATATCCTTCCTGTTTGGCCCTGTCCGGGGGTGACCTCGGATGGGGCCACAGTGTCTCCTGACCCCTCCTGTCTCAGCCTCCAGTATTTATGCTGCAGTAGTTTATGTGTCGGGGGGCTGGGGTCAGTTTGTTATATCTGGAGTACTTCTCCTGTCCTATTCGGTGTCCTGTGTGAATCTAAGTGTGCGTTCTCTAATTCTCTCCTTCTCTCTTTCTTTCTCTCTCTCGGAGGACCTGAGCCCTAGGACCTGAGCTCCAGGACTACCTGACATGATGACTCCTTGCTGTCCCCAGTCCACCTGGCCATGCTGCTGTTCCAGTTTCAACTGACCTGAGCCCTAGGACCATGCCCCAGGACTACCTGACATGATGACTCCTTGCTGTCCCCAGTCCACCTGGCCATGCTGCTGCTCCAGTTTCAACTTCCACCTGACTGTGCTGCTGCTCCAGTTTCAACTGTTCTGCCTTATTATTATTCGACCATGCTGGTCATTTATGAACATTTGAACATCTTGGCCATGTTCTGTTATAATCTCCACCCGGCACAGCCAGAAGAGGACTGGCCACCCCACATAGCCTGGTTCCTCTCTAGGTTTCTTCCTAGGTTTTGGCCTTTCTAGGGAGTTTTTCCTAGCCACCGTGCTTCTACACCTGCATTGCTTGCTGTTTGGGGTTTTAGGCTGGGTTTCTGTACAGCACTTTGAGATATCAGCTGATGTACGAAGGGCTATATAAATACATTTGATTTGATTTATTTTTAGAACGCTGTCAAGTTAGATGTTGATCATTGCTACACAGCCATTTTCATGTCTTTCCATTGATTTTCAAGCAGATTTGAGTCAAAACTGTAACTAGGCCCCTCAGGAACATTTGAATGTCATCTTGGTAAGCATCTCCAGTGTATATTTGGCCTTGTGATTTAGGTTATTGTCCTGCTGAAAGGTGAATTTGTCTCCCAGTATCTGTTTGAAAGCATACTGAACCTGGTTCTCCTCTAGGATTTTGCATGTGCTTAGCTCTATTCAGATGATTTTTTACAACAACAAAAAACTCCTTATCGTTGGCAAGCATACCCACAACATGAAGCAGCCACATCATGCTTGAAAATATGAAGAGTGGTACTAAGTAATGTGTTATGTTAGATTTGCCCCAAACATAAAGCTTTGTATTGAGGACATAGAGTTCTCCATCCAAAGTGTAATTAATAACTTCACCGTGCTCAAAGGGATATTCAATGTCTGTATTATTTTTATTATACATCTACCAATAGGTGCCCTTCTTTGCGAGACATTGAAAAACCTCCATGGTCCTTGTAGTTGGATCTGTGTTTAAAATTCTTATTTAGACTTGCCATAACAAAGGGGTTGAAAGCGTATTGACACAAGACATTTCAGCTTTTCATTTTGAATTAATTTCAAAACATTTAAAAAACATAATTCCACTTTGACATCATGGGGTATTGTGTGTAGGTCAGTGACACAAAATATACATTTAATCCATTTTAAATTCAGGCTGTAACAACAACAAAATGTGGAAAAAGTAAAGGGGTGTGAAAACTTTCTGAAGGCACTGTATCCTGATACCTAGTCACTTTAACATGTCTTCATTTACATATCTACCTCAATTACCTAATACCTAATGGGGTAGCAGGGTAGCCTAGTGGTTAGAGCCTTGGACTAGGGCGTTGGACAGGAAGGTTGCAAGTTCAAACCCCTGAGCTGACAAGGTACAAATCTGTTGTTCTACCCCTGAACCGACTGTTCCTAGGCCATCATTGAAAATAAGAATTTGTTCTTAACTGACTTGCCTAGTTAAATAAAAATAACAAATACCTGGAACTGGTACTCTGTGTACATAGCTCCATTTGTGTGTATTTCATTTTATTCCTCTTGTATTCACCCTTTTTCTTTTTATTATAATTTTTTAAACTCTGTATCATTGGGTAGGGATCGTAAGCAAGCATTTTACCTTAACGTCTACACTCGTTGTATTCGGCTCATGTGACACATAACATGTGATTTAATGTGTCATTTCATTGAGTTGACCCGTATATATCTTATATATCTCCTTCCGATTGATGTATAACTTTAATAAGCAATGATAATATATTTTTCTCCTGTTTCCTGTGAGAGTATTACTAAACATTAACCCATAGAAGCCTCATCTTTGAAAATAATAAATTCATCACCAAGTCTTTGTTCATGCATGCCTATCCATTGGTTGGTTGGTTGGTTCTTCACCTTGTTTGTTAGAGATCACTCATTATGTCACGTAGACACATTCTGTGAAAAGTCACCGTTACCCAAGTTGAACCAGATGCTTTCAGGCAGACAGATGTCAACGTGCAGGGAAACAGAGACTGATGATTAGCGGCTGGAGTGAATGGTGATTGAAAAAAATACAACACATGAAAATACACTTTGACCTCCAGCAGATATGTCACACGCTCCCCCATCAGATATCAGTTATGTTGGATGGTCAGATAGCTGGTGTGTCCATCCACTCAAGATTGAAAGAAAATGTAGGACTTGAAGCTAAAACACTTATAACATGTCATAACAGTCACTGGAGTATATCCCGACTCCGCACATAAAGTCTCATAACAATGGTGAACATTTTCCTATCTACAAGTTTTATCTAACTATTCCCTATCTCCCAAATGCATGTGTTTGGCCTATAGTGTATAGCCTACAGCAGTCTATAGTGTATAGCCTAGAGCAGTCTATACTGTGTAGGCTAGAGCAGTCTATAGTGAATAGCAGTGGAGGCTCTTCAGAGGAAGAGGGGGAGGACCATCCACCTCTGTGAATTTCATAAAAATAAAAATAGTGAAACATTAAAGTTATCCTTTTTTAGATAAAACTATGCTTAATATTTACACATCACCAAATAATGTATTAAAACACACTGTTTTGCAATGAAGGTTCTACAGGAGCTTCAACAGCAGTCTGTAGGGTAGCACCATTGTGTAGCTGGAGGACAGCTAGCTTCTGTCCTCCTCTGGGTATATTGACTTCTGTACAAAACCTAGGAGGCTCATGGTTCTCATCCCCTTCCATAGACTTCCATAGTAGTTATGATAGGTTGGAGGAAGTCCTCCAACCTATCAGAGCTCTTGCAGCATGAACTGACATGTTGTCCACCCAATCAAAGGATCAGAGAATGAATCTAGTACTGAAAGCATAAGCTACGGCAAGCTAGCAGTGCATACATGTATTTTTTACATTTTTATTTTTTTATTTTTTTATTTAACTAGGCAAGTCAGTTAAGATCAAATTCTTATTTAAAATTACATCCTACTGTAGTAATTAAAATGTGGTGAGTAGTTGACTCGAGAGAGAGAGAATGACAATTAGTCGCACAGTTTATAACAAATTCATTTCTTCCAAAATTAAGGAGAAGAGAGGGTGAGAGGGAGAACTAGCTATATTTTGCATTACTGTATATATACAGTTGAAGTCGGTAATTTACATACACCTTAGCCAAATACATTTAAACTCAGTTTTTCACAATTCCTGACATTTAATCAGAGTAAAAATTCCCTGTCTTAAGTCAGTTAGGATCACCACTTTATTTTAAGAATGTGAAATGTCAGAATAATTGTAGAGAGAATGATTTATTTCATATTTTATTGCTTTCATCACATTCCCAGTGGGTCACAAGTTTACATAAACTCAATTAGTATTTGGTAGCATTGCCTTTAAATTGTTTAACTTGGGTCAAACGTTTTGGGTAGCCTTCCACAAGCTTCCCACAATAAATTGGGGGAATTTTTGTCCCAGTCTTCTTGACAGAGCTGGTGTAACTGTGATCACACTCTCCGTTAGCTGATATGAGCAAGACCTTTAAACAGGTCAACATTCACAAGGCTGCGGGGCCAGATAGATTACCAGGACATGTAGTCAGTGCATGCGCACACCAACTGGCAAGTGTCTTCACTGACATGTTGAACCTCTCCCCGAGGAAATCTGTAATACCTACATGTTTCAAGCAGACCACCATTGTCCATGTGGCCAAGAAAGCAAAGTTTTTTTTTTTAAATTATTTAACCTTTATTTAACTAAGCAGGCCAGTTAAGAACAAATTCCTATTTACAATGACGGCCTACCCCAGCCAAACCCTAACCCAGACGACGCTGGGCCAATTGTGCGCTGCCCTATGGTACTCCCAATCACGGCCGGGTGTGATACAGCCTGGAACCGAACCAGGGTCTGTAGTGACACCTCTAGCACTGGGATGCAGTGCCTTAGACTGCTGTGCCAGTCTGGTAACCTGCCTAAATGTCTACTGCCCTGTAGCACTCATGTCGGTAGCCATGAAGTGCTTTGAAAGGCTGGTCATGGTTCACATCAACACCATCATCCCAGAAACCCTACACCCACTCCAATTTGCATACTGACCCAACAGATCCACAGATGATGCCATCTCAATCACACTCCACACTGCCCTTTCCCACCTGAACAAAAGAAACACCTATGTGAGAATGCTGTTCATTGACGACAGCATAGTGTTCAACAACATAATGCCCACAATGCTCATTATTAAGCTACGGACCCTGGGACTAAACACCTCCCTCTGCAACTGAATTCTGAACTACACATCTGCCTCACTGATCCTCAACACGGGGGCCCCTCAGTGGTGCGTGCTTAGTCCCCTCCTGTACTCCCTATTCACCCACGACTGCACGGCCAAGCACAACTCCATCATCATTAAGTTTGCTGATGGCACAACGATGGTAGGCCTGATCACCGACAACGATGAGGTAGCCTATAGGGAGGTGAGAGACCTGGCAGTGTGGTGCCAGGACAACAATTTTTCCCTCAATGTGAGCAAGACAAAGGAGATGATTGTGGACTACAGGAAAAGGAGGGCTGAACACACCCCCCATTCACATCGACTGGGCTGTAGTGGAGCAGGTCGAGAGTTTCAATTTTCTTGGTGTCGTCATCACTCACAAACTATCATGGTCCAAACACACCAAGAAAGTTGTGAAGAGGACACAACAATGCCTTTACCCCCTCAGGAGACTGAAAAAATTTGGCATGGGTCCCCAAGTTTTACAGCTGCACCATTGAGAGCATATTGACCAGTTGCATCACCCCCTGGGTATGGCAACTGCTCGGCATCCGACCGTAAGGCACTACAGAGGGTAGTGCATATGGCCCAGTATATCACTGGGGCCAAGCTTCCTGCCATCCAGGACCTTTAAACTAGGTGGTGTCCGAGGAAGGCCCCAAAAAATGTCAGACTCCAGTCACCCATCTCATAGACTGTTCTCTCTTCTACCGCACGGCAAATTTTTGGTGGCTGGTCTCTGTCCATTTTATGCAAATAAGAACCTTACAAATTCTTAGAAACAGACAGTGTTTTAATTGAATTGTTTAATGAACACATAAGAAATAAATTCATCTAACACCCCCAGCCCCTTTGTTTTTACACTGTTGTCACTCGCTGTTTATTATCTATGCAAAGTCACTTTACCCCTACCTACATATACAAATTACCTCGACTAACATTTACCACTGCACATTGACTCCCTCATTATTGTTGTTTTCTTAAAACTGCATTGTTGGTTCAGAGCTTGTTAGTAAGCATTTCATGGTAAGGTCTACCTACACCTGTTGTATTCGGCGCACGTGACAAATAAAATTAGATTTGATAAACATACCTGCATTTGTCCAATAGAAACTGTAGTTTGCAACAGTTGGACTAATGATTACAACCAAGATCAAATTCAATACATGCACAGGCACCTTGATTACTCCATTTTCTCTCGACCTGTGCACCTACTGTATGTTGTAGACTTTCATTCGTAGGCTTGAGTGTCATGTAGTAGCCTAAATCTATTGTTGTTACATTGAACTGGGTGAATGGAATATGAATTACAGTCATCCAATATGTTGTAATAGAAATAAAGCCAGGGTCATAATTTAAAAAACAAATGTCAGTAACATCTTCCTCCCTCATCTTAAATGGCACCAACCGCCACTGGTGTATAGCCTACAGCAGTCTATGCCTCATGACTCAGTGTGTAAACATTTTGTTTTTGTCTAATCATATCACTGTGTTTTTGCTATTGAGGTAGCCATTAGCCTTTAGGCAATGATTTGTTATGGTGATCCCTATCCTTCGTGTTATTCGACCTCTGCTCATATTGCACGTGTTTACCTTTACCCAGTAACCAGGACGACAGGGTTCACGTCTCTGGATGATTTCTGTTAGTGCTGCGTTTTTCCTAAAGATAGACAGAGAGTATCCTTTTACCTAGAAGTCAGAGGGGTCTCCTACGAATCAGTTTTGATTAACTTTTTATGGCTGCAGGGGCAGTATTGAGTAGCTTGGATGAAAGGTGCCCATATCAAACGGCCTGCTCCTCAGTCATAGTTGCTAATATTTGCATAATATTAGTAGTATTTGATAGAAAACACTCTGACGTTTCTAAAACTGTTTGAATTATGTCTGTGAGTATAACAGAACTCATATTTCATATTTCTGTAGGGTTTCTGTATAGCACTTTGAGATATCAGCTGATGTACGAAGGGCTATATAAATAAATTTGATTTGATTTGATATTGGCAGGCAAAATCCTGAGTTGAAATCAAAACAGGAAGTCAGAAATCTGAGCTTGTATGTATTCACCAGAGTCACCAATGAAATCCCCTTGAGATATGAATGATGTTGCACTGCCTAGGGGTCAACCATCAATAGAAATTATAATGAGGCTTCTATGTTGTTGTGGGAGTGAATGAGAGCAGAATATATCAGATATACATCAAGCAGCCATTTTGTGATTGCACTTTTTCCTCATGGCTCACGAAGACAAGAAGGAATACTCTGGTTGGAACTTTATTGAAGCTATATGTTAAAAACATCCTAATGATTGATTCTGTACTTAGTTTGAAATGTTTCTTCGACCTGTAATATAACTTTTTGAAGTTTTTGTCCGATATAACGCTGACCAGAGTTAGCGTTTGGATATGTATACCAAACGCGCTAACAAAAGAAGGTATTTGGACATAAATAGCGGAAATTTTCAAACAAAACAAACATTTATTGTGGACCTGTGATTCCTGGAGTGCTTTCTGATGTAGATCATCAAAGGTAAGGGAATATTTATCATGTAATTTCTTGTTTATGTTGACGCCATCTTTGCGGCTGTGGTGAAGTCCTATGAGTGTCATCTGATGAAGATAATTTAAGGTTAGGGATACATTTTCATCTTTATTTCTGGTTTTTGTGAATGCTACATTTTGCTGGAAAATGGCTGTGCTTATTGTGATTTGGTGGAGACCTAACATAATCGTTGTAGTGCTTTCGCTGAAAAGCCTATTTGAAATCGGACACTTTGGTGGGATTAACAACGAGAATAGCTTTAAAATGATATGAGACACATGTACGTTTTAGGAATTGTAATTATGCGATTTCTGTGGTTTGAATTTGGCGCCCTCTATTTTCACTGGCAGTTGTCATATCGATCCTGGTATCGGGATTGCAGCCATGAAAGGTTAAGTACTTTGCTGTTGATTGTTTTCAATTAAAATGGTCAAAAGAAACATATCTTCTTAGCAAAGAACAATTTCTCAAACAAGAACTGTCTGAGTAGGGAGGGAAAAACTGAAAACTAGCTGTTGGCAGAGAGGTTTGGAACTTTTTATTTTTTGTCTATTAAACAATTTACCACCTGGTGATGTCACCAGGCAGGCCAAAACTCCATCCCACCACAACAGACTGTAATTTCAGCCGTCTTCTCGAACAGCATACACTAAAAAGGCCATTATCATAGTCATTATTTTCACAATATCACAGGATTATTCCATCCTCGTAGTGGAAATATTCATTGAGTGTACAAAACATTAGGAACACCGTCCTAATATTCAGTTACACCCCCTTTTGGCCTCAGAACAGCCTCAGTTTCGTCGGGGCATGGTAGGCCGTCATTGTAAATAAGAATTTGTTCATAACTGACTTGCCTAATTAGGTAAAGGTTAAATAAATACAAGGAGTTGAAAGCATTCCACAGGGATGCTGGCCCATGTTGACTCCAATGCTTCCCACAGTTGTATCAAGTTGGCTTTATGGACCATTGTTGATACACACAGGAAACCATCGTGTGAAAAACCCAGCAGCGTTGCAGTTCCTGACACACTCAAACCGGTGCGCCTGGCACCTACTACCCTACCCCATTCAAAGGCACTTACAGATTTTGTCTTGCCCATTCACCCTCTGAATGGCACACATACACAATGCATGTTTCAATTGTCTCAAGTCTTAAAAATCCTTCTTTAACCTGTCTTCTCCCCTTCATCTACACTGATTGAAGTGGATTTAACAAGTGACATCAATAAGGGATCATAGACTGACCAGCTGAATCCAGATGAAAGCTATGTCATGGAAAGAGCAGGTGTTTCTAATGATTTGTACACTCAGTATATATAAAACACAGGCAAATTTGGTTTTTGACTCCATTGGGACTTTACAATTTGTATTAATCAAATGTTTTTTTTGTGTGTTAAAAAATTGTATAATGTTAACATACCTATTACATTATTTAATGACAGAATACATTTGAAACTTCATGCACAGTAAAACATTTGTATGACAAATACAATTATTATGATAAAATTATTTTAAAATGACGAGAGGGGGGGGGGTGAAAGGTGCTCATGCTTTGACAAGCATACCAGAGACTGAATTAACGATAAGTCGTCAAATAAAGCCTGCTGAACTAGCCAGATAACTTTTCTTTCATTTTGATTTCTCCTATCAATGAAAATGTGGCACTGACTTACCCAGGGATTGATGTTTCAGCATTGTCTCAATGAAAAGTTTGGCGTTCGACTAGCCACGTGCGACATGCATACGCAGTTACAAGTGAAGTTCCCCCTCCTTATTTTCAGCACTTATCAAATGTCAAACTTGAATGTTGTGAAAATTCTGTGCAACTTCCAGCGCACGTTTACTGTGAACACTGAGGCTGTACCTGCTTTAAGTTACAGTTTTACTGTGAATACTGAGGCTGTACCTGCTCTAAGTTACAGTTTTACTGTGAACACTGAGGCTGTACCCGCTTTAAGTTACAGTTTTAACAGTGGCCAAGTAGGCTACTGTGGCCATTTGGTCATAATGTAGGCTTACCAGAGTGGCACACCATCAAAAACATTGGAGAAAATGCATCCCATAACATTTTAACATGGAAATAGCTGTTCTATCATTCAGCCTACAGTAGCAGCCAATGTGTGGTGTTCAATGTAGGCCTACATTCCATGAGACGTCTGAAAAAAACATGCAGGGCTTGGCATTCATCTGTTTATCCATGTGTCCTTCAGACAAGGAGAAGGCTTTAAATATTGTGTTGTTTGATGCAAAAAACTACTACAAAATAAAATGCATTATGATTCCCATACCAATATAACAAAGAATCAGACAAATGATGCTACCCTCTGCCTATTGGCTACTTAGCTTATGCAAGCCTGTCTGAAAATACAACAACGCCCCTTTAAGACAAAAAAAAGCTCTTCGCTTTCCAAAGATGTTGAGAAATGTACACGTTTTGTGCTCTTATGGGGGAAGCAATCACTCAAATCAAATCACATTTTATTTGTCACATACATGGTTAGCAGATGTTAGTGCGAGTGTAGTGAAATGCTTGTGCTTCCAGTTCCGACAATGCAGTAATAACCAACAAGTAATCTAACCTAACAATTCCAAAACTACTACCTTATAGACACAAGTGTAAGGGGATAAAGAATATGTACATAAAGATATATGAATGAGTGATGGTACAGAACGGCATAGGCAAGATGCAGTAGATGGTATCGAGTACAGTATATACATATGAGATGAGTAATGTAGGGTATGTAAACAAAGTGGCATAGTTTAAAGTGGCTAGTGATACATGTATTACATAAAGATGCAGTACTTTTGGTTTTATTAATTTATTGCCACCGGGGACCAGTGGTGTAAATGTTAAACTGCTTACTGACTATACACTGTAACATTGCTGCATGATTGTAGCGGGTTTACTAACACATTAGTTCTATTAGCTATGTTGACTAGGACGTTACTTTAGCTAATATGGTGACAACGAAGCAGGTTTCTTTCTCCTGGTCACATACAGCTGATATTGTGCATTGAAGCCCACAAGCGACGGAGTGAAAAGGTGAGAGAAGGAATACAACGTGGCTGCTAAGAAAGTGAAATGTGTTTACACGTGATCAGGGGTCATTTCACCAATTCTGTTGAAAAACATTTCTTAAACAGAAGCAAATGAAACGGGGATTAAAAAAATACCGGAATTTGTCTAATAGAAACTCTCGTTTGTTGGATTAATGATTACACACAAATCAGCTAGATGCAGGCAAGAGTGTGCAAGGCGGTATTGAATGTGTCACTTTCTGTCCATGTGTCACTGTCTGTAATCTCAAATTTTTCTCTTGACTTGTGTGTACGTTGTAAACTTTTATTCATAGGCTAGGTTGAAGCAACCTCATGATTGGTATTGGGAAAATACTACTACATGAGTATGAGTATCATGTAGTAGCCTAAACCTATCAATGTTACATTGAACTGGGTGAATGGAATATGAATGACAGCCGTCCAATATGCTGTAATAGAAATAAGGCCATGCATGTGAATTTTTTTGTTGTTGTCCTCCCTCATCATAAACGGCACTGACCGCCACTGCCACTAATATAATGAAACTCAAAACCTGTCAGTCTCCTGCAATAGGGAAGAGGATTTTGTGACGGATTACAATACAGTGTATACCAACTGTCATGACGTGGCCCTTTCTGGGTATAGATGGTGGCATCCCCTTCTCTCTCTCCTACACCCAGGTTCTGTTATCTCAGGTCGTAAATTCCTGGAGGAGACCCTCTCCTCCTGGCCATGCAGTATAGAGAGAGAGAGTTTCACAGTAGAACAAAGGAACTTCTTCTACATCACAGAACTTGAGAACTGAACAATATCCATGTTTTGGAGAATATGTAAACGGTCGGTGGAGAAGCCAGCTACGACCCGGTCCATTTTGTTTCATGTTTGTGACCTCATGAAAGACAATACAGCCACATTACCATAACTCTGTTTATACAGGTGCCTCCGTTATGAGGTTTGCATCTAATTCTTGTATAAAATGAATGAGTAATGATGAAACTATTTGTGAAATGATGTAAGGCGATGTTAAACCTTTGATGAAAGAGAATTGTATTCCCTTTAAAGTTGAACCTAGTCATTGGCCCGCCCCCGTGAGCAACAGACATGATCTGGCGTCATGGAACAAGCCTTTTCTACTGTTACTAATAAAAAACCCTCCCGAAGAAATCCTCTTCAGACCACGCGTACCTCGATGGACACCGAGGGGGAACAGGTTGAGTTTAAACCACGCGCACCTCGATGGACACCGATGGGGCGCAGGTTGAGTTCAGACCACAAAAAAATCAATGTCCGCTAAGGTTACAATGGTAGTTGAATTCCTAACCATACCACGTGGAACATTGGCTACACAGGTGGAAATGGTTCAAGTCTGAGACTATCAATCCCGACAGAATAAGAGCAAATCTTAGATACTAATTAAAAGTCTGCAGCTAGAAATGATGTCAACCTGGGATGCGAAGACCGACAACCGCCGAAACATCTATACTATGAGAACATTTCTGAATGGTACTCTGAAGTATCCATTCTAACCACGGAAATACTTTTGATCTTCAGGGAGGCAGAGAGAGAGACCATGAACTGACTCTCCAACAGAGATCATGACGACACACTGGGCATAAATATATATATATTGATTGCAATTATACTCAAATTAGTGAGTGTTCATGTGCAAAGGATTAGCATTTCAATTAATAGAATTATCAACTGTGTAGTGACTCCTTCTGTTCTTTCCTGCCTTTTCAGTCCACACCCACTTACCTTTGTCAACCAAGTCGTCCTATCGGCTTAGCCCACTAGGGAACCTCCCCTATCATTTCCTTGTAACCATATCTACTGTTTGTTTATGCATTTCTGTGATTATTTAGTTAGTAAATAAATTATTAACACAATTGATGTATGAATGATTCATAGTAAAGGCTGGGTTCGTGCAGATAACCAACAATTTACAACGTTTGGAATGAGACTAACGAGAGGTAAAGAATAATTCATTAATAAGAATAATTGATCAGATATTAAAATATCTGAATAGTTATATTACGAAAATTATAACTTTAATCTGAAGATTTTCCTTGGTGCCTCGACTTCCTAGTTAATTACATTTACGTGTTTAGTTTAATGACGTAATATGAATTACAGAGAATTGATTTGATAAAATAACAGCCTTCACTTTAATGATGCCAAAGACACAACATACTTAAAAATAATTTAATTATATAGCACTGTAAACTCTATTTAGAAATAATATATATACACTCATTTTCTAATTGAGATAAAAAAATGATTCCCAGTTATAATAGCATTTTATTTATATTGCGGAGGGTGACATACTGAAGCAGTAGATCTCCTTTCAATAGTTCAAATTGTGTCCTGCAGGTCATCTATGTTATTGGGGGGGGGGCATTTTCATCTTTAAAATGGTATCTTTAAAACATATTGTCAGGGACTACCTCTACACTGCCAGCCTATTTGTTTAATGAACTGATAACCAACGCCTGATTACAGACCAATTGTTCATTAATGACTTGTAGATAACTTTGTGTTATATTTGATTGGTCAATATACTTGTTACGTACGCCTCTAGGAAGAGGGAACGCAACACCCTGCTACAACTCAACTCCCCGTGGAGTGAAAGAGGTGTGGGATTGTAGGTGAGAGTAAGGATGACAAAAGCAGAGAATTACCGTTTACTGGGAATTTATTCCAGCACATGGTAAATTTGGGGGAAGGGGGCTGAACGGAACAAGCAAAGAAAATAAATATCAAAGCCCCCTCTCCTACTTTACCTGCCTACCCACTACTTACCTAACTTAGCACCACCTGGTGCGCTAACCAAAATACAGGGGGTGGTTTGCCCAGGTCTTACCTAGTGTGCATAGACAGTGACTACTACAGGTTATGTATGCCCGCGGGCCTCTTCCCTAAGCACTCCCTAGGTGCCTTCACGCCCAGGAACAAATGAAACAGAATTTTCCAAACAATTTAACAAAAAAACTCTGAGAAACAACACAGGTCATGAAATAAGCTCTGACTGAGCAGCAAACTAACAAAGAACATAACCATCAGCTCTTCTCAGCAATAACCAGCATAGTACATACCAAATCTCTTTCTGAGAAACAACCAACACAGGCTATCATCCTCAGCTCTATCTGAGAAACAACCAATGCCTCAGCTCTCTCCTAACAAAGGAATACTGGCTTTTCTAGCTTCTGAATGAGTCTGTAATTACAGACAGCTGTATCCATTGAGGAGAGTGCGGGGGTCAGCTCCAATTAGCAATCAGCTGCTTGAGGGAATTTCAGGAATCCATCCTGAAACACACACATAACAAAACCATAACACATAATAGCATTTCTGCATATTCATTCTTCAATAGCTCTTTGACAAGTGTGCCATGACTATGAAAATGACAGAAATCCACTTTTATATCAAAAACAACATTTTTTCGGCATACAATCTTATAATCTTGCCATGGCTATGAAAATGAAGGATAAGGCTGGACAAAATCCACTTATTTTTATAAAATGTATCATTTTCATAGACAGCATGCTTAAGTGTAGGAGCTTTTGAAGAGGGAAAACCACCCTAAAATAAATAATCTAAATGTCAACATCCTCCCCTGATTCCGAATATATCATTTTCATAGTTATGGCACGCTTTGTGTAAGAGCTATTGAAGAATGAAAGCTTTTTAAAATTTTAATAAAAAGACATTTTAACAAATTAAGAGGATTTTTGTCCATCCTCCCCTGATTCAGAATATAGCATTTTCAGAGTCAAGTCTGGCTGGTTTCAATAGCTATTGACAAGAGAACTGAATATCCAATATAAAACAAATTTGACCTCAGTTCACGTAGCTAATGTTTTGGAGGTGTATCTGCTTGGATCTGTCAAATCGTTAAGCAGCTGTGCTTGATCATTGTTAGGAAGCCACACCCGTCCAACTCACATAAGTTTAGAATGAGCAAGTGTGGGCTACAGGCCAGGGGTATACAACTCTTACTATGCTGTTTTTTTGTTCTACCTGCTTTGCATACACCTGGTGTTCTAGGTCTGAATCATTCCCTGATTAGAGGAGAACAATGAAAAAAAAGCAGTGGAACTGACTTCAATGTCCAGAATTGAATTTGAGGGCTTTAGACCTATAGAAATATTGACACTAAGATTGAAAATCATTAAACAAAACAATGAAGATTTCTGTCAGCCTAATCAAGGTGCAGGTTACATCTCACATTCTGCAAGGGGGTTTAGCTTAATGTTCCGTGCAGCCAATGGCAATGTCCGCTTTAGGTATAGTGTCAGGAGCCTCTTGTGGATTTGACGGCTCTAATGCAGTTCCACCTCCGACACCACCGACACAAACGCTATCCGCTACAGCGGATCTGACTGAATAGAGCCCTAACTTTTTTTTTTCATATGTTGATTGCCATGTTCTTGTGGAATGCTGTTATGAAATAATGTTGGCGATTGGCAAGCTAGTCTACATACTTTCCAAATGGAAACATGGGACATTTTGATAAGATAATGCAAACGGTCCACCTTTATAATAACGTGTTGCTCTGACAAGCGATGTCATTCGTTGAGTACTAGGCTAGGGTATGTTGAGCTATTCTTAACATTCAGCATCAATGAGCATAGGGCCACATTTCTAACACTTAGTACTTTTTTAAAACACAACATCATCTCAGGCCCTGTTGTTACCTCATATCCCAGCGAAAAATGCCTTGCATTACGCCTGGAAGAAAACACTTGGCTTTTCATAATTTGAACCTGGCTAATCACACGAATGGGAGGTGTCTTCAAAATAGTATGCATATTATATATAAAATTGTCAAAATGTGATCATCATTTGTATGCGGTATATTGATTAGCCATTGGCTCAACTTGCCAAACAGCTACAAGGATGCACTTTCATGCTAGGTTTAGGACCTCATATTGTATCTTATAGAGACCCTAACTGATGTATAAAACAATCTTGAAACTACAATGCCTTCATAAAGTATTCACACCTGTTGACTTTTTCCACATTTTGTTGTGTTACAAAGTGGGATTAAAATGTATTTAATTATCATTTTTTTTGTCAAAGATCTACACAAAATAATCTATAATGTCAAAGTCTGAGAAAATATTTTTATGTTTTTGTATGGAAATTAAAACACTATCTTGACAAGATTCAACCCCCTGAGTCAATACATGTTAGAATCACCTTTGGCAGCGATGACAGCTGTGAGTCTTTCTGGGTAAGTCTCTAAGAGCTTTGCACAACTGGATTGTACAATATTTGCCCATTATTATTTTTAAAATACTTCAAGCTCTGTCAAGTTGATTGTTGATCATTGCTAGACAGCCATTTTCAAGTCTTGCCATCTATTTTCAAGCTGATTTAAGTCGAAACGGTAACTAGGCCACTCAGGAACATTCAATGTCTTCTTGGTAAGTAACGCCAGTGTATATTTGGCCTCGTGTTTTAGGTTGTTGTCCTGCTGAAAGGTGAATTCCTCTCCCAGTGTCTGTTGGAAAGCTGAACCAGGTTTTCCTCTAGGATTTTGCCTGTGCTTAGCTCTATTTTCCTTTTTATCCTAAAAAACGTCCTAGTCCTTGCCAATGACAAGCATACCCATAACATGATGCAGCCACCATCATGCTTGAAAATTTGAAGAGTTCTCAGTGATGTGTTCTGTTGGATTTGCCCCAAACATACCACTTTGTATTCAGGACAGAACATGCATTTCTTTGCCACATTTTCTGCATTACTTTAGTGCCTAATTGCAAACAGGATACATGTTTTGTAATATGTTTATTCTGTACAGGCTTCCTTATTTCACACTGTCATGCAGGTTAGCATTGTGGAGTAACTACAATGTTGTTGATCCATCCTCAGTTTTTTCCCATCACAGCCATTAAACTCTAACTGTTTTAAAATCATCATTGGCTCCATGGTGAAATTCTTAAGTGGTTTCCTTCCTCTCCGGCAACTGAGTTAGGAAGGACGCCTGTATCTTTGTAGTAACTGGGTGTATTGATTTACCATCCAATGTGTAATTAATAACTTCACCATGCTCAAAGGGATATTCAGTATCTGCTTCTTTTGTTTTACCCATCTACCAATAGGTGCCCTTCTTCGTGAGGCATTGAGAAACCTCTCTGGTCTTTGACTGTGCTTGAAATTTATCACTCGACTGAGGTCCTTACAGACCTCGACTGATGGACCTTACCGTATGTGTGGTACAGAGATGGAGTAGTCATTCACAAATCATGTTAACCACTATTATTGCACACAGAGTGAATCCATGAAACGTATTCTGTGACTTGTTAACCCATTGGCACAACTTACCTTACTCTCCCCTACATATACAGTATGTATAGAAAATGAAGTTATATTTACATGTGAAAAAAAACCAAACATGGAACACACTTTGGAATATTATTCCACTGTTTATGTTTTTGTTCATTTGTCCCTAAGACTATTTGATGATATACAAATGTTACTTTTTGTTCAATTACGAAACAAGGGTGATGGTGACTCAGACTTGTATCAGCTATTTCCCAAGATTAGACAATGACAATGACTGTTCATTAACATTGTTCATTAACATTGTTCCAAAGCATATTTACTTTTTGCTACTAAGGTGTTTTATGTTTGTAACCATTGCACACTTTTCTTATCTGAAGTTCTGTTATCCTCTGTGTTCCAAATGGCACCCTATTCCCTATACAGTGCACCCCTTTAGACCATAGCCCTATGGCACCCTATTCCCTATATCAAATCAAATGTATTTATATAGGCCTTCGTACATCAGCTGATATCTCAAAGTGCTGTACAGAAACCCAGCCTAAAACCCCAAACAGCAAGCAATGCAGGAGTATATAGTGCACTACTTTAGACCAGAGTCCTATGGCACCCTATTCCCTATATAGTGCACAACTTTTGACCAGAGGCATATGGGTCCTGTTCAAAAAGTAGTGGAGTAAGTTGGTGATAGTGTGCCATTTTGGAACGTATCCATTGCGTGATATTGTTTGCTAAGGGAAGTAATGGCATGGTCAATTGGCTGTGGATTTGAGTCTTTACTGGCAGTGGATTGGGTCCTGGTGTACAGGATAACTGTATATAAGGCCTTGGTTCTCCTACTCTAACTTCGCTCCCTGAATCCAAGAAGAACTAGAAGCACCCATGATGAAGTGGGCTATCGTCCTGTGTGCCATAGTGGCCCTCTCAGAGTGTCATACCAGGTAAGTCCTTTTCCTTTCCGAGTGTCATACCAAGTAAGTCCTGTTCCTCTCCGAGTGTCATACCAGGTAAGTCCAGGTCAAATTCCTAGTACATGTAACTGTAGAATAACAGTGATTCAGATTTTGATTGTGTGTTTTCAGGATTTCTCTGATCAAGGGGAAGACTGCCAGAGAGACCCTGATGGAGAAAGGTATATGGGAGGAGACTAGGCAGAAGTACCCCTACAACCCTATGGCGAAGTTCATCCAGACTGGTGCAGATGAGGCAATGACTAACGATGCTGATGTAAGGCAGAGTCAGGAGCAGTATGGTCATATTCTGCATTAGCCTGGTGACTGATCTGTTTGTGCTATATAGCCAACGACCATGGGAGTTATATACCATTATATACAAACAGATGTGGTACCAGGCTAGTCACAAAGGCTATATTGTAGGATTCTTCTGATTTATACTGAACAAAAATGTAAATGCGTCATGCAACAACTTCAAAGATTTTACTGAGTTACAGTTCATATAAGGAAATCTGTCAATTGAAATAAATGCATTAGGCTTTAATCTATGAATTTCACATGACTGGGAATACAGATAAGCGTCTGTTAGTCACAGATATCTTTTTTTTTAAAGGTATGTGCGTGTATCAGGGAACCAGTCAGTATCTGGTGTGACCACCATTTTCCTAATGCAGCGCGACTCATCTCCTTTGCATAGAGATGATCAGGCTGTTGATTGTGGCCTGTGGAAGGTTGTTGTCCCACTCCTATTCATTGGCTGTGTGAAGTTGCTGGATATTGATGGGAACTGGAATGCGCTGTCGTACACATCGATCCAGAGCATCCCAAACATGCTCAATTGGTGACATGTTCGGTGAGTATGCAGGCCATTGAAGAACAGGGACATTTTTCAGCTTCCAGGAATTGTGTACAGATCCTTGTGACATGGGGCTGTGCATTATCATGCTGAAACATGAGGTGATGGCGGCGGATGAATGGCACAACAATGGGCCTTAGAATCTCTTCACGGTATCTCTGTGCATTCAAATTGCCATCCATAAAATGCAATTGTGTTCGTTGTTCGTAGCTTATGCCTGCCCATACCATAGCTCCACTTCCACCATGGGGCAGTCTGTTCACAACGTTGGCATCAGTAAACCGCTCACTCATATGACGCAATACAGGTGGTCTATAGTTGTGAGGCCGGTTGGATGTACTGCCAAATTCTCTAAAACGATGTTGAAGGAGACATTTGGTAGAGAAATTAACATTAAATTCTCTTGCAACAGCTCTGGTTGACATTCCTGCAATCAGCATGCCAAATGCATGCTGATCCACAACAAGGTGGCCCCTCAGGGGTGCCTGCTCAGTCCCCTCATGTACTCCCTGTTCACTCATGACTGCACAGCCAGGTACAACTCCAACACCACCATTAAGTTTGCTGATGACACAACAGTGGTAGGCCTGATCACCGAAAATTATGAGAGCCTACAGGGAGGAGGTCAGAGACCTGACAGTGTGGTGCAAGGACAACAACCTCTCCCTCAACGTGATAAAGACAAAGGAGATGATTGTGGAATACAGGAAAAGGAGGACCGAGCACGCCCCCATTCTCATCGACGGGGCTGTAGTGGAGCAGGTTGAGAGCTTCAAGTTCCTTGGTGTCCACTTCACCAACAAACTAACATGGTCCAAGCACATCAAGACAGTTGTGAAGAGGGCACAACAAAACCTATTCCCCCTCAGGAGAATGAAAAGATTTGGCATGGGTCCTCAGATCCTCAAAAGGTTTTACAGCTGCACCATCGAGGGCATCCTGACGGGTTGCACCACTGCCTGGTATGACAACTGCTCGGTCTCCGACCGCAAGGCGCTACAGAGGGTATTGTGTACGGCCCAGTACATCACCGGGCCAGAGGAAGGCCCTAAAAATGGTCAAAGACTCTAGCCACCCGAGGCATAGACTGTCCTCTCTGCTACCGCACGGCAAACGGTACCGGAACGCCAAGTCTAGGTCCAAGAGGTTTCTCAACAGCTTCTACCCCCAAGCCATAAGACTCCTGAACAGCTAATCAAATGGCTACCCAGACCGTTGCATTGCCCAACCCCCATGCTGCTGCTACTACTCTGTTATTATCTATGCATAGCCACTTTAATAACTCTACCTACATGTACATAATTACCTCAACACCGATGCCCCCCACACATTGACTCTGTACCGGTACCCCCTGTATATAGCCTCCACATTGACTCTGTACCGGTACACCCTGTATATAGCCTCCACATTGACTCTGTACCGGTACACCCTGTATATAGCCCCGTTATTGTTATTTACTGCTGCTCTTTAATGATTTGTTATTCTTATTTCTGACTTTTTTAGGTGTTTTCTTAAAACTGTATTGTTGGTTAAGGGGATATAAGTAAACATTTCACTGTAAGGTCTACCTGTTGTATTTGGTGCATATGACAAATAACATTTCATATGATTTGATGCTCCCTCAACTTGAGATATCTGTGGCATTGTGTTGTGTGACAAAACTGCACATGTTAGAGTGGCCTTTATTGTCCCCAGCACAAGGTGAACCTGTGTAATGACCATGCTGTTTAATCAGCTTCTTGATATGTCACACCTGTCAGATGGATGGATTATCTTGGCAAAAGAGAAACGCTCACTAACAGGGATGTAAACCAATTTGTGCCCAGAATGTGAGAGAAATAAGCTTTTTTATGCGTTTGGAACATTTCAGGGATCTGTTATTTCAGCTCATGAAACAACATTTCAGGGATCTGTTATTTCAGCTCATAAAACATGGGACCAACTCTTTACATTGCGTTTATATTTTCAAATCAAATGTAATTTGTCACATGCACCGAATACAACAGGTGTAGACCTTTCTGTGAAGTGCTCACTTACAAGCCCTTAACCAACAATGCAGTTTAAAGAAAATAGAGTTGAGAAAATATTGTCAAAATAAAATAAATATAGAACATTTTAAAAAGTAACAATGAAATAACAATAACGATGCAATATACAGTGGGTACCGGTACCAAGTGAATGTGTGGGGGTACAGGTTCGTCGAGGTAATTTGTACATGTTGTCACATCCTGATCTGTTTCACCTGTCTTTGTGCTCGTCTCCACCCCCCTGTTGCCAGTTCATTTTGTTTCGTCAAGCCTACCAGCGTTTTCCCCCCGTGCTCCTGTCTCTCTCTAGTTCCTGTGTTCTAGCTTTCCTGGTTTTCGACCATTCCGCCTGCCTTGACCCCGAGCCTGCCTTTCGTTCTGTATCTTTAGGACTCTGCTCTGGACTACTGACCTCTGCTTGCCTTTGACCTGTTGTTTGCCTCCCATTTTTTTTGCAATAAACTTTTGTTACATTGAAACTGTCTGCATGTGGGTCTTCCCCTGAGCCTTGACACATGTAGGTAGGGGTAAAGTGACTGCATAGATAATAAACAGCGAGCAGCAGCAGTGTAAAAACAGAGGGAGGGGGGTCTGATTGAAACATGTATGTATTACAGACTCGGTCAGGGAGAGGTTGAAAATGTCAGTGAAGACACTTGCCAGTTGGTCACCCCGTGTCTGAGTACCCATCCTGGTAATCCGCCCCGCGGCCTTGTGAATGTTGACCTGTAAACGTCTTGTTCACATCGGCTCACATGTGTATAGAAGACTGTTCAGTATATCAACATACCAGACAAACGACTGTTCAGTTCATACTGCAGTACTCTGATTTACAGTACATCTCTGTTTCACCGTCTCCCTGCAGTTGTCCTACTATGGAGTGATTTCCATTGGAACACCTCCCCAGTCCTTCAAGGTCATCTTTGACACTGGCTCCTCCAACCTGTGGGTTCCCTCTGTCTACTGCTCCAGTCAGGCCTGCCGTGAGTATACTCCAGGGGTCTGAGTAGTCTCTGGGTAGTCTCTCTGGATAGTCTCTCTAGGTAGTCTCACAGTGTAGTCTCTGAGTTCTCTCTCTGAGTCATCTCTTGTGACAGTGTTGCACAAACAGTTTCATATTTAAGTACCTAGCCAGAGAATGGGAGACTTGGTTATGGGTTGAGGTTTGTGTCTGAGGGGAGTACCTTGAGGTTTACTGCATAAGGGGGTTGGCTCGACACAATAAAACATGAAATTGGACAAAGGTATTTACATTTTTTTCCCCTTTTATAGTGTGTATTGCAGAGAATAACTCAATGTTTGAAATACCAATGAATCAATTAATGACTGTTCAGTTTTGCAATGGTATGGTATGTGCTTGATCTGTAATAAACATGTTCATAATTTGAATAGAGAATCATGACAAATTCAATCCTGGATTGTCCAGCACCTTCAAGTTGGGTAGCAAGACTGTTTCCATTCAGTATGGATCTGGCAGCATGACTGGAAAGCTGGCATACGACACTATTTCGGTAAGTATTGTGAATGAAGCTAGCTACCTATTATTGTCAGAAACGTCATGCCCATAGGGGGCACGTGCCCTCTCAGATTTGTCCTGATTCAATATTTAATATTGAATATTATTTTTTGAATATTGAATATTTAATATTAATATTATTTTTTTATAATCGCACCCCCCGTACTAGCACTGACTTTGCTGATAGGTACTTTATTGAGGAAAAAATGACTTCCCTTGAATGAGAAGTGGTTGTTCCATTTAGCTATCTGAAGCTGAATGCACAAACTGCAAGTCACTTTGGATAAGAGTGTCTGCTAAATGACTAAAATGTTAATGATAACATAGTCCTTCTTCTCTGTAATTCTATTTCTACGGTGCTGTTGTTGTGTGTTTCCAGGTGGGAGGTATCTCTGTCACCCATCAGATCTTTGGTGCCAGTGAGACCGAGTCTCCCTTCATGTCCTACATGGTTGCCGACGGTATCCTGGGCCTGGCTTTCCCCAACCTGGCGGCCTCTGGGGCCACACCCATCTTTGACAGCATGATGACCCAGGGTCTCCTGTCCCAGTCCCTCTTCTCTGTCTACCTGAGCAGGTAACATAGTTACTGTACAAATACAACTGGACGGGAGGTGGCATTTGGATGGCGAGAGTGGCATTTTGTCTTAGTTGTGATATAAATATCTAAGTACCAGTGCATTGATAGTAAATACAATTAAACAATTACTTTAATGCCTTTGAAGGAGAGGTGGCCTCCATTTAAAAAATGTGTTGATGATTAAACAAACTTTTTTGACCATTTCTCCTCGACCAATAGAAACTCCGCAGAGGGTAGCGTGGTGTCCTTCGGTGTCATCGAGCCTTCCTACTACACTGGACAGATCACCTGGATCCCCCTGTCCGTTATGACCTTCTGGCAGATCACCATGGACAGGTAGGTACACTAGTCCACACAGAGCCTATATCCCTGTCCTATATATCGCCTTTAGTCTCTACACAGAGCATTAAGTCCCAGTTCAACATGTTATCAACTTTTGGATCATCCCTTCATGCCACCTCCCATAACCTATAGACCAGGGGTGTCAAACTCATTCCATGGAGGGCCTAGTGTCTGCGGGTATTTTTAATTTTTTTTCCCCCTTTCAATTACGACCTAGACAACCAGAGTGAGGGGAGTTCTTTACTAATTAGTGACCTTAGTTCATCAATCAAGTACAAGGGAAGATCGAAAACCCGCAGACACTCGGCCCCTCCGTGGAATGAGTTGGACGCTTGCCATAGAATCTTTAACCACATACACATTGTATGTAGCAGTACATAAAATGAACATTCCTACAGACCAGCCTGGTCTCATAAACTAGATATAAATCCAGGACAATAAAATTAGTATATGGTACATAAGACAGATGGTTACTTAATGAAAAAAAAAAAAAATTAGAATGGTTGGTTGGGGTGGGTGGGTTGGCGTATAATGAGTTGGAATCTCATCATGGACAACTTTATCATTTTAGCTAATTATTAACTTTTCAACTACTTACTACTTCGCTACTACTTAGCATGTTAGCTAACCCTTTCCCTAACCTCAACCATTTGACCTAACTCGTAAACTTAACCTTAACCCCTAACCCCTAGCCTAGCTAACGTTAGCCACCTAGCTAACATTAGCCACCTAGCTAACATTAGCCACCTAGCTAACATTAGCCACCTAGCTAACATTAGCCACCTAGCTAACATTAGCCACCTAGCTAACATTAGCCACCTAGCTAACATTAGCCACCTAGCTAACATTAGCCACCTAGCTAGAATTCATAACATATAATACGTTTGCAAATTTGTAACATGTAGTATGTTTAGCAATTTTTTTTATTTTTACATATGGTACAAACGGCAAATTCGTAACATATAATACAAATTGTAATTCGTAACATATCATACAAATTGTAATTCGTAACATATCATACGATACGAAACGTAACATATCATACTAAATGGAGTGTCTCTAGGTACTTCCAGTCTGGAGCCTATGACTGAATCTTACTTACCAAGTTCAAGTTTATTTGCTCATTTAAAAAACACAATAACAGCAAGAAATGCATACAACAACAGTTAAATCCAGCTAATATTTGTCCTTCCAGTGTTACCATCAACGGCAACACCGTGGCTTGCAATGGTGGTTGTCAGGCTATCATAGATACTGGCACCTCCATGATCGTCGGTCCAACCGATGACATCAAAAACATGAACTACTGGGCCGGAGCCACCATCAACCAGTACGGATATGTGAGTGACACGCACGCACACACCGACCGGTACAGAGATGTGAGTCCAATTATAGGGCTTTTCAAACTACTGAGCCAAGCCAAGCCGAGCCAAACTGCCTGGCCTTGTTAACTGTTGGAACTAACTGTGTTGTTGGAACGTGTTGAACAAGTGTGAACAGAAAATATCTGCGCAAGCATATTTAGGTTGGAGCCGGCATGGTAAAAGTGTTGTTGTTTTGCTCAAATCACTGGCTCCCCTTTCATTAACCACAGAATAAAGGGTAACGTTATTATTTCTCTCCTAGACCACCGTGAACTGCAACAACATCCCCAACATGCCCAAGGTGACCTTCACCCTCAACGGAAACACCTTCACCATCCCTGCCTCTGCCTATACCATCCAGGTAGAGTCTACTGAAAGACATGTTGTTACATACAATCTATTACATCCCAGGTAGAGTCTACTGAAAGACATGTTACAGACAACCTATCACCTCTCAGGTAGAGTCTACTGAAAGACATGTTGTTACATACAATCTATTACATCCCAGGTAGAGTCTACTGAAAGACATGTTACAGACAACCTATCACCTCTCAGGTAGAGTCTACTGAAAGACATGTTGCTACATCAATCAAATGTATTTATAAAGCCCTTTTTACATCAGCCGATGTCACAAAGTGCTATACAGAAACCCAGCCTAAAACCCCAAGCAATGCAGATATAGATGCACAGTGGCTAGGCAAAACTCCCTAGAAAGGCCAAAACCTAGAAAGAAACCTAGAGAGAAACCAGGCTATGTGGGGTGGCCAGTCCTCTTCTGGCTGTGCCGGCCGGAGATTATAACAGAACATGACCAAGATGTTCAAACGTTCATAGATGACCTGCAGGGTCAAATAATAAAAGTCACAGTGGTTTGTAGAGGGTGCAACAGGTCAGCACCTCAGGAGTAAATGTCAGTTGGCTTTTCATAGCCGATCATTCAGAGTTAGAGACAGCAGGTGCGGTAGAGAGGAGAGAGTTGAAAACAGCAGGTCCGGGACAAGGTAGCACGTCCGGTGAACAGGTCAGGGTTCCATAGCCGCAGGCAGAACAGTTGAAACTGGAGCAGCAGCACGACCAGGTGGACTGGGGAGAGCAAGGAGTCATGAGGCCAGGTAGTCCTGGGGCATGGTCCTAGGGCTCAGGTCCTCCGAGAGAAAGAATGAAAGAAAGAAAGAGAATTAGATGAAGCATACTTAAATTCACACAGGACACTGGATAAGACAGGATAAATACTCCAGATATAACAGACTGACCCTAGCCCCCTGACAAACTATTGCAGCATAAATACTGTAGGCTGAGACAGGAGGGGTTGGGAGACACTGTGGCCCCGTCCGACTATACCCCTGGACAGGGCCAACCAGGCAGGATATAACCCCATCCACTTTGCCAAAGCCCCCACACAACTAGAGTGATATCTTCAACCACCAACTTACTACCCTGAGACAAGGCCGAGTATAGCCCACGAAGATCTCCCCCACGGCACGAACCCGAGGGGGGCACCAACCCGGACAGGAAGATCACATCAGAGACTACTTTACTATTTATATTCATGGCAACTTTGACTTCACTATGTTCCTAAAGAAAATAATGTACTTTTTACTCCATACATTTTCCCTGACACCCAAAAGTACTCCCCCCCCCCTCTTCTCTCTCTCTAGGACTCTTACGGCTGCAGGACTGGTTTTAGTAACGGTGGATATCAGCAGCTTTGGATTCTTGGAGATGTCTTCATCAGGCAGTACTATGCAATCTTCGACAGGGACAACAACAGGGTTGGTCTGGCTAATGCTGTGTAAGAGATCCACAGAGGTCCACTTCTCCCAGAGATATTAAAAGATCCTTGAAATCCTGACAGCGGGAAAATCTGCGTAATAGTGCGATTGAGCCGACAAATGCAGCGTATACCATGAATGAAGTCTCTGGCCAATGTGGGAACATCACCTTTTAAATTTATAGGTTTTCCACAGTCTGGATTGAATCGAGACCCTAGTTTTCCAGGTAATGACTAATATGTTGTATATGTGATTTACGCTCTTAACTGGTTGGGGAAATGTTGCAGATTAAAGTTAAATGTAATCCAAGTTCTAATGTATTTTAGCATTGCAAATAAAGCCGTTGTTTCGTTGTCAGTAGCTTTTCTTCCCTGAAGTGAAACTATCCTCTTGTGGAGCCTCTTCATGTAAGAAAAGAATAGGGATAGAATATTGACCAGAACATAGGAGGCAGGTAGGCCCAGAGACATAGACCCAAACATAGTGGAGGCAGGTAGGCCCAGAGACATAGACCCAAACATGGTGGAGGCTGGTAGGCCCAGAGACATAGACCCAAACATGGTGGAGGACAGGTAAACATGGTGGAGGCCCAGAGACATGGAGGCTGGTAGGCCCAGACCCAAACATGGTGGAGGCTGGCAGGTGGTGGAGGCCCAGAGACATAGACCCAAACATGGTGGAGGCAGGTAGAACCCAGAGACATAGACCCAAACATGGTGGAGGCAGGCCCAGAGACATAGTAGAACCCAGAGACATAGACCCAAACATGGTGGACCCAAACATAGTGGAGGCAGGTAGGCCCAGAGACATAGACCCAAACATGGTGGAGGCAGGTAGGCCCAGAGACATAGACCCAAACATAGGAGGCAGGTAGGCCCAGAGACATAGACCCAAACATGGTGGAGGCAGGTAGAACCCAGAGACATAGACCCAAACATGGTGGAGGCAGGTAGGCCCAGAGACATAGACTCAAACATAGTGGAGGCAGGTAGAACCCAGAGACATAGACCCGAACATAGTGGAGGCAGGTAGAACCCAGAGACATAGACCCAAACATGGTGGAGGCAGTTAGGCCCAGAGACATAGACCCAAACATGGTGGAGGCAGGTAGAACCCAGAGACATAGACCCAAACATGGTGGAGGCAGGTAGGCCCAGAGACAACAATCTCGTATATGAATGGGTAGTTATTTTATTTGTATAGTTCATAAGTCAAAAGAATATAAACAAATCAATCATCTTAAAGCTAGAAACCAAAGTTGAAACAAAGTGGCACCCCGCCTCTGTTTTGGTAAGAAGCGGAAGGATGGGCGTGTCTAAATCCTAGACAGAGCTATGGATAAAAGAACTGACCATCCATGATATCAACACTATAGTTTTAACCATGTGTTGAGGCTATAATGTGTTTGATTACATTTACTTTGTTTATAAACATTGGAGTAAAACAAGCTTATATTTTGGGTTCTGATGGGGGTACGACAGATGAACTAAGCTCATGAGGCATTTCTAAGTATATATCATTAATTTAAAAAAAATATGTAGCAACTAAGGATTATACAGATAGCCTGGTCATGATAGCATATCAAGACAGCACAAACAGATCTGTGACCACCAGGCTAAGAAAGATACAGATACGTAACATTCTGGTTCAGCGTTGGTTGCTAGCCAGCGTGGAGTACACCACCGTCCCAGCAGGCTCTCTGTGTGTGTCAGGGTCATGACCTCTGGGGCTGCTGAGTGTCTGTAGGTTAGCATACAGCTCTGTGGTATGGTTCTCCTGAGGTTTGAAGTCCACTGTGGCGTAGACAATACTGCTCTCCTTTTGAGGGACGTGCTGCAGGAGACATACATATTAAATATTATTTGGTAACACTTTATTAAGGTATATAACTATTAGAATTTGTATTTATACACATGTATATGTTTTTTTATAAACTGTTTATTACGGGGCCCACTGCAGAAGACATATCGACAGACATCACAGGGACGTCAAACTCAAACACTAGTATTACTCTTTGTTGTTTCTGGGACAAAACAGGACATTTGACACTGAGTCACGGAGACAACGTCCAAGTTTAGCTCTTACTGAGAGGACGTGGGCTGCTGAGTCACTGGAAGTTGCTCCACATTTCTCTGTGAAGAACGTGAAAATGACATCCACTTAAAGAAAGGACACTGTGCAACAATGTCAGAAATCATTGAACGTCTACTGGCTAAAGGTCGCAGCCTGTGTATTTGAAAGACGATTTAACACGAACAGCCAAGTCATGTATGAAACACTGAAAGCTGTAACTGAAAGCGGGTCCTCTTACTTTTTGCCCTGACTTTGCGATGAACCACAGCAACTATGATTGAACAGATAACGATCCCCATTGAGATGCAGAGACCTGCAGCCAGTGGTACACCAACACTCCGGGAAATACTAACAGGTTAAAATTGACAAAAGATTGACATAAGCATTTACACCACTCCCACAACTATTATCAACTAGAAGGAATAATTAACCCGTGCGTGTGTGTGTGAGAGAGAGATTGCACCTGGGGAAAAAAGGCACAGAGGTGTCTGATGATGATGAGGAGATGGAGGGTCTGATGGTTGATCTGACACGAGGTCGAGGGGGTACAGGACCTCTACGTCGACCACTATCTAAACAGAGACCGAATTTAATAAGCACTCATTTCAACACAGCGATCTGTTATATTACAAGTTGACTTAGTGTAGGCCGTCATTGTAAATAAGAATTTGTTCTTAACTGACTTGTTAAATAAACTAAATACATGTTATCTTCCTCCTACTGTACATGCTTACAGATTTCCTTGGCCTCAACACATTGGTTTACCTACAGTATGCATTCCAGTTTCTAATATCAGTTCCTAGAATAGAACAAAAATATTCTTTACTTCATTTTAAAAAGATGGTTTGATTTATCTACGAGGGTTCTTACCAATCTGGAGGTGAAAGTCAGAGTAGATATGATTCACACTGCTGACAACACACCTGTAGTCGCCAGCGTCCACAGGTTTTAAATTCCATATCATAACGTACATCTCACCGTTGTATTCCGTTCTCGATATTCGTCCCTTGTAGAAGTTGTTGACATATCCTCTGGTATTCACAACAGGAAATGGCCCAGGATATAGTTTAGAACATAACTTCTCATAACCATTGTAGAAGGGAGGAAAGATAAATCTCAGCAGAACGTGTCCGTATACTTGTCCATTCACCTCCGTCCACTGTTGTGCTTCTATCTCAGGGTCATCTGTCAAACGAACAAGCGGACACACACACACACACTTAGAAATGACCAAATATGGCACAAAGAAATCTCTTGCTACATTTTAATTTTATTTTATCTCAGACAAACCTGGATAAAATCTCACCTAATAGAAGAAGCAAGAGAAAGATAGTCATTTTCATCGCTGGGCAGCTGTCCCCATACATCTTACTCACCCCCCCCAAGTTGATAGCGGTTTGACTGCACTGTTCTGACACCAGCCTTGTGATTAACTTCCTTCATTTGGGGGAGGGGATCTCTCTAACTTGCAATTACAAGCATTTCGCTATACTCGCTTTAACATCTGCTAACCATGTGTATGTGACAAATAAAATGTGATTTTTACAGGTTTTAGGACACGCTCATTATCGGCTTAGAGTATGAAGATGACAGGTTGTCACGGTACCAGCTCGGCCATCATGGGTCCAAGTAGTATCACAATACCTCTGTTTTGTTCATAGAAAAACAAATGATCTGGACCAAAATAAAAACATTAAAAAACTAAATCACAAAATGAGAAGTGAAAGATCTTACACAATATATCAGTGATTTATTTGGTATCAGCTTTTAGTTATTCAGACATTTTCATTCAAGCATATCCTTGATCATGGGACAAAATGCTTTATATGCAAAAATATATGTACAAATAACCAAATGATTAACCACTCTTTATCCACAAATCGCAATCAATCCCTGTAGTCACACAGTCAGTCATCCGATCCTCCATAGGCATCGATTGGATGCTGTGCTCTATTCTGAATTATAAACTAGGTGGGTTGAGCCCCCTGAATTCTGATTGGCTGACAGCCGTGGTATATCAGACCGTATACCACTCGTATGACAAAACATGTATTTTTTGTGCTCTAATTACATTGGTAACCAATTTATATTAGCAATAATGCACCTCAGGGGTTTGTGATGTATGGCCAATATACCACGGCTTAGCGTGTTGTGTCGTGCCTAAGAACAGCCCTTAGCCTTTGTATATTGGCCATAATACCACACCTCCTCGGGCCTTATTGCTTAAATATAAATCAGCCATTTAATTCCCTCTTCTTCGTCTTGCAAGTCAAAGCAGGTATTGAGGCACACGCAGAAAGATCATTTTAAATAATTACAGAGTGGGGTTACGTACCAAATGCCAACCAATAACTGATTTAGGGCACTACTTTTGACCAGGGCTCTGGTCAAAAGTAGTGCCCTATGTGGGGAATAGGGTGTCATTTGGGACTCACCCTAGACCAACCAACCTCTCATGTAACTTTGTTCCTTAAAATGTACAGCAGCCCCTATGATCAACTTAGAAATTGCAACATTTTAGAATTTACAGAAGCTTTTTGTATGTATTTAATGTATTTAACAGTGAGAGTTCATCTATTTGAACACTGAAAAGATGAGATAGCTAGCAGCCACTTAAATCCTCCCTACTACAGTTCCTATCAACTCATATCTGAAGATACACCACATGACAAAAAAGTATGTGGACACCTGCTAGTCAAACATCTCATTCCAAAAATCATGGGTCTCTCTCTCTCTCCCCAAACCATTTCTGTATCGACCTCGCTCTGGGCACAGTCATGCTGAAACAGGAAAGGGCCTTCCCCCAAACAGTTTTCACAAAGTTGGAAGAACAGAATCATCTAGAATGTAATTGTATGCTGCAGCGCAAGTTTTACACCACTCCAGCCTACGCTGGATGTTAGGCTTGTGTGCGGCTGCACAGCCATGAAAACCCCTTTCATGAAGCTCCCAACGAACAGTTCTTGTGCTGATGTTGCTTCCAGAGGCAGTTTGGAACTCGGTAGTGAGTGTTGCAACTGAGGACAGACGACTTTTACGCACTTCAGAACTCGGCGGTCCCGTTCTGTGAGCTTAAGTAGCCTACCACTTCGCAGCTTAGCTGTTGTTGCTTCTAGACATTTCCACTTCACAATAACACCACTTACAGTTGACTGGGGCAGCTCCAGCAGGGCAGAAATTTGACGAACTGACTTGTTGGAAAGGTGGCATCCTGTGATGGTGCCACGTTGAAAGTCACTGAGCTCTTTAGTAAGGCCATTCTACTGCCAATGTTTGTCTATGGAGATTGCATGGCGGTGTGCTTGATTTTATACACCTGTCAGCAACGGGTGTGGCTGAAATAGCCGAATCCACTAATTCGAAGGGGTGGCCACATACACTATATATATACACAAAAGTATCACAGACATCAGAGTAGAGCACCGTGTTTGGGGGGGATCAGTTGAGCAAGGCACTGCCCAGAATTGCTAATCCTGATCATGTAATGTAGTTGTTTGGGATACAAGATGATTTGTAGCTTGGGTGCAGAGCCTTGCTTCCTAAACGATGGCTACTAGGGGGGGGCAGCAGGTAGCCTAGTTGTTAGAGCGTTGGGCCAGTAACCCGAAAGGTTGCTGGATCGAATCCAAAGGCTGATAAGGGGTAAAAAAAAGCAGTTAACCCACTGTTCCTAGGTCAACATCGTAAATAAGAATTTGTTCTTAACTGACTTGCCTAGTTAAAGGTTAAATCAATCAAATAAAAAAAACAATGCATGTCACTGGCCCCACTGTCAGCTCATATGGTTCTATCACACTGGGTCCTGCACTGCAGGCCCATCTCTCTGTCCTTTAAAGCAGTGACATCACATCCAACATCAGTGTCTGAAGGTGAAGATGTCATCTCTGCTCGTCGGTGAAGGTGACGACATCATACTGGATGCCCTGCTGTTGTAGCAGCTCCAGCTGTTCTTGTGTGGCCTCAGTGTAGACGGTCTGTGTCTGCTGCATGGCGGCATCTGCTATGACTAGAACACAGATAGAGAGAGTAAGTACTGATTCAACTTATCATCTAGTCCAGGAGTGGACAACTCCTGTCCTCGAGGGCCTGATTGGTGTCACAGTTTTGCCCCAGAAAACACACCTGACTCCAATAATCACCTAATCATGATCTTAATTTTAGAAAGTTAAAGTTGAGAACAAGTTCTCATTTGGAACTGCAACTAGGGTTGCAAACATTCCGGTAAATTTCTGGAAATATTCCATGGGGCGTTAAGCCTGGGAATTGTGGGAATTTTGCTTAAAATCATAATAAAAAAATAATTAAAAAAAGTTAGCTTTTAACAGCAAACTTTTTTTTGGGATACACAAGGTAATTCTAGGTCTTGTGGCATATTTTGGTTAAACTATCCCCAATTCAATGGAATTGCAACCCTCTGACACTAATGAGATGCTATTGAACCCACACTACTACACTGTCTGAGCAAAGGACTACATGCTTTCTGGGAAGTTTTGATTACAATACTGTGTGGGGTGAATATATTTTATGTGACATACATGATTTTTTTGTTGGTAAATAGTAGCCTATAGCAAAATGTGTTTAAATCATTTCTAACTTAATTTCTGCTAGTTAGTTTTTGCTACAATGTGGGTTTGATCTTGTTTGAGCCTGCTAATGGAGGAGTGTTAATTCACCTGTTTCCATACATTTCATTTTAAAACAATTATCTTACAAAGAAGTTGTTTAATTTAACTGCTTAACTATTTATCTTGTACATGGAATTGTATTTGTTTTGTTTTTTACTCATTTTTCTCAAATCTTTACAAGAAAATGCCACAGGTACCATCTGACGTATGGAGACATTTCACTGCAGCTAATGTAGAAGGAAAAGCTGTGTACTTTTGAAAATACTGTGCCAAAAATCATATGTGAAGAATGCAACAAAGATGCAGAATCATCTGGCCAAGTGCATAAAGTTCCCTCAGCGCTTACAACAAGCAACCTCTGACCAAAGTACCTCTACTTCTATTCAAGGTGAAAAGATGAATCAGACACCTTATCGATACCAACAGCTCATGGCCCTTCTGGAATCAGAAGTTTTTTTTGACTCAATGGAGGAACGTAGTCAGAGAAATGCTGATGAATGTCTTGCTCGAGCTGTGTATGCAACTGGTTCACCTCTGATGCTCACATCCAACAAGAGATGCTTTATCTACTCATTTGCTGGATGCAGAGTTCAACAGAGTTCAATTGAAGGTCAAGCAAATCATAGAGAAAGCAGACTGCATTGCAATCATCTCTGATGGATGGTCGAATGTTCCTGGGCAAGGAATAATTAACTACATCTCCACCCCTCAACCAGTATTCTACAAGAGGACAGACACAAGGGACAACAGAGACACCGGTCTCTACATTGCAGACGAGCTGAAGGCAGTCATCATTGACCTTAGACCACAGAAGGTATTTGCACTAGTGACAGACAATGCTGTGAACATGAAGGTTGCTTGGTCCAAAGCGGAGTCCTCCTACCCTCACAATACACCCATTGTCTGTGCTGCTAATGCATGGAATCTGCTTCTCAAGGACATCATGGCACTGAAAACAATGGATACACTCTACAAGAGAGCCAAGGAAATGGTTAGGTATGTGAAGGGTCATCAAGTTATAGTAGCGATCTACCTCACCAAGCAAAGTGAGAAGAATAAGAACACTACATTGAAGCTGCCCAGCAACACCCATTGGGTTGGTGTTGTCATCATGTTTGACAGTCTCCTGGAGGGGAAGGAGTCTCTCCAAGAAATGGTCTTATCACAGTCTGCCAATATGGACAGCCCCATCAAGAGGATGTTCCTGGGTGATGCATTTTGGGAGAGAGTGGTAACCAGCCTGAAACTCCTGAAGCCTATAGCAGTAGCCATTGCACGGATTGAGGGAGACAATGCCATCCTGTCTGATGTTCACTCTGCTTGCAGATGTAAGATAAGAAATCCGTACTGCCCTGCCCACTTCACTGTTGCTCAAGGCAGAGGTAACTGCAGTTCTGAAATATATCAGAAAGTGTGAAGACTTCTGCCTGAAGCCCATACACGCTGCAGCGTACATGTTGGACCCCCAGTATGCTGGCAAGAGCATCCTGTCTGGTGCAGATATCAACAAGGCCTATGGTGTTATCACTACCATGTCTCGCCACATTGGCCTGGATCAGGGCAAGGTTATTGGCTGTCTGGCGAAGTACACTTCCAAGCAAGTGCCTTGGGATGGAGATGCAATATGGCAGTCGTGCCAAAATATCTCATCAGCCACCTGGTGGAAGGGACTTTGTGGATCTGAGGCTCTTTCCTCTGTTGCCAAATCCCACCAACATCAGCCGCCTCAGAGTGCAATTGGTCCTTGTTTGGGAACACACACACACACACACACACACACACACACACACAACAGGCTATGCAATAGGAAAGTTGAAAAAATTGGGTATTTTTGAGCCTGACAACGAGCCATCCTCAACAAGGTTGGAAAGTGACAGTGAAGATGGGGCCTCAGAGTCTGATATTCAAGAGGTGGACATTGAGGAGGTCCAGGGAGAAGACATGGAAGCCTGAGAGGAAGACAACCAAAGCTTTAATTTCTAGACTATCATTTTACAGATGCATTTTGAAAATGTTTTTGGGAGATTGGTTCATTGGGATCATTAAATATTCCCTTTCTTTTGTTGTTTAGTGAAATCATCCCATGTGAAGAGTCAAATCATTTAATTAAAGTTACAAATGTAACTAATTTTATTTTTTCTATTGGAAGGATTTAATCAATTATGTCTACTTATGAGAAGGTTTATGTTTCTGTCTCCATATGATATGGTAAATATATCCAATGCAAAAAGCGTCTACATTTAAATGGTTTTAATATGCATATATTTCCGTTAATTCCCAGGCTTGAATAAGCCAAGTAGCCAATAGGCAGAGGGTAGCATCCTTTATCTGATTCTCTGTAATTATGGTATGGGAATAACAATGCATTTTATTTTGTAAAGTGGTTTCTTACGTCAAACAACAACATTTTCAGTCACTTCCTTGTCTGGAGGACAAGTGGATCGACAGGTTAATGTCAAGCCCTGCATGTTTATTTCAAAAGTCTCATGGAATGTAGGCCTACATTGAACACCACACATTGGCTGCTACTGTAGGCTGAATGATAGAAATAGCTGTTCTATGTTAAAATATTATGGGATGCATTTTCTCCATTGTTTTTGATGGTAGGCCACTCTGGTAGGCCTACATTATGATCAAATAGCCACATTAGCCTACTTTACTAATGTAAAGCGGGTACAGCCTCAGTGTTCAAAGTAAACGCATACTGGAAGTTGCACAGAATTTTCACACCATTCAAGTTAGCGCACAGCAGACTTGAAATTTGCTCAGTGACTAAAAAACAATTGAGGGAACATTGTTTATAAGGTGTTGAAAGTGTTCCACAGGGATGCTGGCCCATGTTGACTCCAATGCTTCCCACAGTTGTGTCAAGTTAGCTGGATGTCCTTTGGGTGGTGGACCATTCTTAATACACACAGGAAACGGTTGAGCGTGAAAAACCCAGCAGCTTTGCAGTTCTTGACACACTTAAACCGGTACGCCGGTCACCTACTACCATACCCCGTTCAAAGCCACTTAAAATCATTTGTCTTGCCCATTCACCCTCTGAATAGCACACATACACAATTCATGTCTCAATTGTTTCAAGGCTTTAAAAAACATCCTTATTTTACCTGTCTCCTCCCCTTCATCTACACTGACTGAAGTGGATATAACAAGTGACATCAATAAGGGATTATAGCTTTCATCTGGATTCACCTGGTCAGTCTATGTCATGGAAAGAGAAGGTGTTCATAATGTTTTGTATACTCGGTGTACAACAAAAACAAGTCTCAGTACAATTGAGAAATGATAGCTAAATCTGGTTTAATGTAACAGCTAATTTCCATCTGCAGTCCCCTGATAAGGTGAGCCAGGTGTCCTACCACTGTCATAGATCACATAGTGTAAGTGGAATGGTTGAAGACAGTAGAGTAGAGCTTTGGGAAACACTGCTGTAATGTATGAAGCAGAAAGAAACCTCCCAGGGAATACTTTATGCTACTGTCCTCCAGGCCCTCGACTGAAGCAGACGGTGTGTTATCATACCGGTGACAGCAGAGTGTTCAGCAACCTCCAAGTCTTCAGGTCTGACTATCTGTTGTTCTGAACTGACGGGAAGATAATGGATCTGGCTGTCATGACTCAGGGAAATCTGAAAAGAGAGCCAAGGAAGTTAAACACTTAACCTTCCATCTTACTCTGTGTCACAGGGAACATTTAAATTCCTTATCCCAAAACACAGCAGTATTCTGGTTTGACTGTTTTGGGGGTTGAATATTTCTAGGAGTGATTCTTTTGGAGCTTGATTGTTTTGTGATGGGAGTGTTTTGGGGATCCTCTCGCTCACCTGTTGCTCCTGTAGGAAGGCCCCATCATTCTCATATTGGATGATCTGTCCATCTGACATCTGGATGTGGTTCCCGTCTGCTAGCACCACGTACTCCTGGGGTAGGAAGTGTTGGACTCCATCCTGAGAGATGACATACTGGACCTGGGAGGGCGAAGGAGGAGAATTAGACCCCAGGAGGGTGAAGGAGGAGAATTAGACCCCGGGAGGGTGAAGGATGAGAATTAGACCCCGGGAGGGTGAAGGAGGAGAATTAGACCCCGGGAGGGTGAAGGATGAGAATTAGACCCCGGGAGGGTGAAGGAGGAGAATTAGACCCCGGGAGGGTGAAGGATGAGAATTACCACAATATCTTCACTGTCTGTCCCGCTTCTTTATAGTCAAAGTAAAACTTATTTAAATTTTTATAAAAATAAAATTACTTTCAAGTAGATTTTTTTATCTATAAGTATCTTTATGTTGCTAATTGGAAATGTGAGGGGGATTGACGGGGGTTAGAGGACGGGGATGAGATCTTCATTGTTTACCTACATGTATCCATATTAAAAGTCTATAAGTATCTGTACATCTCTGGCTCCCCGTGTACCTCAGTCACCTGGTTGTCCCCTGTCATGTACCTCAGTCGCCTGGTTGTCTCCTGTCATGTACCGCAACGTCGCCTGGTTGTCTCCTGTCATGTACCTCAGTCACCTGGTTGTCCCTGTCATGTACCTCAGTCGCCTGGTTGTCTCCTGTCATGTACCGCAACGCCGCCTGGTTGTCCCCTGTCATGTACCTCAGTCACCTGGTTGTCCCCTGTCATGTACCTCAGTCACCTGGTTGTCCCCTGTCATGTACCGCAACGTCGCCTGGTTGTCTCCTGTCATGTACCTCAGTCGCCTGGTTGTCCCCGGTCATGTACCTCAGTCACCTGGTTGTCTCCTGTCATGTACCTCAGTCGCCTGGTTGTCTCCTGTCATGTACCGCAACGTCGCCTGGTTGTCTCCTGTCATGTACCTCAGTCGCCTGGTTGTCTCCTGTCATGTACCTCAGTCACCTGGTTGTCCCCTGTCATGTACCTCAGTGCCTGGTTGTCTCCTGTCATGTACCGCAACGTCGCCTGGTTGTCTCCTGTCATGTCCTCAGTCTGGTTGTCTCCTGTCATGTACCGCAACGTCGCCTGGTTGTCTCCTGTCATGTACCTCAGTCACCTGGTTGTCCCCTGTCATGTACCTCAGTCGCCTGGTTGTCTCCTGTCATGTACCGCAACGTCGCCTGGTTGTCCCCGGTCATGTACCTCAGTCACCTGGTTATCTTCTGTAACGTCACCTGGTTGTCTCCTGTCATGTACCTCAGTCACCTGGTTGTCCCCTGTCATGTACCTCAGTCGCCTGGTTGTCTCCTGTCATGTACCGCAACGTCGCCTGGTTGTCCCCGGTCATGTACCTCAGTCACCTGGTTATCTTCTGTAACGTCACCTGGTTGTCTCCTGTCATGTATCTCAGTCGCCTGGTTGTCTCGTCGTGTACCGTAACCTGGTTATCTTCTGTAACGTCACCTGGTTGTCTCCTGTCATGTACCGCAACGTCGCCTGGTTGTCCCCGGTCATGTATCTCAGTAACCTGGTTATCTTCTGTAACGTCACCTGGTTGTCTCCTGTTATGTACTGTAACGTCTGTCCGTCCGCTGTGGTGATCTGCTGGATGTACGTGGCCTCCTCCTCGTCTTCCAGGCCCTGTTCCTGGGACACTATAATGTGGTCCTGACCCAGGGCCTTCTGTAGCTGCTCCGGACTGATGGTTTGTCCTGCCTGCAGGGCTGTAACAAAGAGAGAAACAACAGTATAACAGACAATGGCCAATAACAACACAAGTGGTTAACATTTCAAACAAACTGTAGCTGAAACAAAAATGTCCTCCAAATGGTATGGATGGAAATAGAGGACATCAGTGATTTATTCACCCAAGTGAAATAACCTACAAGTTGGTGTAAACGTGTGTGTGTTCCTTACACTGTAGCATGGCGAGAGCCTCCTCGTCATTGCTGACTATAAAGGCCTGCTGCTGGGAGCCTCCTCCAGATTGGATCTTCTTTGTCGGAGGGTCCTGGCTGTGGAGTCGCTCCAAATGGAACTTGAGGTGGCCGTTACGATTAAACCTGGTGGGTGGGACAGACCAGAATGGTTACCTAAGGTGCATTCAAAACATATTCTGTACAACAAAAAAACAAACAAAAAACCTTCTAATCTGGCGTCACCAATCCAACACTTCATAACAAAGTTTATTCTCACAGCCTCAAGATGCCCCAATTGGTTGAATTACCTCTGTCCACAGATCTTGCAGGTGAAGGGCTTCTCGTTGGTATGCGTCATCATGTGTCTCCTCAGGTCCTTCCTGTTTTTCGAGGCAAAGCTGCAGCTGGGGCACTTGTGAGGCCGCAGATAGGTATGCATGCCCATGTGGGTCTGGGAAAGGAATGGTACAGTGATAACCAAATGATAGCATGCTTTAGATAGAGAAACTGTAATTCGCTACTAGGGGTCAATGCTGCCTTTCAATACCAAAACATTTTTTGGGGGCAAAGAAAAAAGTCCCTTCATATTTATTAAAAGTGTTCATCTCAAACTCTTTCCTCAATTTATTGGGTGTGCTCTCCTCACCACCTTCTGAAAACATCAGACGGTAGAGAATCAAATCAATCAAATTGATTTATAAAGTCCTTCTTACATCAGCTGATGTTGCAAAGGGCTGTACAGAAACCCAGCCTAAAACCCCAAACAGCAAGCAATGCAGGTATAGAAGACCAGAGATCTGAGGGGAAGGTCCTCTACGCTTCCAAAGCCGCCCTCCTCTAGAGAGGGCACAAAGAATCAAGGAAATATTGTTTTGGGATTTACAACCTGACTGAGAAATGATAAAAGACCCACCTTGACGTCTGGCCAGGAGGAGGCAGTGAAGTCACAGTCAGGACACTTGAAGGTGGAGGGGTCAATATGGGCCCTCTTGTGGTTCTCCATGTCACTGCGGCCCTGGAACGACTCTAAGCAGATACGACAGGAGAACCTCTTTGGGTTGAGCTGGTTCTGGTCCTGGGGGGATGCCACCATGGAGGGGGAACCAGGGACCTCACTGCTTAGCTGAAAGAGGGAGAGAGAGAGATGGAGGAAGAGACAGCAGATTACCTTCTCAGACATCTACAGTTCAACAGAACAGGGATGAGTTTCCCGAGAGTTTCAGAGCATTAACATCATCTTAGATACAGGAATTGTATTCCTGTGGAAACTGTTCTCCAACACCCCCTGCTACAGTATGTGGTATTCCTGTAGAAACTGTTCTCCAACACCCCCTGCTACAGTATGTGGTATTCCTGTAGAAACTGTTCTGTAACACCCCTGATACAGTATGTGGTATTCCTGTAGAAACTGTTCTGTAACACCCCTGCTACAGTATGTGGTATTCCTGTAGAAACTGTTCTGTAACACCCCCTGCTACAGTATGTGGTATTCCTGTAGAAACTGTTCTGTAACACCCCTGCTACTGTATGTGGTATTCCTGTAGAAACTGTTCTGTAACACCCCCTGCTACTGTATGTGGTATTCCTGTAGAAACTGTTCTCCAACACCCCCTGCTACAGTATGTGGTATTCCTGTAGAAACTGTTCTCCAACACCCCCTGCTACAGTATGTGGTATTCCTGTAGAAACTGTTCTCCAACACCCCCTGCTACTGTATTTGGTATTCCTGTGGCTGGTTTACCTCTACCTGCTGTAGAACTCCATCCCCCACACCAGAGGTCAGGTAGTACTGGGTGTCTCTGTTCTCTTTGAGTGTTTTTGTTCCCTCCTGCTCTTCCTCCATGGGCTGGGGACTGCCCACGTCACTACTGAAAACACAACACATTGGAACACTGAAGTGGAAGTCAACTAAGTTGATTTATCTCCAAAAATGTTTGATATTTTTTTGTAATGGGAGAAGCTTATTTCAGCACTTCAAAAATCATGTTAAAATATCATCAAGAAATGCAAATTGTATAGCAGATCAGACAGAAATGTCGCTCATTAGCTAATGGCCAGTGCCGTGTTGGCCAGGTGAGGCCAGGTTCTACAGTACCTGTATCCAGGGCCAGTGCTTTGTTCCATCTGTTCCACCACACTGAAGCCCTCTGCCCCCTCATAGGCCTGGATGGCTATCTGAGTAATCTCTCCATTCTCATTGGTCCCAGCCTCATAGACCTCCTGGACCTCTTGCACCAGGGTCTCCCCATTCTCAGACATGTGGAACGTCACAACCTAAAGGACCACAGCAGAAATTAAAAAGGACTATACTTTTTACTTTAAAAAAAAGAAAAAAAATGGGGGTGGGGGGGTACTCTTACATTTTAATTTAGCCAGGGATATTATTAAAAATAAGCGGGGAGACGGAGAGAAAAAGAAATGCAGGACAGTGGTGTGATTGGGATTAGTGCTCACACTAGGGGTTGGTACTGTATGTGCGTTATTATCCTCGTTGTGCAGTACGGGGGGAGACTCTGAAACACATCCTTTTTAGAAAAGGAAAAGCTCTCGATAGTGTTTTTTCAGAGACCCCATACTGCACAACAAGGATGAGGAAATTAAATCGCTGGCTGGGGTAAATTGATTAAAAAAAACAATTGAAATCGCACAAAAAAAATAAGTGTCTGGAGCCTTCAAATGCAAAGTGTAATTTGGTTTAAAAAAAGAGAAAAAAAAGAAACACATTTCTCCTTTAACCCTGGAGATCCAAAGGGGTCAACTTTTTTGCTTTTGCCCTTCTACTCAGACACTTGATTCAAATAATCAACTCATCACCAAGCCTTTGATTCCAATCAGGTGTGTGAGTGCTAAGGCAACGACTAAAACTTGCATCCCTTTGGTTACCCAGGACCAGGATTAAGAAATTCTGATCTACCGGGTAATGACGCTTCCTAAAGCACATATATACAGTACTAATCTCCTAAGTGTGCGTACGAAATTGTGTCTGGACCCTTCTATAACATGCAATTTACATACAGATTGCCAAAAATTATCCTTTAAAAAGAAACATTACACTACACCAGCCTCAAATAAATAAAAATCAAATAAACCTTTTGGGCTCCCCCGGTCGCCGAGGTAACCGCTGTCCAGGAGCCCGCTTTTAGAACCTCGGAGTCCGATGATTTCAACATCTGTACCTGAGGAGTACACACAGACAGACTGCTCATCCAATACACAACCTAGTCTGTCCCAATCACGCAGAGCTGTGTAGCAGTCCTGTAGGAATCATTACATAGGTCAGTAAAACACCAGAGGTCTACTCAATGAGCCAATGTGTGAACCAGCCAGTACCTGTAGTGAGTTTTCCACCAACTGTCTGGCGTTGCTCATATTCAACAGCAGATCCAGAGCATTCTGGGCTGACAGGTCCGAATTCCCGGCTGTGAAGATGGAAAGAGATGAAGACATTATTGTTTTTTATTTATTTTACCTTTATTTAACCAGGTAGGCAAGTTGAGAACAAGTTCTCATTTACAATTGCGACCTGGCCAAGATAAAGCAAAGCAGTTTGACAGATACAACGACACAGAGTTACACATGGAGTAAAACAAACATACAGTCAATAATACAGTATAAACAAGTCTATATACAATGTGAGCATGCTTGTGTCATGCTTCTCAATGCATTATAAAACGTTACCATTGGGCTTGGTAGAGCTCTTAGGCCATACGAAAGAGTCTGTTAATCTGTCCTTGGTGGGGCAGTTGGTTACTGAAGAAGGAAGAAAGAATATTGGAGGAGTGAAGACGAAAAATAACTGACCCTGTTCGTAAGTGATGGTGGTGTTTCCCATTGCATCTTGGGAGACTGAGGCGTTCTGCATTGTCTGCATGGCTTGTAGTGTGTCAGAATCCACTGCTACCTATCACGTGGGGGGAAAAACAGTCAAACATTCTCTATCCAAAAACTATCCATTAGATATTATTCATTCCAAGGTACTTGCTTCTACTCTTCTTCCCTTAGAAGACCCACACAAACTCCTGTTCATCTCTGTATTTAGAGGCATATAGATATTTAAAGTACAATATATCTCTTCCCCAGGCGTACTATAGTGTTCTGTAGGCCCGCTGTGTCGTCGTGTTGCTGTTTGAGTTCCTCTATCTGTTTCTGGGTGAAGAAGGGTCTCCTCCTCCGCCTGACGGGCTCCTCAGGGTGCGTAGCGCTCCACTCCTCAAACGCCTCCGGGTGGCGACACTGGACGTGCAGACCCAGGTTCTTACGGTGCTTCGTCATGAAGTGGCACATCTCACAGGAGAACGGCTTTTCTCCTAGAGGGTGAAAGGAAAGCAGTGTTCCTAAATGCTTCTGCTCCTAGTTACTCAACACCTTGATGAGCTGAATAGGGGCGGCAGATATCCTAGAGAGGTTAGAGAAGAGAGCCATTGACCGAAGGGTCACTGGTTCAAATCCCAGGTTTTTTTTTTGGGGGGGGGGGGACTGGTGGAGAGTGAACCTGGCCTTATGCTACCAACCCCTCAAGGGTGTGTTTGTCTCCAGGGGTTGAGTGGTAAACACTTGCAATAGCTAGTGAACTAAACTGATTGGGATGGAGAAGATCATAGTGACATTACAGTAACTCACGTATGTGTTTGAAGGCCAGGTGAGAGACCTGGAAGTCCTCTTTAGAAGTGGAGTATTTACAGTACTCACATTTAAAAGGGTTTAACCCAAATGAGTCCCACTGCAACGCAGGTGTAATTTGGACTTCTAACCCCTTTTAAACAGTGTGGCTTCCACATCCGTTTGTACCATTAATCTGTGCGATTTAAACAGAGGATGAGCTAGAGAGGTGTTTGTGAGACCCAAGGGCAGAACCCGAAGGGGCCCGGCGCCGTGTTTTTTTTTAAACAAAAATGGCCGAGAGTCAAACACGCACATGTAACATGACGCTCACAAGCTACCGAGCTGTTAGACGGTAAAGGGGTTCTTCTACATAGAAGATCATAAGAAATCTCATGGACATAGTGTCTATAATAAACTCACATAGTTGCTGTCACAAACTCCACACAGTTGTTGTCACTGACTAGTTAAGATTTAATATCCTACTGAGCAAACAATTTCTGTACTTACAGCATTCATATAAATAGGTTTTTCCATTTAGCATTTAAAAAAATAAATAAATTGACATTTGAATGCAACTGTTTATTAGGGCTGTCCATGACTAAAAATGACTTGGTCGATCCAAAGTAGTCTGTTCTTTCGAGCCAACCGACTGGTAGAAATTGAAAACGTGTATTTTTCCATACATAGGGTATGTCTATGTGTTAAGAAAATAAACCATGTATGCATTGAGCTTGTCTGATGCTTTAAGCACACTGTTCGATGAAATAAGACACATGACTCAAGAGGGAGCCAGACATCTAGATAATCAGAAGAAAAACAATTTAACCTGACCCGGTTGTCACCCTCCTGCTCCTACTGGCTTTGGCAGATTCTGCCGTTACTCTCTCCTGAAGTTGCAGGTAATAGGCTACATGAGGAGTCTGCAACCTTTCATGTGGAATGACCATTTATGGTTTTCATACGCACATTTTCCTGGAACAGTTTCATGTCATTTATAATAACATCTTCGTATCTGAAAATCATTGTTGGGTGGTCAATCAAAATATATATCCAAATCTAAATGAAAATGATGAACCTAGAAAAGTAACTTTTATTGCATTGCCAACTATGTAAAAAAATAGCCTTATAAAGCCCCCAAAAAATATATAATGTAAAACAGTGCAGCCTGCAGGTAGAAAACACCCTGATGAAAATAAATATCCTATAAATCACATTGGCTGCGCATGGCCTGTCTGCAATGAACTTAAAACATTGTATCAACTCTTAGGGTCTGGCTCAAAGCTCTCACTAGCAAACTTACAACATTGTATAAAATATTCTGGGCCTTAAGCATTTCCTGTGCTATTGAGCTCAGGACAGACACAGCTGTAGGCTATTTGAGCAAAAGATAAGAAGTAATCAGGTAGGTCTATTTTATGACGTATCGACTGGATCAGAGCACAACATGTTCCCCTTTCACGCCGAGTGGTTATCGACAGGGGGAGAGAGAGCTGGAGAGATTTTTTGAATACATTTGAGGAACTATTGTCATTCTCAATGGATGTAAAAACAGACTTTGTTTGCTTGGTGTTTAAAAATGAAGAAAACATTACTTTTGAGAAGCTCCACAGCTCATTAGTGGAGATACGTTAGACCAATCAGAAATACTATCAGGGCACATTTATATGCCAAGCTTTGCACGCAGGCTAGCAGTAGGCCTATAGGCTAACCTATGCGTAATCAGGTGTGCGTCCTTACTCAACAAGTGTCGCAGAAGTTGTGGGCTCTGTGAAAAACGTGTCATCTCTGACAATGAGAACGATAAAAGACAGACAAAACAACTTATCGATCAAACAATCGACCAGTGGACTAATTGGGGTCAGCCCTACTGTTTATGTCAAATTGTTTTGTAGCTAGCTCTGGTTGTCCTGAACAGAACATGGTAAAACACATCATTGTGAGGATAAATATAAGGGCTGGACATGCAGATCAATGGAAGTCATAAATGACTTGGGGTCTTGGGATTGACAGGGTTTTAAGAGTCGGGATTAGGTGTAGAACTCACCTGTGTGTTTGATGGCCAGGTGAGAGACCAGGAAGTCCTCTTTAGAGGTTGAGTATTTACAGTAGTCACATTTAAAGGGCCGGTCGTTGGCGTGGGACAGCTGGTGGTTGAGCAGGAGCTTCTTGTTCTCACAGTCATAGTCACAGAACTCACACTTGAACCTGGTAGACAGACACATTAGACAAGTTAGAGGATATTAACACTGTGTAGTGTATGATAAGGGGAAAACATTTTGAAACAGGGAGGTACTAACTGAACTTCACAGTGCAAATTGCTACAGTGTGTAATGAATACCACCCTGGTTTCACAGGACTGACTATGTGTATGTTCTGCTGAGATGCTATGTTCTGCTGAGAGGCCCAATGAAAATTGCGCTACTTCCTGTACTGACCTGCTGTTGTCAACACTCTGGATGTGTGTGAGGAGATGCATCTTGAACGTATATCTCTTCTTGAAGGACTTCCCACACTGGGAAGTCAAAACACAAACAGATATTTATAAAGATTTCAAAGAAAATCAGGAGATTAAAACTTGAACCCTGATTGATTTGAGTGGATTATTGGAATTTTTAATCAAGGTCAGATGATGTGTTACCTTGTCACACATGTGTGGTTTCTCAGCACTGTGTGTCTTCATGTGCTGAGTGAGTCTCTTCTGCATGGGGTAGACTCTATGGCACACTGGACACGGGAACGACAACACCTTAGATACCTGCTGAGAGTCAGACAGACCTGTGCAAACACATCTGGCTTGTACAGACAGACCATACGACTTCTATGGGATAAAAAAACCAAGATATCTTACTGGGTTTAAAACCTTCAATACATATTTCATAAACCTGCTGTGGCATAAAAACAAGATATGGCACTAGGTTTATAACATGTTTTTACATGGGATGACCTGGATAGAAAAAGTCTATCTAGGGTGGCCAACTATAGTAACTCAACATTTTATAGATTTAAAAAGGTGAAAATACTTACAGACTCGGACTTTGTTTTCCTGTGAAAGGATGAAAAATAAGTTACTGGATCGAATGATTTGATTGATTAATTAAAAATCGATTAGGCTTCGATCGGTCTCCAGCTTAAAACAAACCCAAACAATAAAGGTTAATGTGCCATTTTGGTCTGGTGATGTGAGTTGTATGACGCTCACATGTGAATGTCCCACGCATGGTGTCAGAGAGAACATACTGCTCCTGGTTACATACTGCTGAGTGTATGATAACGTCCTGTGTGTGTGTGTGTGTACATACTTGTCCTTGTTGTGTATTGCAGAGTGTCTAATGACGTCCTTCTTATACACACTGCTGTAGTCACACTCCTCACACTTAAAGGGCTTGTTCCCCTGGTGGTTAAACATGTGTTCCTGTTTAACACAGCAGAGAAAACAGGCACTTACCATTCCACTGTGGTTATTACAGACAGTACAGGGAACAGACCAGGCCTGAGATACAAGAGAAAAACTGAAGACTGATTCAATGATTAAAAAAAGCAGTGTAATTCATTTGCAATAAAGATGATGCTGTAATGAAGGCTACATACATTTGACTGACTGATCGGACTGTATGCCCTGGGCCCCACTCACCTTGAGCGAGGACCAGCGTTTGCAACGGTAGTTACACTGCAGGCACTTGAAGCACTCTGGGTCGTTTCCTTGGTGAGAGTCTACATGGAACCTCAAGTCATCCTGGGACAGGAAGCGAGAGCCACAAATCCAACAGTTGTGAGGCCTCAGGAGGGGCTTCAGAGACGTGTAATATCTGGCGATACACACCGGTAGGGGGAGTGAAGGTATTTAGTTAGAAGATCGCGGTATGCGGCTACATCATGTAATATCCTTTCCAACAGTACAGATCTGTGCCGTACGCAATCACCATAGTTGCTGGAAGGGACAATGTAAAATGTTAAAATCCAGGCTATCCCAGGACAGGACGATACAGGTATTCAGAGATACAGTAGTTCGTTTCAGGTGTCAGTAACAATGAGTCTTACTTCATGTACTTCTTGCATTTCTTGCGGAGAAACCTCTTGGAGGGTCGACCTCGTTTCCTAGGGAAAAACTCTGCCTCCTCCGGCCTCCCATTGGGTGACGGGTCTTTGTTCTCAGAGTCTGACTGGCTGATGCCGGCTTCCACTGCTTTTCCATTGGCCAAGGAATCTGGTCCGTTTCCCAGGCCTGAGGAACTGGCTTCCTCGGAGCCTTGAGGGTCCACACTCTCGATACGCTGCTTGAATGCACCCTCAGCTTCTGCACTCAGCCGAAACAAGGAAAATGCAGAGCAGGGATAAGAAACCTATTCAATAACAGCTTAGTGAATGAAATCAGCACACAATTGTCTTCTTGCGGTGATCTTTGAAAAAGGCCTTCACTTAAAAATTGAGAAGATGTGCAGAAACAGCCGAGTGTATTTGTTCAGTGAATGTGAGCATGGTGAGTGTATTGTTCCTACAGTAGTACCCACCCTTGCAGTTGTAGCTGTCCTCTGTGTAGGTGAACTTCCTGGGGCGACCCACCCTGCGTCGGGGGCGGTCTGTGGAGGAGCAGGGAGGAGGGGCAGGTTGTCTCAGCAGGGGAGGCTGTCTGTCCCTACAATCCACATCTGCTGGGTTATAGTCACTGTCCTCTGGAGAGAAAAGAGGGAGAGAGTGAGTGTGTGAATCCCAAATCGACCACTAGCCGCTACACCCAAGTAACCAACCGACTGACTGACCAGCTGACCGGCCGATTGACCGGCTAACCGACCGGCTAATGGGCTAACTGACCGACCAACTGATCGACCGGCTAACCGTCCAGCTGACCGGCCGATTGACCGGCTAACCGACCGGCTAATGGGCTAACTGACCGACCAACTGGCTGGCTGACCGGCTATAGGCTTCATGTGACAAGTGCTTATATAAAAAAAAAACTTGACATGGATCTCAACGTACCTTCAGAGTCATGGATGGCCCCAGCGTCTACGATGTCTTCGTCCTCTGGCTCCTCAGGCTGTGGCTCTGGTTTCACCTCAGCCTGCTGACGGGCCAACGTATCACTACGCCTGGGCCGACCACGCTTCTTAGGAGGGGGGCCACCTGGAAGTCACACAGCACACCACCAATCAGATCATTGTATTCCATACAGGACCATCAATCAGCTCAATCAAATCCAATTTTTACCTTCGGGGATTGATTTAGGCATATTCCTTTTAGTTTCTAGTGGAGCACAGAACCTCAGTTTAGAAGTTGATGAAGCACTCTCGTTTTATTTGATCATATTCCATACAGGCCTTGTTGGCAGAGCGCACGTTCGGTAAATGATAAAAGGGTTGTATTAGTCTATTTTCCCCAGGGGGATAAATAAAAGTTGTAACCTAATTAATTCAGCTGAGGATAACTAGTTTTAATCTAATTGTTTCAATTGAGGATGAATAAAGTTTGATTCCATTTGAATTCAGTTTCTGCCCTCAGATGTGTCTAGGTCTAAACTGAGGATCAATACTAGTGATTCATTTATAGATGGCTGCCTCCTGTACTGTATGTTTATGTGTCTTTCTTCCCTCAGTTCTCTCTAGACGGGATGGGGCTACTGTACCTGTGGGTTTGAAGTGCCTGTCTCTCAGTTCTCTCTAGATGGGGTGGGGCTACTGTACCTGTGGGTTTGAAGTGCCTGTCTCTCAGTTCTCTCTAGATGGGATGGGGCTACTGTACCTGTGGGTTTGAAGTGCCGGTCTCTCATGTGGTTGATGAGGGTGTCTTTGAAGACGCTTTTGTAGGGACACATCTTGCATTTGAACTGCTGAACGATCACCACCTCCATCATCTCCTCCAGTTCAGCCATGGTGTGGGGGATGGTGACCCCTGGTCCTCTTCCAGCCCCGCCCCCCTCCACAGCTGAAGTTCTAGACCCCCCACCACGCCACCCTCCTCTCCCCTAAAAGGCCTCCCCAGACTGGGGGACCACTGAGGCTCAGGGGCCCCCTCAACCTCAGGCTCCAGGCGGGAGGAGGAGGTCCAACTGCTGCTGATGTAAGGGCCAGGCTGGCTCTCTGTGCACTCCATAGCCTCTGCTGAGCCTGCGGTGTCTGCCTGGGGGTGGTGGTGGACTGATCCCACAGTGTCTGCCTGGGGGTGGTGGTGGTCTGTGGAGGAGCCCTCGCCTCCCTCCCCTATTCCAGTGTACCACCCCGGGGAGGCCTCTGGGCCAGTGCTGCTGCTGGTGGTCTCCATGTAGTGGGAGTGCTGGGGCTGCTGCTGGTCAGAGTGCTGTGGCTGGTCTGGGTCCTGGTTCTGGTTTGGGCTCTTGTTTGGGTCCTCCCTTTGCCCTTCCTGATCCTGGTAGTTGGAATAACCGGGCTGCTCTGAATCTGCAGCAACAAACTCCACATACTGCTGTAGGGTTCGGTGACCCTGGGAGTGGTTAGTCAGGGTTCGGTGACCCTGGGAGTGGTTAGGCAGGGTTCGGTGACCCTGGGAGTGGTTAGGCAGGGTTCGGTGACCCTGGGAGTGGTTAGGCAGGGTTCGGTGACCCTGGGAGTGGTTAGCTCTGCTGCTGCTGTCGATGTAGCTCTGAGAGTGCTGCGGCCTCAAATCCTCTTCACACTCCAGGTACACCTCCGTCCCCGCACTGCAGTCCACAACATAGTGAGTGTGGCGTCGTCGAACGCCGGGGGATGAGGGGTTGGAGTCGGCGGCTCCGCTACCCTCCACGTACCCCCGCAGGTCCTGGTCAGCGTTGTCGACTACACCGTACTCCGGGAAGCGGGACAGAGACCGGGACGAGATCCTAGTCTGGTCAGATTCCTCGTCGTCTACATACGAGGAGGACGACTCTCCAGTCTGGTCAAATCAAATAGTCAAACTTGATTTAAAACTGCATTTTTAAAAATGTAAACACACTTTATCGTAGAACAATGAAATAAAAGAAACTGAAAAGCCATAAAGGAGATAAAACAAGAACGATTTCTAAAATAACAAATAAATCCTTGACTTAAAAGGTGTGTTTTCAAACGTGATTTAAAAAAACCTAAATTGTGTCTGCCCCTTACCTGGTCAGGTCCGTCTGCATCTCCACCGCTACAGTCCATATACTGAGATGCGTGGGAGTGCTGGGGCTGGTTCTCCTGGTCCTCATGGTCTGGGTAATGGCTGCCAGAGGGCTGGTCTGGCTGGTCAGGGTCCAGGTTATCTAGCATGTCAAAAAACATTTGATGAAAAAAAAGGGACAGCATTCACTTGAAATCTCTATGTTTCAATGTTCTTTCATGGCAACCCACTGGCATACGTTGCATATTTCATACCCTGCATGTCTCCCTGGTCGTGGCAGGTGGAGGTAGGACCCTCTCCCAGAGCCTCGATGGTGATGCGGTGATGGCTGGACAGGGCCGAGGATGACGTGTGGGCTACCATAGGAGAGGGAGAAACCACACTGGTCAGACCTGGATAACTCTAGTTTTAACTCAGCTTTGTGGAAAGTAACTCTCTGTCTGGGTCTGGTACAAACCTGGATAACTCTATAGTTTTAACTCTGCTTTGTGGAAAGTAACTCTCTGTCTGGGTCTGGTACAAACCTGGATAACTCTAGTTTTAACGCTGCTTTGTGGAAAGTAATTATCTTTCCAGGGGACAAATAGTAACTTCGGCGGTGACTACAACTGTCTGAATACAGATGTCAGGAAGTGACTCCTTTTCTGAAACTATTGGATTGGTTGCCTTCAACTAATGGCAGGGCTGTATCTGGAACTGCATGTTGGATTGGCTGTCTTCAACCAATGGCAGGGCTGTGCCTGGAACTGCATGTTGGATTGGCTGCCTTCACTAATTGCAGGGATGTATCTGGAACTGCATGTTGGATTGGCTGCCTTCACTAATTGCAGGGATGTATCTGGAACTGCATGTTGGATATAGAAATAGAATGAATAGAGCACCTACAATCTCCCATCTTGACAGTTATAGTTGATCTACGCAATAAATGTATATCTGAACATTGTGTAAATGTCCATTCTCTTGAATGTCCATTGCCCCAGGTGTACATTATCAAGTCAAACCAATTAACTAATTTTTGTACAGAGAAGTATAAATAAGTTGTGATGCTCAACTATTCCAATCTGACAGTCATTTCTTTAGAGCTTCTGTCCAAAGCGCGACATACACACATTCTTCCCATTTGTGTTTTTTGATCAGAAATAATTGCTTATGCGTACATTCATGTGTGTATGTGCAAAATACTACTGTTCTCAGATTCTTAATTTGATAGATTTTAGATGTAAAAATGGGGTTTGGTTGCAAAACGCTAGTTCGTGTCCTGTACACACAAAACAATGGTTCTAAATAGTATCAGATAGGGGTTCTTCGGCTTGTAACTATAGCGAAACCCTTTTTAATGCTTTATAGTCCTTTTGAAGGTTCAATAAAGAACCATTCTCATAAGTTTATATATGGAACCTTTGATTTGTGGTTGTTTCACCGAGCTATCTTAAGATAAATGGACTAACTAAGTTGCTCTAGATAAGAGCATCTACTAAATGACTAACATGTCAAACGTAAATCCTTGACATACATAATCTCATATTACTGTATTGATAAATGTTTCATTAAAAAAAATCTCATATATACACAGAGTGTACAAAACAAGGACGCCTTCCTAATATTGAGTTGCATCCCCTCTTTTCCACTCAGAACAGACTCAATCCGTCAGGGCATGGACTCTACAAGGTGTTGAAAACGTTCCACAGAGATGCTGTCCCATGTTGACTCCAATGCTTCCCACAGTTGTGTCAAGCTGGCTGGATATTCTTTGGGTTATGGACCATTCTTGATACACACGGGAAACTGTTGAGTGTGAAAAACCCAGCAGCGTTGCAGTTCTTGACACAAACCGGTGCGCCTGGCCCCTACTACCATACCCCGTTCAAAGCCACTTAAATCGTTCTTGCCCAATCACCCTCTGAATAGCACACATACACAATCCATGTCTCAATTGTCTCAAGGCTTAAAAATCCTTCTTTATCCTGTCTCCTCCCCTTAATCTACACTGATTGAAGTGGATTTAACAATTGACATCAATAAGGGATCATGGCTTTCACTTGGATTTGCCTGGTCAGTCTATGTCATGGAAAGAGCAGGTGTCCTTAATGTTTTGTATACTTAGTGTATATTGATGTCACAAAATGTATCATTTGTACAGTTCTTTATTAAAAGTGTAGTTATTTGTCACATTTGACTGTAAAATCAAGCAGTACTACCCATTTCTCTGCGAATGAGGTGGATATATAACGTTTTGCAACAAAACATGATTATTTGTCTCTGAAATAAAACCATCAAGCGACAGATTTCCAACTAATATAGGTCTGTCATTGAACAACACCATTCCACGATAAGATGGTGAAAAAACATCTCTTTCATAAGTTCTTTAAACAACAAAAGCTAATTTACCAACATTTCCTAATATATATAGCTTTTTGAAATTAAACTTAATTTGATCTACACAATACATTTCTATGTCCATTCTCCTGAATGTCCATCGCTCCAGGTGTACCTAATCAAGTCAAACCAATGACCCAATGATATTTTGTACAGATAAGTGTTCTTGATCCAAAAACACACTATACCATCATTAAAGGGATAGTTTATTCAGAATACAAACATGATGTTCAACCTGCCTTGGCTGCGTTTGCTTCTGACTTCTTGACTTATGAAATATACATATTCCTTTCACTGAGGGAAAGATGGGGAATGTATAACGTTTACATTCTGTCAGGATATGTTATTGTTAGCCATCAGGGATCCTCTGAGAGGAGAACAGACACTGTCTGGTACCAGTCACCATATCAGCCGTGAGTTGGGGAGGAGTGTTGCACTTTGGGGAAGAGGTCAGGTCAGATGAAGTGAGGAAGAACAGATATCACGAAAGGTTCTGTCTAGCAACAGAGATGCATTGGCTGTTCAGACGTGTAAGGAGGAGACTCAGCATTGGAGAAAGGGTTAAATATCAGTGCTTGTGTGAATATGTCTTTTGTCTGTTCGGCTGTTCGACCCTTTGGGGTGAATAAACTTGATTTATGCTTTCATAGAGTCCGTCGAGTCCTTACTCTGACATTTAGACCCTAACAGCTGTATTAGCTGCATTCTCGCTAACACTCAACATTAAAACACTATTGTGTCTGTGTAAAAAAACATATTTACTTTTGAAGCAACATTTTCTTAGCGTGTTGTTACATAATACTTTAGTAATAGCATTTTAATTGTCTAGCAATGAGCGGAGAGTTTTTGTAACTACTGTACACAAGCGAAACTAGTTACTGTAGCCTGTGAGAGAAAAGCTCACCATCATCTGATCCTTGTAGTATCAAATACTGACCCTCACTGGTCTCTGCAGCTCCGTCCTCTGCACTGGTCACTGCTATACAACCTGGAGAACAAGGATACATAGATATTGACTGTGATGGACAGACTACATTACCCGAATGGAGTATGTTTGTACTGACATTGATTGTTACGTTTGTGTCTAATGTTTTATATATTTTCACGATTGACAGGAATCAAATTCCCTTCGGGGGAAAATGTTTTCATTCCCTCACCATTCATGATGTCGGGTCCGATGGTAGACTCTATGATCTTGTCTATGGCTGATCCCAGATCTGAGGAGGTGGAGGCTGTCGAGTCAGACACCGCCGCGCTGGAGTGAACCATCACCTGTAATACAATATACGATATGACGTTTTTAAAAATGTATTTTTTAACCTTAATTTAACTAGGCAAGTCAGTTAAGAAAAAAACTATCAGTGACATTCAACTAAAGTAGGTAAAATAACCATATATGAGTCAATCCAAGTCAAACCTAAAAGAAACACAGCTATTAGCTAAATCAATGCTAGTAAGAAAAGAGTGTTGGACACCAGTAAAAAAATGTTGTTGTTTTTGGGGGGGAGTGTACTATGGGGTGAACCAAGGTGCGCTTGAATATTAGAGATGCTCACCTGGGCTGACCCAGACACCAGGATGGACTGTGTTACAGTGGAGACGCTGGTGGACTGGGCCACAGAGGAGGAGTCTGGGAGGTGGACGGTGGCCCTGTGGTGGGTGACATCCGTACTGGAACTAGTCTCTGGTAGGAACACCTGGAAACAGAAACATGGGTGAGAGGCATGGACATGGAGACTAGCTAAAACATTAAGGTCACTCTGTGGATAGTCCCATATAGATGCTCTACAGATGGTCATACTGTCAACATCTGTTGATAAGCAACTGCTTGTTATGGCTACAGTTAGGGTTAGGTTGAGAATAAGGGTTAAGGTTAGTAGATAGTTAGTTGAAATGTTGTTGACATTTATTGAACATCTATAAACCATCTATTTGGAACTGTCCAAAAATAAAAGTGTTACCAAAACACTAGAGCCCCTACCAGGACAATCAAACATAGACGTCTTTGGATCCTTGAAAAAGTGCTTTATAAAATGTATTATGATTATCATTACAAACACACAGGCTTTAAGTGTATTACTTTTGACTTTATTACACTGTACCATTAAGTATCTCTTGTATGTTACATAGCATTAAAGTTTGATGATCCTGAACAGTTCAGATAGTGTAGTTGTTAATACCAGGACCCCCTCTGAGCTCTGTCCCACGTGGCAGTCTGACTCTGGGGCAATGCTGTGGTGGTGCTGGCTGTGATGGCGGGATGCTGCATCACTGCTGTCTGCCGACATGGCCTCTGAGGACTCCATGCCCATACCGCTCTCCGACGGCTCCTCCATTCCGGACCCCGACGGACCCACATCACTGCTGCTCTCCACCTCTATCTCCCCTTCCATCTACCATAGAAAATAATATGGTCCATAGCAGAGCTTTTAGAATAGAATGTTCATTTTCCCCAGAGGGAACTTCAGTATCCAGAGAGACTGAGTGACATGCTCAGTGTGTGAGGGAATCAAACCCACAACCTTGGCAGGTGTTGAGGGGCGGCAGGGTAGCCTAGTGGTTAGCGTGTTGGACTGAAAGTAGCTGAAAGGTTGAAAGTTCAAATCCATGAGCTGATAAGGTACAAATCTGTCGTTCTGCCCCTGAACAGGCAGTTAACCCACTGTTCCTAGGCTGTCATTGAAAATAAGAATTTGTTCTTAACTGACTTGCCTAGTTAAATAAAATAAATTGTCAACATAATGCTGTAACTCTCAGGCCATCTGACCCATTTCCATGCTTAGGACAGTCATGGTCCTACACTAGAAATATCTATATTGATGATGGATACCAGTTTTCAACTATCATATGTCTATCGAATATCGAATATCCATCCATCTTCTGGCATTAGCCTATTCTTTCACAGGGAGTGTACTTTTAATTGGATATTGATTGTGTGAAATGCCCTTTAAAAAAAAAAGAATTGCAGTTTATTGCATATCAGTTTAGAGGTGTTTCTCTTGAGTAGCATTCGTGAGGGTGCTTTGTTGAACGGACTCCTTTCTGTGGGTCTTTGAGTGTGAAGTATAATACCACTGATGAACATACAGTAGCTATCTAGCTAGTTACATGGCTAACTGTAACTTAACCACATTGGACGTGGTTTCTTCTTCTTTGTGCTTAGATAGCCAACATGAAAGCCAAGTTCACTAGCAAGTAGCTAAACTAGCTAATAATAGTAGCTTTGCTAGGAAGACAGCAAGGTTAGTTAGCCAGCTAACGTTAGTACTTCGATAAGCCAATCAGATCCTGATAAAATAATACTGCTGACACGAGGTTGCACAACACATGAACAAGGTCAGGGTGGCATAACAGGTCAAATATAGCCATTTATTATCGTTTTTATTTTTTGACGGCTATAGCTAAACACACCTGGAGTCGAGCGTGTAGCTAATAACGACCCCACTCTTTATGATTTAAACAAGCCTAGCTGCCCTCCCTCTTGCCTGCTCCGCCATTTTCCCGACCAGCCTTGGTTTTGCATTCAGGCATTATAGAACCTACCAAAGCGTGGGGCCTCAAGGGCCTCAGCAAAAACAGATTGTCCAACGCTCGTTCCTGAAGAAAATGTAATTAATTTATCTATATAAACACGAGATCCTGTGGGATATTTTTTCACTTACCGTGTATTGCGAGTTGAATTCGTTTATGACTTAGTAGACACGACAAACAGTATAAGAAGTTGTACGCGATAATTGCTACTCCATTCTAGTCGGGCGCCATCAGTATCTCCTCGCTTCCTGTTCGACAAAAACCGGATCTTATTTCTCTGTTTTGCTAAAGTGGAAGCCGCTTTAGAAGGTGCTCCTTGCATTTTTATTATGTTAAGGGCAGCTCCCCCCAACTAATCGTATTAAACGATTATATTCAATAAAGAGAATGAAGAGTATATTTAGATGTTTGGAGAAAGTATAGGATTCTTGTTTCCAGAGGATTACAGAATTTGACTACGAGCAGCGCAGTTAATTTTCAAGTGTAATATCGAGCTTCTTACAATGTAAAATAGCATCTTGATGATTGTGTAACCATGTTTAGATGTTACAATGTATCTATTTACTTAGATTTCTTAGAATGTGGCAGTGGCACCTTAATAACGCTGGATGTTTGGCTCTGTCAGCTGTGTGGACATTCAACAACAACAAAAAACAGGCATAGCTCCCAACTATTATGCGTTGTGTTGTTGACAGCAGAGAGGAAGAGGCCTGGTGACCGCTGCACAATATGATTAGTTAGCTATATAGTTAAAATGACAACAACTAATAATGAAGTGCTATTTGTTTATTGAATTTCCAGTTCTAATACAAAACATTGATTTACTTACGAAATAACTTAAACGTGATGGAGACACCATTGCGTGACATCCAGTGCAAAATGCATGGCTTTTTGAGCCAGTTCAGAAATATAAAATAACACCAAATAAACCAACATTGAATTGTTGAACACAAAAATAAAACTAGAGGGTAATAATACATACAAATTCATGGCTCATCAAAAAATATCTGCGCCAGGCAGATAGGCTTAAAGCACCAACAGATTGTGAATCGGATCTGCTGGTGCTGAAATCGTTATTTCAGGGCAGTGGTTATGTCTCTAGACCCTACACTAGAGGACAATAAATCCATTTACTCACACAGTTAGAAGGAAATTGCCCATACATGTGTATCATTTGGTTTGACCTGAATCAACTGGACGGGGGGCAATATTTCACCGTCTTAAAAAGCACACAAAGTGGGGCGTCGTTTCAACTTTACAAACGGCACCCCATACACCAACAGTACCACAAGCACTCATCTGCATAATTCTCGCATCAGAGATCCCCTTTTATAGCCTCAGGAGAGACAGAGAATGGCATAGCAATACGTTGGCAAGACAGCACAAACAAATCTGGGACTCTATGAATGAACATCCTGTTGGAAAGGTTCTTAAAATATTCAGCCCGGAAACAGTGCCATAGAAATATTCATACTAGAACCAAGATGGCCCCTTAGACCGTCATGAAATACTGACTTGAATGGGGATACTCATTCTAGTATGTCAATTTCTATGGGTAAAGTAGCTCAGTAGCGGAAGTTGGAGGAGTCGGTACACTTCAGGATGTCGTACTTCACGTATCCCACACGGTCTACCTGTCTCCTAGAGTTCATTCGCCAGTAGAAACGATCCCGACAGAAGTAGATGTGGCCTAGAGTAGGAACAATCACAATAGGTTATGAGGAGTTAAACATGATTGTGAGTTATAACGTGATTGTGAGTTACTACATGATTGTAATGTGTCTAACTTTGATAAGAAAGTACATACTAAACTGACAGTTTGCTGTACTATTTTTTGCTTCGTGTAGAATAAAACAAGGCCCTTTTTAAAGGTCTACACACAGAGTAAATTAATAATTTAATATTTACCCTTGAAGTGGAAGACATCATGAGCATCATTGGGAACACCCCCGAAGACGATGTCTGTGAAGCGGGGATATCCCTTGTCGATATTCTGGCCCTTCACATCCAGCCTGTAAGGATCAGATACATTTGGTTTGGTTATTACAAAACATAGACCTACAGATACAGCAAATAGTTATAAGTTGAACCTTGATCCTTGAGCTCTTCTGATCCTCTTCATCTTCTAGTTACTTTTTAGGTCAGTATTCTCTAGGTTATGATAATATATCTTATAACAATATTCTGCTGCTTAGCAGTCATTTTTATCCAAAGCAATTTACAATACAGTGAGTGCATGCATTTCTAGTATGTGGATGCGATGACGATCCCTTCAGAACTTGAACCCACAACCTTATCTCAACACCCCCTACTTCCTAAACTCATGCTTTTATTTCTCATGTGTTTTTGTTCTACCTTATGTTCTTCTTAGTACTACATTGATATTGATTACTGCATTTTTTGTGTTTTAGAGTTTGCAAGAAAGGTATTTCACTGTACTTGTATACGGGACATTGAAACTTGACTCACCTCCAGTAGTTCTCTCCACTGAAGAGCAGCACCTTGCCTTTCCCTCTCTGCAGTGCTCCCTCCACCTTCTCTACAGTAGAGGGCAGACCCAGTTTGTCAATGCTGCGGGGTCCCAGGAGACTCTGTCCTGTATACACCCAGAACCTGGTGCCTGTGGGATACAGAGACAAAGCTTAGAGTCTGTGTGTTTGTGTGTGTGTGTGTGTGTGTGTGTAAAAATCAGAATTCTGTTTACCTGAGAAGAAGTAGATTTTCTTTGTCACAAGGTCCTCAAAGGCCGTGTCAATGACGGCCGGCAGAGCTGGCCACCTCTCAGACATGGAGAACGGACCCTTCAGTCCACCGTCAGTCTTGCTTGACAACCTCCAATATTGCCTGTTGAATCAGCAAAAATACATCACAATTATGAATTTAGCAACAATGTATAATTCTTTTTTACATTGTGAGACAATGGGCTACAATTTCATAAGAAATTGTCGCTATAATGATTCAAAAAGTGTTCATGAGCGCTTATGGTCCTTGTGGTGTAGCTGTTCTTAGTAGTGAAAAGGTAATCCAGTGTAAGGAATATGTGAATCCTTGGCTTGTTTATTTACATTCTGTCCTGTACTCTTACATTGTATATCCTGTTTTTCTCTCAGGTTATCTCTCCCTTAGCCCATAACACTATCTTGTATCTCTCTCCAGTTATCTCTCCCTTAGCCCATAACTCTATCCTGTATCTCTCTCCAAGTTATCTCTCCCTTAGCCTATAACTCTATCCTGTATCTCTCTCCAAGTTATCTCTCCCTTATTCCATAACTCTATCCTGTATCTCTCTCCAAGTTATCTCTCCCTTAGTCCATAACTCTGTCCTGTATCTCTCTACAGTTATCTCTCCTTTATCTAACAACTCTTGTTGTGAGGGGCACAACACCCATTTAACATCAAAGCCCTCAAAAAGGTTCTACTGTCGGACCGCAAAGCAACCTTCTTTTTTAAAAGGTTGCTCACCCATCCTTGAAGAAGTGCAGGTCTCCATCGATCTCTGTGATGGCGTCGAACTTGTTGATCTGGCAGGCGTCCTGGGATGGGTCCACAGGGTGTGTAGTGGTGGGGCTGGTAGTGGTGGTAGTGGGGGTGTTGGGCTCAGGCTCGTCGCTGGGACCAGGTGTAGGGATGGTGGGCCCAGGGGGTGTGGGGTCAGGGCCTGTCTTGGATCCTGGGTGGGAAGATAGTGGGAAGGAATGCAATGAATTAAATGAATAACACTTAACTATTGTCATTGTTGTTCCATTATCAACGGATCTCTGTTGTGATAGGGGGAAATACTGTGTTGTTGTATGTATGTTGTGAATTCTGTGGGATCACATGATATTGCAGCCTGGTGCAAGGTCTGTTTGTTTCGCCAACTCCTATGGTAGTTGTCAGTCAAGAAAGCACGAACAGATCTAAGACCAGACTAGGGATATTGTGTAATCATGTCATATTGTGATAATATCATACCATAGAGATACTGAATGCCCTCAACATCATCTTCATGCAGGGAGAAGTCTTCCACGTAGCTGTACATGGGATACATGAGGGCGTCTCTGATGTTGGAGTGGTCCAGACCCAGGGCATGACCAAACTCGTGGGCCGCAACCAGGAACAGACTGTAGCCTGAGAGAGGAGAGGGTGAGTAGAAACACATCATTAAGTCAGTTGTGGTGTGCACCTATGACCTGAGTGTCAGTCTGCTATCATGCCAACTACCCGTCAATCATTGTCACGTTTGGCTGTAAAATTACAGTAATGGAGTTGGCTCGAGCACAAACAGATCTGGGATTAGGCTATAGAAGGAGACAACAGATCTGGGACCAGGGTATAGAAGGAGACAACAGATCTGGGACCAGGCTATAGAAGGAGACAACAGATCTGGGACCAGGCTATAGAAGGAGACAACAGATCTAGGACCAGGCTATAGAATGGGACAACAGATCTGGGACCAGGCTAGTGCACCTACAGTAATATACATTTTCCACACTATTGAACCAAGATGAGCTACACTGCACTAGCCTGGTTAAGTATATACTTAGAATTGTGCTTGAAAGGGCAATTTCAAAGTAAATGATCTGAGCCAGCAGTTTGAGTCAGCATGGTAGGTGCCCTGACGTTGTCTCTGACTGTGAGCCAGCAGTTTGAGTCAGCATGGTAGGTGCCCTGACGTTGTCTCTGACTGTCAGCCAGCAGTTTGAGTCAGCATGGTAGGTGCCCTGACGTTGTCTCTGACTTGCAGCCAGCAGTTTGAGTCAGCATGGTAGGTGCACTAACGCTGTCTATGTCACTCACCCCTATCTGGGCAGAAGCCCCATTTCGTGTCTGCGTCAAAGTCGCTGGTGGTAGCGCACCACAGCCTGCCATCTCCCCGTCCCTCGCTGGTGCATGAGTCATACTTCTTCCCCAGGAAGACAAAGGGGAACTGGCACGGCTCTCCCTCAGAGTTTCCACCAATCACAGCCGTATCTGTCATAACACAGACACAACACTATTAGGGAACATGTGTCACTCTAGCTGTACTTGATTGTGGTTTCCTGGAGCAATGGAAACATTGGAATAGTCCCAAAAATGAAAACCCCGCCCATCTGACTCTCCAGACAGGGTCAATAAAACATTCAAAGTATTTGAAAGAAAAATAATACTATTTAAACCCAGGTCTGGTAGTGGTGACAGTGATACTCCCTCACCTCTGTTGGGACAGAAGCCATACTTCTTATCCTTGTCAAAGTTGTCTGTGGTGGAACACCAGCGGTATCCATCACTGCGACCCTCTGTCGTGCAACCTTCATATGTCTCCCCCAGGAACACGAAGGGGAACACACATTCTTTGCCGTTGCTGTTTCCGTCGAAAGTGTACAGAACTGTGTGTGAGAAAAAGGAGAGAGGGAGCGAGAGAGAGAAAGAGGGAGAGAAAGAGGTAGAGAGAGAGAGAGACAGAGAGAGAGAGAGAGAGAGAGAGAGAGAGGGAGCGAGAGAGAGAGAGAGAGGGAGAGAAAGAGTTAGAGAGAGAGAGGGGCATACGATTAGAGGCATGTCAAAGAAAACTCGGTCTAAAATACTTTCTGTCCAATCATTCCTCTCAAGTATTAACTGTCAATCTTACGTTCACTTGGACAGAAGCCGAATTTCTTGTCTCTGCCGTAGTCGGCTGTGGTGGCACACCAGGGCAGGTTGTCAGAGCGCCCCTCTGTGGTGCAGGTGGAGTACTCTTTGCCCTCGAAGGAAAAAGGGAAGTGGCACAGAGCACCCTCTGCGTTGCCAAAGCTAGTCTTCACAGCTGGAACAAAAAAAGTGATGTTTTTATTGGGAGCAATTGTGAACAACAGCTATGTCAAACATGATTAAATACAAATAATAAGATGGTTCACTGGAGCTCAAGATTTCAATCCTACAGATGACGTGGAGATGTTGGCAGAGGCACATAGTTCAGTTCAATCTCAGCCAATAAGATGCTTAAAATGGACACTACGGGGTGACCTAGCACCATGAAGCACTGACTGACTGAAACAGCCAGGATTGACTATACACTTCCATGCTGACCTGCTCCTTTGCCGAGGGTCCAGTTTTCGTCGTCGTCAAAGTGGGCGTCTCCCTGTATGCCCTCACCAGGGGGGAAGGCGTGGGCCAGAAGGCCGTCCTTACCATCGAAGGGGTAGCCATCTCCATGATCTGGAAAATAACAAGGCAATGAATTAATGCCATTAATTTCATGCAGGGTTGGGGTTAATCGTATTTCAATTTGGTCAGTTCAGTTCCTTCCTTTCATGTTTCTTCAATAAAGATTCATTTGGATGTGTATTCTTCAACTTAGAGATTAAAAATGTAAATGTTCTGGGAGGCCCGAAGCTGTTTAATTGATGCTTTCAGAGATTGTATGACACATATTGCATAGCCTTGAAATCCAAAACTGACATGCGCCGTTTCACTGAAGTGAAACAATGGGTGAAAAACAGCGCGTCCGTTTGAATCTCAGGCTGCGTACAGTTACTGCAGCCCTTCTTACCTGCTTTTCCAAATGACACCATGATGTCAGCGGTGCCGTCGAAGAGTCGCGTGAAGGTGAGAGGGGTGACATCACTCCACACCTTGAAGGCTCTGGCGAAGGCGTCGTCTATCAGAGAAGCTTCCATGTCTGGAGAGTAGTTCAGGATCCTAGAGAGAAAAGCAAATCACCTATGAAGGCCACCGAGGCTTGAACGGACACATGTTTAGCTACTTGCTCTGTTTGCTATAAATCATATAGTATTTCCAGGCCATTGTGACACTGTGCACACCTGGCTTTAACTTCTCCACACACTATACTTGTAACCCTAACCTCGTCCACACGCTCAATTGCTACCGACTGGGTGGATGAGATTAGCCTCAACCCTAATGCTTAGAACCCCAAACCAGTCCCACATAATCCCCTTCACAGTACCTGTATGTAACATCATGATGATCCCATTTCAGGTCCCCTTCAAAGGTCTGGTAGGAGCGTATATCAGGGACCCCACAGCGAGGTGCCTTCATTGCTGCTACCGTAGACTTGTCCAGCGTCCCTGTCTCCTCCAACCCCATCTGCCTCTGCATTCTCATCAGAGCCTTGGAGGTGGACACCATAGACTGGAAACCACTGCGGTGCTGAACGTTCATGTAGCCAAACCTCTTCAGGTAGCTCTGGAGGTAGGAAATAATGAATGCAATGAGATTTAATAGATAATTCAATCATTGTAAATAATGAGATAGCAACTGTTGAGATTATTGCATATAATTAGAAATTACTCCATTTAGATTGATTGACTTTAGGTTTATATTATGTCATGACATTGAGACACGATGGACAATTCGCCAAATGTATTTTAGCAATCCTCCACACACAGCCCAGGCTGTATGTTTTATTTTCAGGACAAATTAAATCTGTTTATAGATTTAAAAAGCTAGAACATTTAATGCGTCTCTCTATGCATCTGCTACTCACTTCTGCCAGCTCCATATCCGTCATGTTCTTGAGGACATCTCCAGGGAAGGTGACAGACACAGTTTTCTCCAGGGGAACGCACCATCCACCTACCGTGCACATTGCCAACACTAGGAAAACCGGAACTCTATGGTGAGATCTCATGGTGAGACCAAGGTAAGATGAAAGTTGCCCAAAGTAATAGAGAAGATACGATGTGATGTGCCAGACAGCCAATGAAGAGACTCTCAGTGACAGTAACAAAGCTTGCAGTGGATCACTGTTCCTTGAAGTTTAGTGGATAGGATGTTCTCCTTTGGTGCTTTGTGCTTTGGGTTCAGTATTTATGCTCTCAGTCTTAGTCACCCTCTTAACCTCCACCCCCTTTCTCTCTCTCTCTCTCTCTCTCTCTCTCTTTCTCTCTCTCTCGCTCTCTCTCTCTCTCTCTCTCTCTCTCTCTCTGTCTGTCTATCTCTCTCCCAGTCATTACCCCTCCCTATGGGAGTGAGCATTATGTTATTGTTCAGGGGGTTTCCAAAATGTAGTAATCTACAAATGTATCCCCATATCTAACTTTTTTTGTTCCGTTTTGACATGTACAAGGATCACAGGAGATTGGTGTAACCTTAATTAGGGAGGACAGGGGATCGTGGTAATGACTGGATCGGAAATAAGTGGAATGATATCAAATACATCAAACACATGGTTTCTATGAGTTCGATGCCGTTGCATTCGCTCTGTTCCAGCCATTATTATGAGCTGTCCTCCCGTCACCAGCCTCCACTGACAAGGATAAAATACACAGTTGGGAACATACACAGTTGAATAATTATGTTTTGGCTTATATTCTTGTCAAAGCCAAGTCTAGTACAAAAAGGCTTCTCAACAGTTTTTACCCCCAAGCCATAAGACTCCTGAACAGGTAATCAAATGGCTAACCGGACTATTTGCATTGTGTGCCCCCCTCACCCCCCCAATCCCTCGTTTTTACGCTACTGCTACTCTCTGTTTATCATATATGCATAGTCACTTTAACTATACATTCATGTGCATACTACTTGAATTGGGCCGACCAACCAGTGCTCCCTCACTTTGGCTAACCGGGCTATCTGCATTGTGTCCCGCCACCCACCACCTGCCAACCCCTCCTTTATGCTACTGCTACTCTCTGTTCATCATACATGCATAGTCACTTTAACCATATCTATATGTACATACTACCTCAATCAGCCTGACTAACCTGTGTCTGTATGTAGCCTCGCTACTTTTATAGCCTCGCTACTGTATATAGCTTGTCTTTTTACTGTTTTATTTCTTTACCTACCTATTGTTCACCTAACACCTTTTTTTGCACTATTGGTTAGAGCCTGTAAGTAAGCATTTCACTGTAAGGTCTACACCTGTTGTATTCAGCGCCCGTGACAGATAAACTTTGATTTGATTTGATTTGAACAGGGTATGCCGTAATGTCCCAGAAATCCATTGTTTTCATTTCCTGTACGAGGTTTATGGGAAAAGCACCTGCTGACATGTTTATTCAATGGTCATATTCATCTGTGAGGTTTAACCAGAGGTTGTGTAACTGTGACACATGTGGAAGATAAATGTAAAATGATACACACACTTCTGTTATCTAAAATAATACATTGTAGCCTCAAAAAAAAAAAATTGTCTTTAAATAAAGATTGCTTCCACTTTTCTATTTTCAGACTTGGAAAACTGTGACTGACTGGGTCAAGCTATAACTACTGCACTGTTTAAGATATACAGGTGTAGCCTAGTGGTTAGAGCGTTGGACAAGTAACCGAAGGGTTGCAAGTTCTACTCTCTGAGCTGACAAGTTTAAAAAATCTGTTGTTCTGCCCCTGAACAAGGCAGTTAACCCACTGGTCCTCTGAACAAGGCAGTTAACCCACTGGTCCCCTGAACAAGGCAGTTAACCCACTGGTCCCCTGAACAAGGCAGTTAACCCACTGGTCCCCTGAACAAGGCAGTTAACCCACTGTTCCCCTGAACAAGGCAGTTAACCCACTGTTCCTAGGCCGTCGTTGAAAATAAGAATTTGTTCATAGCTGACATGTCTAGTGGAATCAATGTAAAAAATAACATTCTCTGTCTTTCCCCACAGATCAATGAGGTAAGGGTCATCATGATATAACTGAAAGTTGACATTGAACTAAATACAAATGATACAAACTTCATAAATTGTTACAGAAAGTCATGTTTTTATATATAGTTACATATTTTTTATATATAATACACAAATAAAATGCTTCTAACAACACAATTGATTTCACAACACAGCTTACTGAACATGTCCATGTAATAACGAAGTTGCAATACGGTCTGTGGTCAATGTGTTTTAGGTAACGAGCTACATTAATGTCACCATAACAGGTGACAGATCATCACCTAAATCATTGTGATCAAACTGCCCCATATTAGGTCATAGGAGTATCAGTCGTGTGTGTTTCCCAACTAAGGAGATCTTTCATCATTCAAGAGTGGTTTTTATTTCCAGTCCGAGCATCCAATATTCTTACATAGGCCTATGTAGTCTCAGTGCAACAGCTTTACACATACAGTGTAGAGTATTGGTTTGGTCTTCTGCTCTACAAAACAAAATGGAGACAATGACCCCCGAAAGACCAGATACAACGTAACCTATTATTATGATGTGGTTATGTGGTTAATTTCTTCTGTATATAGCAGCATTTCAGTGAAGCAGGAAGAATGACTCAAACCTGCATGAGGGGCTTTTTTTTTCTATGAGCACACGGCTGACAACCCCCTCCCCCCCTCCCCTCCCCCCTCTGTCCCCATATACACTAGACCAGATGTGATGAGAAGCGGTCTACAGCTGGGAATGATCCAGGTGAGGATACAACTATAGACATTGAATCACATTCATTCTAGTTCTGTAGGCAGGACGTGAGGCAAGGGACAGATGGGAAGCGTTGTCCTACTTTCTGCCAGTGGTTGGTGACAGGCTGGTTGGTTTTTCTCAGAATTATTGGTCAAGGGATATGACAAACAATACCAAAGAAAATTTGCCATATCCGTTAGGATATTGTATGAGCATATCTTGTGTCTTATCATGATAGCTGTCCAAGATGAAAAAATATATTTACTCGATCAACATACACAATTCACTTCAGTCTACAGTATATACAGTAGCTTTGATGCATCTGGTATACACATACAGTAACAGCCTAAAAAATTATACTGCTCCAGTCAACATAATGCTCCAGTCAACATACTGCTCCAGTCAATATACTGCTCCAGTCAACATACTGCTCCAGTCAACATACTGCTCCAGTCAATATACTGCTCCAGTCAATATACTGCTCCAGTCAACATACTGCTCCAGTCAACATACTGCTCCAGTCAATATACTGCTCCAGTCAATATACTGCTCCAGTCAACATACTGCTCCAGTCCAGGAACATACATTGGCCAATGCTCACTGTGGGCCTGATGCCACAAAGGAAATTTTAAAAACCATAGAAACATCTCTTGAAAATCTCTTACTGTAAAACCACAACAGGAGTCATTGTCTGCATATATAAACTGGGTGGTTCCAGCCCTGAATGCTGATTGGCTAACAGCCATGGTATATCAATCGTATACTACGGGTACAACAAATCATTTATGTTTTTACTGCTCTAATTATGTTGGTAACCAGTTTATAATAGCAATAAGGCCTCGTGGGTTTGTGATATATGGCCGAAATATACCACGGCTAAGGGCTGTGTCCAGGCACTCCACGTTGCGTCGTGCTTAAAGAACAGCCCTTAGCCGTGTTATATTGGTCACATACCACACTCCCCGGGGACCTATTTCTTAATTATACCAGCAGAGTTAAGGGAAAATGTGTAGAACAGATCTGCTCTGCTATAGTTTGTCTGAACCTTGTTCGCTTGATGCTTTAGAGAAAACCTGAAGACTTGTGTTGGCTCTCGAAGCTAATGCCATAGCCTTTAGCTCAGCGTAATTGCACAGTATTGTAAATTGTTCAAACCCAGTCACTCATACTAACTTGCTCCTCAAAAGTTGTTTGTCAGACTCAGCACAGTTGAGACTGACAGAGATCAAATATCAGATAAATAGACTGTTTTGATGAAGACTGGTCTAATGGACCAGAAATAACTACTTCTGATTGGCTGTGGTCCTTGGGACTGATGAGTCAAATCAGTCTGGCTCCAGTCCTCTGTTAAGGGAAGTGTTTCCACCTGCCTGCAGGACGGTCTTATACAATACACATGACTCACCTTCAGCAGGTATGTTTTTCTGTATGTGTGTGTACTTGACATACTGTTACACTACATGGCCAAAAGTATGTGGACACCTGCTCGTCAAACATCTCATTCCAAAATAATGGGCAATAATACGGAGTTGGTCCCCCCTGTGCTGCTACAACATACTCCACTCTTATGGGAAGTCTTTCCACTAGATGCTGGAACATTGCTGCGGGGACTCGCTCCCATTCAGCCACAAGAGCATTAGTGAGGTCAGTCACAGATGTTGGCCCGATTAGGCCTGGCTCGCAGTCAGCGTTCCAATTCATCCCCAAGGTGTTTGATGGGGTTGAGGTCAGGGCTCTGTGCAGGTCAGTCAAGTTCTTCCACACCAACCTCAACAAACCTTGACAAACCTGTATGGACCTCGCTTTGTGCATGGGGGCATTGTCATGCTGAAACAGGGAAGGACCTTCCCCGTAGCATTAAGATTTCCCTTCACTGGAACTAAGGGGCCTAACCTGAACTATGAAAACCAGCCCCAGACCATTATTCCTCCTCCACCAAACATTACAGTTGGCGCTATGGATTGGGGCAGGTAGTGTTCTCCTGGCATCTGCCAAACCCAGATTTGTCCGTCAGACTGCCAGATTGTAAAGCATGATTCATCCCTCCAGAGAACGTGTTTCCAATGGTGGCAAGTTATACACCACTCAAGCCGACGCTTGGCATTGTGCATGGTGATCTTAGGCTTGTGTGCAGCTGCTCAGCCATGGAAACCCATTTCTTGAAGCTCCCGACAAACAGTTATTGCTTGTGCTGACGTTGCTTCCAGAGGCAGGTTGGAACTCGGTAGTGAGTGTTGCAACCGAGGACAGATGATTTTTACTCGCTACGCGTTTCAGCACTCGGAGATCCTGTTATGTGAGGTTGGGCGGCCTACTACCAATGTTTGTCTGTAGTGATTCCATGGCTGTGTGCTCAATTTTATAACCTGTCAGCAACGGGTGTGGCTGAAATAGCTGAATACACTAATTTGAAGGGCTGTCCACACACCCCTGGTAAGAGGAGAAAAACACACAGAACCTTTTCAGGTGTGTTCCAAACAATGTAAATCAATTCAGATTTGTTTTTAGTTTTGAGTAGAACAGAACGATGGCTGTTTCAGAGGCCAGTCAGCCAACTGTTGCTTGGCGTGTGGGAGTTTGAATTGACCTTGAACCCTCATTATTTTCCCTCAACTGTACTAAAGTTACCAGATGTATCATTTTTTTTGTAACAATACAAATGTGAAATCACTGCTCTTGTTTTTTTACTGTTTCTAAAAAATCATTTTGGATAATTGTTACGGTAGTAATAATAGGAACAATAAAAAATTGTTTTAATCCCGAAAGAGGAAGCATAAAAGAAAAACAAGAAATGTTTTGTCAGTGAGGAGACAAATGATGTCAGGACACCAACCCTAACCTAGTATAAAAACAACAACTTTTCCCAGAAAAGGCCCACAACACAGCCTGTTCAGCAAGGCCTGGGTAAAGTACACAGTCTCCACATCAAAAAGTAGATGAATTGCTGTGCGGACCACTAGATCAACAAACCAATGGTAACAAAGTACAGTTCAGCTGAAGGCTTTTTGAAGTGGAGAGCCACGGCATTCTTCACTCTTAGAGAGAGAGAGAGAGAGAGAGAGAGAGAGAGAGAGAGAGAGAGAGAGAGAGAGAGAGAGAGAGAGAGAGAGAGAGAGAGAGAGAGAGAGAGAGAGAGAACAAAAAAAACAGGAAGTGAGTTTGGTGAATTTAACCACCACTCCCACCTTCTATAAACAATGTACAAGACATAAACAGTTTGCTTACATTTAACAAGCCGGTCTGAAACCAAACAGGCCATGTCATAATTAAACCCAAAGACTGATGACTTGTTGTTAAACAAAAGTGGTGAGTTGTAAATATTTGAAAAGGAAGAAAGCTTG
>NC_056450.1:39697703-39732703 GCF_018296145.1 Oncorhynchus tshawytscha | reverse complement strand
CCATGTGAAATCAGTGGCAGGTGTTTTCAAATGAAGGTCTGTGGATTGTCTGAGGGGCCACACATAAACAGAAATAACCATATGATTGTGTCTGAATGAGCGTAAAGCCTGCATCAAACCAGACAGGGGTTTGATGTTGACAGACTATGTCGTTTGAAGAAAAACAGAGCTCTTGCTGCAAAACCAGTGTGTGCAATTCAAGGTCTCTCTGAGTGTGGTTTGGTAATACACATGGACAGTATAACAGGCTGTTATGTGACCTGTTCATTGAGAAACTTCGCCAATCCAATCCTTGAAAACAGCACCAAAAACAGCACTATTTCAAAGGTCTGTTTTATATTTAATAAATCCATGGACAATGTGTGGGTCTAGTACAGCAACGAGGTGTATCTGTCTGCTGTTTAGCTCGGGGGGGGATGATGAGTTCCATTTTAATTGTGTGTTTTTGTGTGACAAAATGTTTATTTTTCACCTACTTCTTAAACGAGCCTCAAATGCATACAGTATATGAAGATGGGAGGGTGAAGGTTTTCCAACGAAAGATTGAAACTTTATGTACATTATTAAGTTGAGCTCCAAAAGACTGGGACAGTGACACATGTGCTGTTGTTTTGGCACTGTACTCCAGCACTCTGGATTTGAAAGGACACAATGACTATGAGGTTGTAGACTGTCAGCTTTAATTTTGAACATAGTCTCCCCATTTGAAGTGACCAAATGTATAACGACTTATACTGTATACATATTCATATACAGTACAGTTAAATTAGATCTACAGAAAGAGCTACAACTTGCTTTTTTTGCCTGAGTAACCTCTGGTGGCAGAGCATTCCACAATGGCATGGCTCTATACATAACTGAGCGATGCATTAAATCTGTTTTTGGTTTGGGTACTGTGAAGAAACCCATTGTGGCGTGTCTGGTAGGGTATGTATGTCTGTTTGAAGTGTATGCAAATAGATTATACAAGGGGTTAGGTATTGTCAACACACGAATGTTTCTTAAAAAGATGAGAAGAGAAGTAGTCCATTTCTCCTCAACCCTCAACCATGAAATACTATCATGCATGTTGTTGATGTTAATTCTGTGTGTGCAGTTGAGGGGCAAGGCATACTGCTTCGTTTTGAGCCCGCTGCAGCTTTGCTAGGTGTTTGTTTGCTGCACTCGACTAGTAATGGAGATGGGACAAGACCAGGGCCTAAACAACTACTACAGTTGATTCTTGTGTCAAAAAAATGCAGAACATCTTCTTAGAACAGACCGGTCCACAACGTCACAACAAATTTGTCTTTAAACCGTGATAACTGACCATCCAACGTTACTACGATTCTTCAACTTTCTCAATGGTCACACCCTTATTAATGCACAACTCCAGCTGAGGTTTAGGTCTAAGAGAACGTTTTGACGCAAATACAATACTTTTGGTTTTATATTTATTTAAGACCAGTTTATTTTTAATTACCCATTCTGACACTGACTGTAACTCCTCGCTAAGAGTCTCAGTGAGATCACTGGCTGTAGGTGCTGATGTGTAGAGTGTGCAATCATCAGCATACTTAGTCATTTTAGCTTCTTGCAAGACAAGCGGCATTTTTTTTTGTAAATATAGAGTAGAGTAACGGCCCAAGGCAACTGAGGGATACCACAATGTACATATCTGATGTTAGAGAAGCTTCCATTGAAGGATACTCTCTGGGTTATATTGGATAAGTTACTCTCCAACCATTTGATGGCAGGTGAGGTAAAGCCATAACAATAACAAATGATGATCAATAACATCAAAGGCTGCTCAGAAATCTAATACAGCTCCAACTACCATCTTATTATCCATGTATTTTAGACAATCATCAGTCATCTGAGTCAGTGCAGTACAAGTTGAGTGCACTTCTCTATATGCATGCCGAAATTCAATAGTTAACTTGTTCTTTGAAACAATGTTCACCACCAGTTTATTAAGAACAGGGTGGGTGGCTGTTATGGCCAGCTAAGGGTGCTTTACTATTAATAGGTAGTGGAATTACTTTAGCTTCCTTCCACGCCTGTGGACACACACACTCCTTTAGACTTTAGTTAAAGACATGGCAAATAGGGGTGGCAATACAGTCTGCTACCATTCTCAGTAGTTTCCCATGTAGGTTGAAGGAAAAGGATGGGTAAAAAGAAATGCTGTAGCAGCGAAACTAAAACCACGATGACTCTATTGTTTCTATAGGAGTTGTATACTGTACTATCTTCAACATCTTCAGAAGAGACAGGAATGCCAATGGAGGAGGTGTTGCCGTTTTATGTTCAGAGTCTTATTCATGTAAAGCTTAGAGATGATCTCATGTCAAATGCTGTTGAAGTAATATGGCTACAGGTTCATCTGCCTCCCCTAAAGCCTATTCTTGTGGGAAGCTGCTATAGACCACCAAGTGCTAACAGTCAGTATCTGGATAATATGTGTGAAATACTTGATCTTGTATGTGAAATCAACAGAGGTATATTTTCTGGATGCCTAAATATTGACTGGCTTTCATCAGTCAACCTATTTACAAACAGCACAGGAATGAAATCCTTCACATGTATTGATCACATCTTTTTTAATGCTGCTGAAATGTGCTCTAAAGCCGTATCCAAATCCATTGGATGTAGTGATCATAATACAGTAGCTATATCTAGGAAAAACCAAAGTTCCAAAGGCTGGGACTAATATAGTGTATAAGAGGTCATACAATATGTTTTGTAGTGATTACTGTGTTGAAGAATATTTGCTGGTCTCTAATGAGGAGCAAGCAGACACTGGACTTGACACATTTATGAAATTGCTCATTCCAGTTACTAAAAAGCATGCACCCACTAAGAAAATGACTGTAAAAAAATGGTTAAATCTCTGTGGATTAATGAGGAATTTAAACATTGTATGGTTGACAGGGATGAGGTAAATGGAATGGCAAATAATTCTGGCTGAACAACCGATTGGCAAACGTACTGTAAATTGAGAAATCATGTGACTAAACTTAACAAAAAGAAGAAGAAACTGTACTATGAATCAAAGATAAATGATATAAAGAATGATAGTAAATAGCTTTGGAGCACCTTAAATGAAATTTTGGTCAATAAGGTGAGGTCGGCTCCATCATTCATTGAATCAGATGGCTCATTTATCAGAAAACCCACTGATATTGACAACTACTTTAATACATTTTTTATTGGTAAGATAAGCCATCTTAGGTATGACATGCCAACGACAAATTCTGAACCTACACATCCATGCCTAACTGACCAAATTATTAAAGACAAGCATTGAAATGTAGAATTCCGTAAAATGAGTATGGAAGGCGTGAAAACATTAGTGTTTTCTATCAACAATGACAAGCCACTTGGGTCTGACAACTTGGATGGAAAATGATATTGCCACTCCTATTTGCCATCTAAGCAATCTTAATCTAAGCATGCAGGAAAGTGTGTGCCCTCAGGCCTGGAGGGAAGCAAAAGTAATTCCGCTATCCGAGAATAGCAAAGCACCCTTTACTGGCTCAAACAACTGACCAATCAGCCTGTTACCAACCCTTAGTAAACTTTTAGAAACAATTGTGTTTGACCAGATACAATGTATTTCACAGTAAACAAATGAACAACAGCTTTTCAACACGCTTAGAGAGAAGGACATTCAACATGTATGGGACTTACACAAATTACTAATGATTGGCTGAGAGAACTTGACAATAAATGCGTATGTCTTATGGCTTTACATCCTCTGCTATATTGTGGCTCAAGAGTTACCTGTCAAACAGAACACAGAGGGTGTTCTTTAATGGAATCCAGGTAGAGTCAGGCATTCCCCAGAGAAGCTGTCTAGGCCCCTTACTTTAAAAAATCTTTACTAATGAGCTGTCTCTGGCTCTGAGTAAAGCCTGTGTGTCTACAGTATGTATGCTGATGACTCAACACTATACACTTCAGCTACCACAGCTAGTGAAATCACTGCAACACTTAACAAAGAGCTGCAGTCAGTTTCAGAATGGGTGGCAAGAAATAAGTTACTCTTAAACATTTCAAGAACTTAATGCATTGTATTTGGGTCAAATCACTAAACCTTAAATAAATCTTGCAATGAATACTGTGGAATTTGAGCAAGTTGAGGAGACTAAACTGATTGGAGTAACCCTGGATTGTAAACTGTCATGGTCAAAACATGTTGATACAACAGTAGCTGAGATGGGCACTGGTTTTGCCGCACCTGGACTACTGTCCAGTCGTGTGGTCAGGTGCCACAAAGAGGGACTTTACAATTGGCCCAGAACAAGGCAGCACGGCTGTCCCTTAAATGTACACGGATAGCTAACATTAATAATGTCAATCTCTCCTGGCTCAAAGTAGAGGAGAGGTTGACTACATCACTACTTGTATTTGTGTGAAATATTGATATGTTGAATGAACAAGCTGTCTGTTTAAACTACTAGCACAGAGTTCAGACACCCAGCATACCCCACAAGACATGCCACCAGAGGTCTCTTCACAGTCCCCAAGTCCAGAACAGACTATAGGAGGTGCACAGTACTACATAGAGCCATGATTACATGGAACTCTATTCCATTACATGGAACTCTATTCCAATTAACTCATGCTAGCACTAAAATCAGATTTAAAAAACAATTTATGGAACAGTGGGGACTTTGAAGAGACACACACACAGGCAAAGACACAGACACACGCATTACACAAACACACACACACGCATGAACGCACGCACGCACACACACACACACACACACACGCACACACACACACACGTACTATATACACACATAGACATGGATTTTGTGTTAAAGATATGTGGTAGTAGAGTAGTGGCCTGAGGGCACACACTTAATATGTTGTGAAATGTGTGGTAATGTTTTTAATTGTATATAACTGCCAGGAAGAGTAGGAAGGGTAGTTGCTGCCTTGGCAAATACAAATCTTACAAGTTGGCCACATGCAGATCTAAGAAGTGAGCTATAGTCCACTTTTTGAATGTTAATTCCTGTGGTGAGCCTCCAGTGTCTGGCAACCACAAGAAGAGTTTTTGGCAGTTGCTCAATTGGCCATATCACCACGTGCTGTAGGCTTACCAGAATGTTTCCATGACAACACAGGATACAGGATGTGACATGGTTCTCTCACACGAACATAGTATGTGTTCATTGGGAGTGTTTATACTTTGAATACTATATTCAGGATTTTCTAGTTTTAGTCATTGATTCTGACCAGGTGTTGGTAAATGAAAACATTTGTGAAAGAACGATTCATATCAAATCAAATAACATTTTATTGGTCACATAAATATATTTAGCAGATGTTATTGCAGGTGTAGTGAAATGCTTGTGTTCCTAGCTGCAACAGTGCAGTGGTATCTAACAATTCACAACAATACATACAAACCTAAAATAATTGAGAAAAATATACATATTAGGATGAGCAATGTCGGAGTGGCATTGACTAAACTACAGTAGAATAGAATACATTATATACATATGAGATGAGTAAAGCAGTAAGTAAACATTATTACAATGACAAGTCTTCCATTATTAAAGTGGCTAGTGATTCCATGTCTATGTATAGAGGGCAGCATCCTCTAAGGTGCAGGGTTGAGAAACCGGGTGGTAGCCGGCTAGTGATGGCTATTTGACAGTCTGACGGCTTTGAGATAGAAGGAGTTTTTCAGTCTCTCGGTTCCAGCTTTGATGCATCTGTACTTACCTCGCATTTTGGATGGTAGTGGGGTGAACAGGCAGTGGCTCAGGTGGTTGTTGTCCTTGATGATCTTTTTGGCCTTCCTGTGACATCGGGTGCTGTAGGTGTTCTGGAGGGCAGGTAGTTTACCCCCAGTGATGCGTTGGGCAGACCGCACCACCCTCTGAGAGCCCCGGCGGTTGTGGGCAGTGCAGTTGCCATACCAGGCGGTGATGCAGCCCGACAGGATGCTCTCAATAGTAAATCTGTAAAAGTTTGTGAGGGTCTTAGGGGCCAAGCCGAATTTCTTCAGCTTCCTGAGGTTGAAGAGGCGCTGATGCAGATTGTCAGTGATGTGTACGCTGAGGAACTTGAAGCTTTCCACCTTGTCCACTGAGGTCCCGTCGAAGTGGATAGGGGCGTGCTCCCTCTACTGTTTCCTGAAGTCCACGATCAGCTCCTTCGTTTTGTTGACGTTGAGGGAGAGGTTATTTTCCTGGCACCACTCCACCAGGACCCTCACCTCCTCCCTGTAGGCTGTCTCGTCATTGTTGGTAATCAGGCTGTTGTTTTATCTGCAGACTTTAGTCATGGGTAAACAGGGAGTACAGGAGGGGGCTGAGCACTCACCCTTGTGGAGCCCCTGTGTTGAGGATCAGCGAAGTGGAGGCCTATACTGTAGCCTATATGAGTATGTAGGTGGATATGAACAAAATGTGCTTAGATATTTGGATCTGTGTCCACACAATATGTATGACTATTGATGGGATGGACCAAACAGTACGGTTAGTGTGGGTTTGACCTGAGATGAACAGCACTGTTAGTGTGGGTTTGATCTGAGATGAACAGCAAGGTTAGTGTGGGTTTGATCTGAGATGAACAGCACGGTTAGTGTGGGTTTGATCTGAGATGAACAGCACGGTTAGTGTGGGTTTGATCTGAGATGAACAGTATGGTTAGTGTGGGTTTGATCTGAGATGAACAGCACGGTTAGTGTGGGTTTGATCTGAGATGAACAGCACGGTTAGTGTGGGTTTGATCTGAGATGAACAGCACGGTTAGTGTGGGTTTGATCTGAGGTGAACAGCACAGTTAGTGTGGGTTTGATCTGAGGTGAACAGCACAGTTAGTGTGGGTTTGATCTGAGGTGAACAGCACAGTTCGTGTGGGTTTGATCTGAGATGAACAGCACGGTTAATGTGGGTTTGATCTGAGATGAACAGCACGGTTAGTGTGGGTTTGATCTGAGGTGAACAGCACAGTTAGTGTGGGTTTGATCTGAGATGAACAGCACAGTTAGTGTGGGTTTGATATGAGATGAACAGCACGGTTAATGTGGGTTTGATCTGAGATGAAGAGCATGGTTAGTGTGGGTTTGATCTGATCTGAGATTAATATACTTTGCTGCAACCCTCAGATACTTCCATTCAGATTAATTTGAGACAGTGAGACAGTTAGCTAATGTGTTTCCAGTGTGTTTTGTTCTTTAGTCTTGAAAAGCAGACGAGACAGGCGTATTGACTGAGGGCCATAGTACGAGGGAGTGCAGAAGGCTGACTCTGTCTGTTGTCTACCCAGGCTCTGGCTCCCGATCCTGGGCAGGGCTGGGCCGCAGGGTCCTGTGGTTAATTTATGGACAGCCAACCCTTTCCGCGGCGGTTAAAGCCTAATTATGTACAGCTATAAAATGGTGGCCTTTATGGGTGTGTCTTTCTCTGTCACCCAGCAGAGCCTCCACAGAGCCAGCCGCAGGGAGAGAGAGAGAGAGAGAGAGAGAGAGCGAGAGAGAGAGAGAGAGAGCGAGAGAGAGAGAGAGCGAGAGAGCGAGAGAGAGAGAGAGACAGCCGGAGCATACAGCCGAGGGCTTTGATTGCTCCAGATATTATTAAACTATTGGTTGTTTAACGTTTGTTTTTCTTTTCTATCTGGGACGACGCCTTCATAACTTTTTTAAGAGAGGTCTTGTTTTTGTTTTTATTCCTAAAAATATTTAAGAAGGGCCTTGGATCAGTTAACATTGTTGTGCTTCTCTATTGGTCCCACACACTGAGTGTTATACAATGTCTGACTTTCACAAACATCCAATACTGCTGACAGTTCTGTCTACGGAAGTGTACGATGTATCGGAAAACTTTGGAAAACCACTGTTTGGGAAAGGGGGGAAAAAGACATGAGAAAGACATGGGAATTTCCCCCTCCTTGAGACAGCTGATACCAGAAGGGAAGTGAGTCAGGTGCTCAGGTCCAGACAGATCCGCCATCCCAGCAATCTTTACTGGCTCAGCCCTTCAGCTGTAAACTTTGGTTCAGACTTGTTTATGCGGGTAATTACCGTATTACTCCTGTACTGTATGTGTGTTTGTGGGCGCACACCTGACTGGTGGCGTTTTGACCTCTTTTGACCTCCTCTGACCTCTACCTTGAGAGGCCAAAGAAATAATACATTCATCCAGGGCAACAGTCGGACAGACGGACAAACAGACAGATGGACGGACAAATTAACTGACGGACGGACCCCCGAAAAAACGTATACACAGTCACTCTCTGCAGGAATGCATCTCAACAGCATTCCAGTGATAAGGCACAAGGCTATGGTTGGATGGTTTGTGGTTAAACAGCTGTTGATGAACCATGCTGATGTCATTGTCATAAAAATACATCTGACCGCACTTATTCTGCCTCAATTGCATTAATTTCAGGTTCCCATTTGGCATCAGAAAAACACAAACACATTACCAAACTACACAGTATTGTCCGACAGTACAGGGAGTTAGCTAACAGTATTGAGTTAGGTAACAGACGGGACCTGTGAAGAGATGGTAGTAGAGTAGTGGCCTGAGGGCACACTCTTAATATGTTGTGAAATCTGTTGTGAAACGTGTTGTAATGTTTTTAATGGTATATAACTGCCTGAATTTTGCTGGACCCCAGGAAGAGTAGGTAACGTGACGCGACGCATGCCACTGACGCGGCCCGCTACCAAGGACTGTGGGCTCTCCTTCTCCGTGGCCGACGTGAGTAAGACATTTAGGCATGTTAACCCTCGCAAGGCTGCCGGCACAGACGTCATCCCTAGCCGCGTGCGCAGACCAGCTGGCTGGTGTGTTTACAGATATATTCAGTCTCTCCTTATCCCAGTCTGCTGTCCACACATGCTTGAAGATGGCCACCATTGTTCCTGTACCCAAGAAAGCAAAGGTAACTGAACTAAATGACTATCGCCCCATAGCACTCACTTCTGTCATCATGAAGTTCTTTGAGAGACTAGTCAAGGATCATATCTCCTCTACTTTACCTGTCACCCTAGACCCACTTCAATTTGCTTACTGCCCCAATAGATCCACAGACGATACAATCGCCATTGCACTGCACACTGCACCCTATCCCATCTGGACAAGAGGAATACCTATGTAAGAATGCTGTTCATTGACTATAACTTCGCTGATTCTCAACACTGGGGCTCCAATAGGGTGTGTTCTCAGCCCTCTCCTGTACTCCCTGTTCACCCACGACTGCTCGGCCACACTCGCCGCCAACTCAATCATCAAGTTTGCAGACGACACAACAGAGGTGGGCTTGATTACCAACAATGACGAGACAGCCTACAGGTATGAGGTGAGAGCTCTGGGAGTGTGGTGCCAGGAATATAACCTCTCACTCAACGTCAACAAAACAAACAAGATGATCGTGGACTTCAGGTAACAGCAGAGGGAACACCCCCCTATCCACATTGACAGGACCGCAGTGGAGAAGGAGGAAAACTTCAAGTTTCTCGGTGTACACATCAATGACAAACTGAAATGGTCCACCCACACAGACAATGTGGTGAAGAAGTTGCAACAGCGCCTCTTCAACCTCAGGAGGCTGTAGAAATTTGGCGTGGCACCTAAAGCCCTCACAAACTTTTACAGATTTACAATTGAGAACATCCTGTTGGGCTGCATCACCGCCTGGTATGGCAACTGCACCACCCGCAACCGCAGGGCTCTCCAGAGGTTGGTGTGGTCTTCCCAACGCATCACCGGGGGCAAAGTACCTTCCCTCCAGGACACCTACAGCACCCGATGTCACAGGAAGGCCAAAAAGATCATCAAGGACAACAACCACCTGAGCCACTGCCTGTTCACACTGCTATCAAAGACTGAAAAAAAAACTTCTATCTCAAGGCCATCAGACTGTTAAATAGCCATCACTAGCACAATAGAGGCTGCTGCCTACATACATAGACTTGAAATCACTGGCCACTTTAATAAATGGAACACTAGTCACTTTATTAATGTTTACATATTTGCATTACCCGTCTCATATGTAAACTCAGCAACAACAAAAAAAGTCCTCTCACTGTCAACTGCATTTATTTTCATCAAACTTAACATGTGTAAATATTTTTATGAACATAACAAGATTCAACAACTGAGACATAAACTGAACAAGTTCCACAGACATGTGACTAACATAAATTGAATAATGTGTCCCTGAACAATGAGGGGGTCAACATCAAAAGTCAATATTTGGTGTGGCCACCAGCTGCATTAAGTACTGCAGTGCATCTCCTCCTCATGGACTGCACCAGATTTGCCAATTCTTGCTGTGAGATGTTATCCCACTCTTCCACCAAGGCACCTGCAAGTTCCCAGACATTTCTCGGGGGAATATCCCTAGCCCTCACCCTCCGATCCAACAGGTCCCAGACGTGCTCAATGGGATTGAGAGCCGGGCTCTTCGCTGGCCATGGCAGAACACTGACATTCCTGTCTTGCAGGAAATCACGAACGAGCAGTATGGCTGGTGGCATTGTCATGCTGGAGGGTCATGTCAGGATGAGCCTGCAGGAAGGGTACCACATGAGGGAGGAGATGTCTTCCCTGTAACGCACAGCATTGAGATTGCCTACAATGACAGCAAGCTCAGTCCGATGATCCTGTGACACACCACCCCAGACCATGACGGACACTCCACCTCCAAATCAATCCCACTCCAGAGTACAGGCCTCAGTGTAACGCTCATTCCTTCAATGATAAATCCGACCATCACCACTGGTGAGACAAAACTGCGACTCGTCAGTGAAGAGCACTTTTTTGCCAGTCCTGTCTGGTTCCTGCGACGGTGGGTTTGTGGCCATAGGCAATGTTGTTGCCAGTGATGTCATCCTGTACCTGTCCGCAGGTGTGAAGTTCGGATGCACGGATCCTGTGCAGGTGTTGTTACACGTGGTCTGCCACTGCGAGGACGATCAGCTATCCGTCCTGTCTCCCTGTAGCTCTGTCTTAGTACGGACATTGCAATTTATTGTCCTGGCCACATCTGCAGTCCTCATGCCTCCTTGCAGCATGCTTAAGGCACATTCACGCAGATGAGCAGGGACCATGGGCATCTTTCTTTTGGAGTTTTTCAGAGTCAGTAGAAAGGCCTCTTTAGTGTCCTAAGTTTTCATAACTGTGACCTTAATTGGCTACCGTCTGTAAGCTGTTAGTGTCTTAACGACCGTTCCACAGGTGCATGTTCATTAATTGTTTATGGTTCATTGAACAAGCATGGGAAGCAGTGTTTAAACCCTTTACAATGAAGATCTGTGAAGTTATTTTACAAATTATCTTTGAAAGACAGGGTCCTGAAAAAGGGACATTTCGTTTTTTGCTGAGTTTATATACCATATCCTATTCTATTCTACTGTATCTTAGTCCATGCCACTCTGATATTGCTCATCCATATATGTATATATTATTCATTCCATTCCTTCACTTAGACTTTTGTGTTTTATGTATATGTTGTGAAATTGTTAGATATTACTTGTTAGATATTACTGCACTGTTGGAGCTATAAACATAATCATTTTGCTACAACCGCAATTACATCTGCAAAACCTGTATGTGACCAATACAATTTGATTTGATTTGGTATTGTCCTATAGTACAGGGAGTTGGGTAACAGTATTGACCTATAGTACAGGGAGTTGGGTAACAGTATTGTCCTATAGTACAGGGAGTTAAGTAACGGTATTGTCCTACATTACAGAGTTAGGTAACAGTATTATATGGTATTGTGATAAATATAGTCTACCTAATTCCCCTGAACTAAGACGCCACTACTCTCTAACTTTAAACATAACAACCATTCAAATTTGCTGGTGAACGTGACTTGAGTTACTTTAATTAAGCTTTTGGTGGGGAATAGCTTTGTACTGCGGGGCAAGAGGAAATTAGAGTATTTTTGGAGGGAAACTATATTTTTGGAGCTATATTTATTTACATGTTCTATATGTGGTTCTGTTGGTGGAGGGTTGATGTCATATGTTATGTGTGTTAGAAATGGTCCCACATCCAGTCGGTAAACTGAATTCATCCAGAGTCACAGATTTGACATTTCAAAACTGCTAGATGTTGTTTGTGTATTGTGTCTATCAGTGTTGTAAAGTACTTAAGTAAAAAATACTTGAAAGTACTACTTAAATAGTTTTTTCTGTATTTTACTATTTATATTTACTTCACTACATCCCAAAAGAAAAGTATGTACTTTTTACTCCTGACACCCAAAAGTATTTGTTGCATTTTGAATGCATAGCAGGACAAGAAAATGGTCTAAACTTATCAAGAGAACTTATCAAGAGAACCTCACTGGTCATCCCTAATGCCTCTGATCTGGAGGACTCACTAAACAGAGAACATCCCAGGTCGTCCCTACTGCCTCTGATCTGGAGGACTCACTAAACAGAGAACATCCCTGGTTGTCCCTACTGCCTCTGATCTGGAGGACTCACTAAAACAGAGAACATCCCAGGTCATCCCTACTGCCTCTGATCTGGAGGACTCACTAAAACAGAGAACATCCCAGGTCATCCCTACTGCCTCTGATCTGGAGGACTCACTAAACACATGCTTCGTTTGTAAATTATGTCTGAGTGTTGGAGCATGTCCCTGGCTATCCGTAAATTTAAAAAACAAGAAAATGATGCTGTCTGGTTTGCTTAAAATAAGGAATTTGAAATGATGTATACTTTTACTTTTGATACCTAAGTATATTTAAAACCAAATACTTTAAAACTTTTACTCAGGTAGTATTTTACTGGGTGATTTTCACTTTTACTTTAGTCGTTTTCTATTGTCTATATTTGGCTGTAGAATCAAAAATTTAATGAATTGAGATCAAGGTTGTGGCTCATTTATAGAGCAAATATAACCTAATAGTCGGTTCATCTGAGGGCCAAAACAGAGAGACTGCTGAGATCATTTGGTTGTGCGGTGCTGAGGAGTGTTTTCTCGGCTCACACAGGAGTAATAAAGGCTTAGTTCAAACATTTTGTGATTTTTTTTTCTCCAACCATAAAAAAAAATAAACGTTTTAGTATAACGTTTTTTTTTAAGGGGTGCTGCTGCACCTTCAGCATCCCTACTTCCTGCGGCTTTGCATTAGAGAACCACAGCTTTAACCCTGGTGCCCTCTATCTGTGGGCTGATATACCCTTTTAACACTACTGAGCAGAACCTGCTTGAATTACCTCTAATTCCCAGCAGAGGGCAGTCTGTTATTAGGACCCACAGTGGGACTCACAACATTAAGAAGTAACAGCAAGCCTTCTGAGCAGCATGTACAGTATGGAGGAAGGTGGAAGGTAAGCTATCTCCAAGAGTCAAAAACAAAACGACCAAACAAACGTCTTTAAGAAGGAATTTAACAGGCAGTATCACAACCGGCCGTGATTGGGAGTCCCATAGAGCGGTACACAATTTGGCCCAGCGTCGTCCAGGTTTGGCCGGTGTAGGCCGTCATTGTAAATAATAATTTGTTGTTAACTGACTTGCATAGATAAATAAAGATAATATATATATATATTATTAAAAAGTATATATGTTTATTTTGTTTTGGTTCATAAGCCATCTGTGTACAATACAAGGTGGAGGGCATTTTATCCTAAACAATGACGTCATTAGGATACAAGTTGCAAATAAAGTCTGACTAGGTGTGAGTGAAGTCCTTCACTTTGGACTAAAGGACTTTAAGTTAACCTCAGAAAGAATGTGAACAACAAACAAGATGGTTGAAAAGGAGAAAGGTAGAATTCCCCCCCTTCCCATCTTCTCCCTCCTCTCCCTCTTCTCCCTCTTCTCCGTCTTCTCCCTCCTCTCCCTCCTCTCCCTCTCCTCCCTCCTCTCCCTCTTCTCCCTTCTCTCCCTCTTCTCCCTCCTCTCCCTCTTCTCCGTCCTCTCCCTCTTCTCCCTCCTCTCCCTCTTCTCCCTCTTCTCCCTCCTCTCCCTCTTCTCCCTCCTCTCCCTCTTCTCCCTCCTCTCCCTCCTCTCCCTCTTCTCCCTCCTCTCCCTCCTCTCCCTCTTCTCCCTCTTCTCCCTCTACTCCCTCCTCTCCCTCTTCTCCCTCCTCTCCCTCTTCTTCCTCCTCTCCCTCTTCTCCCTCCTCTCCCTCTTCTCGCTCCTCTCCCTCCTCGCCCTCTTCTCCCTCCTCTCCCTCTTCTCCCTCCTCTCCCTCTTCTCTCTCTCCTCTCTTCCTCCTCTCCCTCTTCTCCCTCCTCTCCCTCCTCTACATCTTCTCCCTCCTCTCCCTCTTCTCCCTCCTCTCCCTCTTCTCCCTCCTCTCCCTCTTCTCCCTCTTCTCCCTCCTCTCCCTCCTCTCCCTCCTCTCCCTCCTCTCCCTCTTCTCCCTCCTCTCCCTCTTCTCCCTCGTCTCCCTCTTCTCCCTCCTCTCCCTCCTCTCCCTCTTCTCCCTCCTCTCCCTCCTCTCCCTCTTCTCCCTCCTCTCCCTCTTCTCCCTCCTCTCCCTCTTCTCCCTCCTCTCCCTCTTCTCCCTCCTCTCCATCTTCTCCCTCTTCTCCCTCTTCTCCCACCTCTCCCTCTTCTCCCTCCTCTCCCTCCTCTACATCTTCTCCCTCCTTCCCTCTTCTCCCTCCTCTCCCTCTTCTCCCTCTTCTCCCTCGTCTCCCTCCTCTCCCTCCTCTCCATCTTCTCCCTCCTCTCCCTCTTCTCCCTCCTCTCCCTCTTCTCCCTCCTCTCCCTCTTCTCCCTCCTCTCCCTCCTCTCCCTCTTCTCCCTCCTGTGGAACTATAGTTTCTGGTTGGTTTCTAAACCCACATTAATGGAACCTTAAGGACAATAGGTCAGTTGAGAGAAAGGTCACAGTTTCCTTTCCTTGGTGCTCTAATGATATGGGATGCGTCCCTACTGGCCCTGGTTGAAAGTAGTGCACTATGAAGGGAGTAGGGGGCCATTTGAGATGCTTCACTAATGTGAAGGGCTGTAGCTATTTCCTCATCCTCTTATCTATACTCTTGACCTTTAACACGATATCCACTCTCACCCAGAAACATGACTTCAACACGATATCCACTCTCACCCAGAAACAGGACTTCAACATGATATCCACTCTCACCCAGAAACAGAAGAATTTTAACACGATATCTCCACTCTCACCCAGAAACAGGACTGCAACACGATATCCACTCTCACCCAGAAACAGGACTTCAACACGATATCCACTCTCACCCAGAAACAGGACTTCAACACGATATCCACTCTCACCCAGAAACAGAAGGACCTTAACACGATATCTCCACTTTCACCCAGAAACAGGGCTTCAACACGATATCCACTCTCACCCAGAAACAGAAGGACTTTAACACGATATCTCCACTCTCACCCAGAAACAGAAGGACCTTAACACGATATCTCCACTTTCACCCAGAAACAGAAGGACCTTAACACGATATCCACTCTCACCCAGAAACAGGGGGAATTTGCTCGGGAAGGGCTGCTAAGATATGATAACAAGTCATGTGTCCTAAATGGCACCCTATCACCTACACAGTGCACTACTCAGCTCTGGGTCCTGGTTAAAAGTAGTGCACTATGTAGGTGATAGGGTGTGACTTGGGACATTTTCATGGTTTGAAACTTGAATCCCATTGCTATGGATTGAGTCCTATTTGCATAAAACTCCACAGCCCCTCATTGATTATACCTTACATGTAAAACACCTATAATATTGAACAAAGAACCATCGACCTTCATGGTATAAACCAGACCAATCTGTAGTATAATTATAAACCAGACCAATCTGTAGTATAATTATAAACCAGACCAATCTGTAGTATTTATATAAACCAGACCAATCTGTAGTATAATTATAAACCAGACCAATCTGTAGTATAATTATAAACCAGACCAATCTGTAGTATTTATATAAACCAGACCAATCTGTAGTATAATTATAAACCAGACCAATCTGTACCAGACCAATCTGTAGTATAATTATAAACCAGACCAATCTGTAGTATTTATATAAACCAGACCAATCTGTAGTATTTATTATAAACCAGACCAATCTGTAGTATTTATATAAACCATACCAATCTGTAGTATAATTATAAACCAGACCAATCTGTAGTATTTATATAAACTGTAGTATAATTATAAACCAGACCAATCTGTAGTATAATTATAAACCAGACCAATCTGTAGTATTTATATAAACCAGACCAATCTGTAGTATAATTATAAACCAGACCAATCTGTAGTATAATTATAAACCAGACCAATCTGTAGTATAATTATAAACCAGACCAATCTGTAGTATAATTATAAACCAGACCAATCTGTAGTATAATTATAAACCAGACCAATCTGTAGTATTTATATAAACCACACCAATCTGTATAAAACCAGACCAATCTGTAGTATAATTATAAACCAGACCAATCTGTAGTATTTATATAAACCAGACCAATCTGTAGTATAATTATAAACCAGACCAATCTGTAGTATAATTATAAACCAGACCAATCTGTAGTATAATTATAAACCAGACCAATCTGTAGTATAATTATAAACCAGACCAATCTGTAGTATTTATATAAACCAGACCAATCTGTAGTATTTATATAAACCAGACCAATCTGAAGTATAATTATCAACCAGACCAATCTGTAGTATTTATATAAACCAGACCAATCTGTAGTATAATTATAAACCAGACCAATCTGTAGTATTTATATAAACCAGACCAATCTGTAGTATAATTATAAACCAGGCCAATCTGTAGTATAATTATAAACCAGACCAATCTGTAGTATAATTATAAACCAGACCAATCTGTAGTATAATTATAAACCAGACCAATCTGTAGTATAATTATAAACCAGACCAATCTGTAGTATAATTATAAACCAGACCAATCTGTAGTATAATTATAAACCAGACCAATCTGTAGTATAATTATAAACCAGACCAATCTGTAGTATTTATATAAACCAGACCAATCTGTAGTATAATTATAAACCAGACCAATCTGTAGTATTTATATAAACCAGACCAATCTGTATATAAATAAACCAGACCAATCTGTAGTATTTATATAAACCAGACCAATCTGTAGTATAATTATAAACCAGACCAATCTGTAGTATAATTATAAACCAGACCAATCTGTAGTATAATTATAAACCAGACCAATCTGTAGTATAATTATAAACCAGACCAATCTGTAGTATAATTCATTATAAACCAGACCAAATTGTGGTATAATTATAAACCGATAATAATAATGATGTCTGCTGCATTCTCTGACATATTGATTTTAAAAGCAGGAGAAAATGACATGAGATTCTGCTGTGGGGTTGTTAAGTCTTATGTCCGTACAAAAAATTGCAATCAAATAGTTATCACAAGAACCCCATGGTCTGCACTGCTGTCATGGAGAAGGCAAGACAGCACAAACAGATCTGGGACTCAGGCTAGGGGAAACATCAAGATGCCCCTCAAATATCCAGCGATTCTTTGCATTCATTAATTCATACACACACACACACACACACACACTTGTACCCAGATGTTCTTTGCATTCAGTCAGAGACCCCGGAACAGAATTGGACTGATCAACCAAGCAATAACTCTTATCTCATAAGCAACCAAGTGCCCATCGCACTGCCTTGCTGTATCACATATTGGATAATAAGCGATTTAGACAGCAGCTACCTAGCCACTATTACCATTAACCTGTTGTGGACCTGTTGATTGTCATTCTGGTAATTATGAGTCAGGAAGTGGTGACTAATCTGGGGTTTAGGCATGGTTGGGCCAGGCCCACCCAATCAGATTGAGCAAAATAAATAAACACATTTTTGTTTTATTTATTTATATTATTTTTATGCTCTTTACTTGTCAGTGTTCCAAACGGGATATTATTTGTATTTTTTACCTGAACATGCAAACACCATCAGATATAATTTATACCAAGCAGTGCAGTGGGTAAGTCAGATTTGATTAAATATAACAGAACAGATGAACTGGAATGACATTCACTCTCATGAGATGGGTTGCCAAAAATAACTAACTGAAAGCCACATCCCAAATAACCCATGAATATGACTCCATTGAGGCATACGTCACTGGGCTTTCTATGGCTATCTGCACCATGCCACTGCCTATTTAATTTGTTCATTTAGCAAACAAGACAGCTCATAATCCAGTGCCTTTATCACAGTCAACACACCTATATTGTTCGCTTTAATTACCTTTAAAAATAATAAAAAAATATCTCAGCCTCATGGCAAAATGTGTAGAAAAGCCTGAGATGTACTACAGTGCCTTCTGAAAGTATTACCCCATAATGTCAAAATGGAATAATGTTTAACAAAATTTGTACAAAATAATGCAAAATTAACAGCTGAAATGTCTTGAGTTAATAAGTATTCAACCCCTTTGCTATGATAAGCCTAAATAAGATCAGGAGCAAAAATGTGCTTAAGAAGTCACATCATAAATTGCAAGGAAGGACTCACTCTGTCTGCAATAATAGTGTTTAAAAGGATTACCTCCTCTCTGTACCGCACAAATACAATTATCTTTAAGGTCCCTCAGTTGAGCAGTGAATTTCAAACACAGATTCATCAATATAGACCAGGGAGGTTTTCAAATGACTCGTAAAGAAGGGCACCTATTGGTAAATGGGTGGGAAAAAAGAAGCAGACACTGATAATATCTCTTTGAGCATGGTGAAGTTATTAATTACACTTACAGTTACAAAGTTTAATTCGGTGTGATAGGATAAAAACTGAGGAAAGATCAACAACAAAACTGCAAATTTTTCCCATTGTCAAAATGTGTAGAATTGCAGGAAATTAGCTTAAAAAAAGCAACATTTTCTCTCAGCCTCATTGCAAAATGTGTAGAATAGCATGAGATTAGCTATAAAACTGCACTTTTTGAAAGTAATTTTTGGCCCATCCAAATTTTCGCAGGACCACCCACCTTCCGAATTTCTGGCTACGCCACTGTGACTAATAATAAGATATGCTCTCTGCACCATGCTCACATCAGTATCATGTGCTTGATTTTGAATGCCATTGATAAGTAGAGTTCCACAATGCATTCCAACGGAAGTGTGATGTTAGTTAGCAAGAACCACCGACACTAAATTGGTTAAATACATTTCCTGTATGCTTTGGTGTTCGTATGTACAGATCTCTAATGCCTTCATATAATACTGTTCTCTTGGCCAACATGCTGTAATGTTTCCAAAGTAATGCTTGCTTGCTTATGGAGGTATAATGCACAGAATGCTGGCATGCTACATTTTTACATGACATTACATACTGTCTGTTTCTATAGGTCTCTGTTCTTTCTGGAAGCTTTAAGTAGCTGTTGATCATCAGTGATCACCTAGCAGCAGTAGTGATGTGGACGCATTCAATTTTTCTGCATCCCAAATAACACCCTTTGTACACTGCTTTTGCCCAGGGCTAGGGTTGTAAAGGAAGGTTATATTACCGTAAACCTTCAAAGTGTACCAGTAAACTACCAGAATTGTAGAATATTTCAAGGATTTGATGTAATCTATTACAAGAGGCATCTAGTTGCCCTTTTGGGGGTACTTCAGATTATCACAGGTGTCTGTTATTTACTCTGGCCTGCTCTCTATAAAATATATGAAATCATTAAATAACATGATTTAAAAATAAAACAATTGAATGACAAAGCTGTAAAACATTATCCCACATATAAATAAATATATAATATAAATCAGCAATTAAGTGAATACCATTGGTTTTTTAATATGAGGGTTTCGGGAATGAAATATATATATATATTTAAATATATATATATATTTTTTACACACTTTTATTTATTTTTCTATGTCAATATGTATTTGTTGCCAATGTTTTAGCATCAATAGTTGGACGAGTTGCAGAGAAAATTTAAAATAATGCCATTGTTGATTAGATGCTTTTTTCGTTAATTAGGCTATTTTCCATTGAAGCAGATTTTTTTTACAAAGTCATTCAAATATAAATGACCAAAGTTACAATAGATTGCCATATATTTTCTGTTAATTACCAAAATTACTGAAATTAACATAACGTTGGTAAATTACCCGTAGCTTTGCAACCCTATCCACCCATATTAGTTCATACGATGCACAACATTATCTCTACATCAAATCAAATCAAATGTATTTATATAGCCCTTTGTACATCAGCTGATATCTCAAAGTGCTGTACAGAAACCCAGCTTAAAACCCCAAACAGCAAGCAATGCAGGTGTAGAAGCACGGTGGCTAGGAAAAACTGCCTAGAAAGGCCAAAACCTAGGAAGAAACCAAGAGAGGAACCAGGCTATGTGGGGTGGCCAGTCCTCTTCTGGCTGTGCCGGGTGGAGATTATAACAGAACATGGCCAAGATGTTCAAATGTTCTCAAATAAATGACCAGCATGAAACTGTGGACTGGGGACAGCAAGGAGTCATCATGTCAGGTAGTCCTGGGGCATGGTCCTATAATAAGGGCTGTGCAGAAAATGTTCATAAATGATCAGCATGGTTGAATAATAATAAGGCAGAACTGAAACTGGAGCAGCAGCACGGCCAGGTGGACTGGGGACAGCAAGGAGTCATCATGTCAGGTAGTCCTGGGGCATGGTCCTAGGGCTCAGGTCCTCCGAGAGAGAGAAAGAAAGAGAGAAGGAGAGAATTAGAGAACGCACACTTAGATTCACACAGGACACCGAATAGGACAGGAGAAGTACTCCAGATATAACAAACTGACCCTAGCCCCCCGACACATAAACTACTGCAGCATAAATACTGGAGGCTGAGACAGGAGACACTGTGGCCCCATCCGAGGACACCCCCGGACAGGGCCAAACAGGAAGGATATTACCCCACCCACTTTGCCAAAGCACAGCCCCCACACCACTAGAGGGATATCTTCAACCACCAACTTACCATCCTGAGACAAGGCTGAGTATAGCCCACAAAGATCTCTGCCATGGCACAACCCAAGGGGGGGCGCCAACCCAGACAGGATGACCACATCAGTGAATCGACCCACTCAGGTGACGCACCCCTTCCAGGGACGGCATGAGAGAGCCCCAGTAAGCCAGTGACTCAGCCCCTGTAATAGGGTTAGAGGCAGAGAATCCCAGTGGAAAGAGGGGAACCGGCCAGGCAGAGACAGCAAGGGTGGTTCGTTGCTCCAGAGCCTTTCCGTTCACCTTCCCACTCCTGGGCCAGACTACACTCAATCATATGACCCACTGAAGAGATGAGTCTTCAGTAAAGACTTAAAGGTTGAGACCGAGTTTGCGTCTCTGACATGGGTAGGCAGACCGTTCCATAAAAATGGTGCTCTATAGGAGAAAGCCCTGCCTCCAGCTGTTTGCTTAGAAATTCTAGGGACAATTAGGAGGCCTGCGTCTTGTGACCGTAGCGTACGTGTAGGTATGTACGGCAGGACCAAATCAGAGAGATAGGTAGGAGCAAGCCCATGTAATGCTTTGTAGGTTAGCAGTAAAACCTTGAAATCAGCCCTTGCTTTGACAGGAAGCCAGTGTAGAGAGGCTAGCACTGGAGTAATATGATCAAATTTTTCGGTTCTAGTCAGGATTCTAGCAGCCGTATTTAGCACCAACTGAAGTTTATTTAGTGCTTTATCCGGGTAGCCGGAAAGTAGAGCATTGCAGTAGTCTAACCTAGAAGTGACAAAAGCATGGATTAATTTTTCTGCATCATTTTTGGACAGAAAGTTTCTGATTTTTGCAATGTTACGTAGATGGAAAAAAGCTGTCCTTGAAATGGTCTTGATATGTTCTTCAAAAGAGAGATCAGGGTCCAGAGTAATGCCGAGGTCCTTTACAGTTTTATTTGAGACGACTGTACAACCATTAAGATTAATTGTCAGATTCAACAGAAGATCTCTTTGTTTCTTGGGACCTAGAACAAGCATCTCTGTTTTGTCTGAGTTTAAAAGTAGAAAGTTTGCAGCCATCCATGGCACCCATACATGCAGCCATACATGGCACCAATAACATTACAACATTATCTCTACATGGCACCAATAACATTACAACATTATCTCTACATGGCACCAGTAACATTACAACATTATCTCTACATGGCACCAATAACATTACAACATTATCTCTACATGGCACCAGTAACATTTTTTTAATTTTTAATTTCACCTTTATTTAACCAGGTAGGCTAGTTGAGAACAAGTTCTCATTTGCAACTGCGAACTGGCCAAGATAAAGCGTAGCAATTCGACACATACAACAACACAGAGTTACATATGGAATAAACAAAACATACAGTCAATAATACAGTAGAACAAAAGAAAACAAAAAGTCTATATACAGTGAGTGCAAATGAGGTAAATTACAGTCGTTAAGGACTGTTGAAGAACATGATAATATCATTTATTCAGTCATTTTTTAAATTTTATTCTCCAAGTGTGATATTTAAATACATATCTCATCATCATCATCAATATACAAGTAGTAGGTTGATTAAAGTTAAACAATTTTCCCTTGACATTTTTTAACACAACTGGGTCTGCATTCACAGTCTCAGTGTATCTGATCTAGGATCAGTTTAGCCTTTCAGATCATTATAAATAAGATTACATGGACAAGGAAGGACCTGATCCTTGATCAGCACTCTTACTCTGAGACACTTTGTGGTAAATACGGGCCCTGATTATTTCAGTATGCATCCATTGGATAGAGATTATGGTTATGATAAAATCTCAGTATTACATATATACACCTACTGCCTAAAGCATCATTAGACACAGTCTGGGCATGGCATCAGTCATATAGCCATTTGGGGCAGCAGGTAGCCTTGTGGTTAGAGCGTTGGACTAGTTACCAGAAGGTTGTAAAGATAAAATCCCCGAGCCGACAAGGTATAATTCTGTCATTCTGCCCCTGAAGAACGCAGTTAACCCACTGTTCCTAGGCCAGTTAACCCACTGTTCCTAGGCCAGTTAACCCACTGTTCCTAGGCCAGTTAACCCACTGTTCCTAGGCCAGTTAACCCCCTGTTCCTAGACCAGTTAATCCACTGTTCCTAGACCAGTTAACCCACTGTTCCTAGACCAGTTAATCCACTGTTCCTAGACCAGTTAACCCACTGTTCCTAGACCAGTTAACCCACTGTTCCTAGACCAGTTAACCCCCTCCCCTGTTCCTAGACCATCATTGAAAATGAGAATTTCTTCTACACTGACTTGCCTAGTTAAATAAAGGTAAAGAAAAACATATTTAGACTCTACATACTGTACAATAAACGTCAATATAATACATTCTCATCCTCACACTGTACCAACAGCGAGTGTGGTCAAAGATGTGTGCATTACAAATGGCACCCTATTCCTGATATAGTGCACTAGTTTTGACCGTAGCCCTATGCACTACCATAGGCCCAAGGGCCCTGGATGAAAGTAGTGTACTCTATAGGTGAACAGGATGCCAATTGAGACACAAACAATGGCAACAAAAAATCCAAAGAAAGAAGGACGTGCAGGTTGCCATTCCAAGCTAGCCTGATCCCAGATCTGTGCTCTTGTCAAATCCGTAGCTGTCATTAAGGCATGACAGTGAGTGACAAGAAGTTGGCATGATAACAAAAAAACAGGCAACCGGCCAATCAGGCTACGTACAAGTGGAGCATTATGCAAACAAAGCAAAAAAACAGTTGAGCTAGATACAGTGATTCTATAGATACAGTCTGAATCTGAATTTCCATGTTGAATCCTCAGCCAGTCAGTCAGTCAGTTAGTCCAGACAGATTAAAACACTGATTAAGGCTGTGGCCCGAAGAAGTGGCCCCGTTCAGTGGCATGTAGTCTTGAATACGATTAATGTATGACTGAGTCCCAAATGGCACCCCAGGGAGCCATTTGGGACATTCACACAGAGAAGTTGTAGAGAGCAGAGAGAGTGGGATCAAAAAGCCAAGCAACTCTTTATCTCCAGCTGGTTTCAGAAGAGGGATAAACGCTTCTTAAGAGCATCTTCTCTATGCTGTCATCCCCCGTCCACAGCCAATCACACACACAGATACCAGGCCCTGAAAGGAAGGGCTAGAGAGAATATTCTTCAAAAGCTCCTTCAGTTGGAATGAATCCCCCCAGCCCCTCCCATGTGCCTCTTTCTCTCTTCTCTCTGTAGCAGATCAGCATTATTGGGCGGAGGGAGGAATGTAGTATTGGAGGGAGCGATGGCTGAGGAAGGAGGCAGGGAGGGGAGGAATAATTAAAATTGAGGAGTTACAAAACTGTCATGTCAGCGCAGACACCTTTTTGTCCTTATCGTTTGTCCTCCAAGCAGTGTAGAGGGGAGGGAGAGGAGAGCAGAGGTGTAGAGGGGAGGGAGAGGAGAGCAGAGGTATAGAGGGGAGGGAGAGGAGAGCAGAGGTGTAGAGGGAGGGAGTGGAGAGGAAAGATGTAGAGGGGAGGGAGAGGAGAGCAGAGGTGTAGAGGGGAGGGAGAGGGAGAGCAGAGGTGTAGAGGGGAGAGAGAGGTGTAGAGGGGAGGGAGAGGAGAGCAGAGGTGTAGAGGAGAGGGAGAGGAGAGCAGAGGTGTAGAGGGGAGGGAGAGGAGAGGAAAGGTGTAGAGGGGAGGAAGAGGAGAGCAGAGGTGTAGAGGGGAGGGAGGAGAGCAGAGCAGAGGTGTAGAGGGGAGGGAGAGGAGAGCAGAGGTGTAGAGGGGAGGGAGTGGAGAGGAAAGGTGTAGAGGGGAGGGAGAGGAGAGCAGAGGTGTAGAGGGGAGGGAGAGGACAGCAGAGGTGTAGAGGGGAGGGAGAGGTGTAGAGGGTAGAGGGGAGAGGGGAGAGCAGAGGTCTAGAGGGGAGGGAGAGGGAGCAGAGGTGTAGAGGGGAGGGAGAGGAGAGCAGAGGTGTAGAGGGGGAGAGGAGAGCAGAGGTGTAGATGGGAGGGAGAGGACAGCAGAGGTGTAGAAGGGAGGGAGAGGACAGCAGAGGTGTAGAGGGGAGGTGTAGAGGGGAGGGAGAGGAGAGCAGAGGTCTAGAGGGGAGGGAGAGGAGAGCAGAGGTGTAGAGGGGAGGGAGAGGAGGTGTAGAGGGGAGAGGGAGAGGTGTAGAGGGAGGGAGAGGGAGAGCAGAGGTGTAGAGGGGAGGGAGAGGAGAGCAGAGGTATAGAGGGGGGGAGGGAGAGGGGAGGGAGAGCAGAGGTAGAGGAGGTATAGGGGGAGGGAGAGGACAGCAGAGGTATAGAGGGGAGGGAGAGGAGAGCAGAGGTATAGAGGGGAGGGAGAGGACAGCAGAGGTATAGAGGGGAGGGAGAGGACAGCAGAGGTGTAGAGGGGAGGGAGAGGTGTAGAGGGGAGGGAGAGGAAAACAGAGCTCCACTCATTCCTCTGCTGTGCTTCTTGTGTCTTAAGACCCTGAATCAAGATATGTGTCCATTCATAGCTGACGAGCTGCCACAGTAGCTACATTTAATTCACATTCACATCATTACATTCCTATTAAGCCTTTCTCAGCTCAAATCAATTCAGTTTAATGAACAGCAGGAAGATGAACCTTATCGTTTGATAAGTGGAACATCCGTAACCCTTTTAAGTCACATTTTCATGTTGTTTTATCCAGGCTGTATCACATCCGGCTGTGATTAGGAGTCCCATAATGTGGCGCACAATTGGCCCAGCGTCTTCCGGGTTTGACCTGGTGTAGGCTGTCATTGTAAATAAGAATTTGTTCTTAACCGACTTGTCTAGTAAAAATGTTTACATTTTTAAATTTTAATTTTAAATAATACAAAAAAATAAGATTATTTTGTTTCGGTTTATAAGCCATCTTTGTACATGGTAAAATGTAAAACATTTTGAGAACATGACATTGATTAACCTCACAGTCAGTGTTGTACTTTGCACATTTTGTGATGAGAATCATATCAACTACCAGTTCCTTTCCAATTTCACAATGTCATAAAGATCCACTCTTCTGTTAACTGTAAATTGAAGCTTAGTGTCTCCAGATTAGTTTGTTATTAAGATGTCTCATTATCAAAGAGATTTAGGCCTAGATTCAATCAGATCAAGCGTTAACTGGCGATAGCCGAAACCCGTATAGCTGATGTTTTTGCTGTGTCTGAGGTGTAATTACGTCGGAGCTGTCAAATCGGTGCAACTGCTCTTGATCATTGTCACGAAGCCACACCCCTCCCATTCACGTTAGAAGTTCAGAACGAGAAAGTCTAGGCTACATAGATGATGCTCAAATTGAAAATCATTATACAAAATAATGAGGATTTCTATCAGCCTAGATTACATCTAACATTCGAATCTGTAAACAAGGCTACATAGGATTCCGTGTAGCCAGTGGTAATGTCCGCTTGAGATATAATTCCAGGAGCAGCTTGTGGACTTGACAGCTCTAAAGCAGTTTCACCTCCGACACCTCCTAAAGCGGATCTGATTGAATAATGCCCTTACGTTATTGCAAATTTTTCATTACCCTTTTTTACCGTATAAACCCTAATACTCCTTTTCAATGTTTTTACCGTATAAACCCTAATACTCCTTTTCAATGTTTTTACCGTATAAACCCTAATACTCCTTTTCAATGTTTTTACCGTATAAACCCTAATACTCCTTTTCAATGGTTTTTACCGTATAAACCCTAATACTCCTTTTCAATGGTTTTTACCACATAAACCCTAATAGAGTACCACAGAATGAGTCATAATACCCATAAAACCAAACGGTCAAAGAGGGAAATGGTTCCAATCGTTTTTCCACCATACATTTTTTCCATAGGGGATTTTAAAAACACTTAAAATAAGGGCTGTGTTTCGTGTAGGCTTACCCTGGCGTGACGTTTTGATTACCATGTAAATCTCTCTAGAACAAGGTGAATTTGATCAATATATTTGCCTGTTTTCACAGCCCCAGAATTAATTGCTAGTGTGTCTAGCATAAAGAACTAAAAATGCCATGTTGATCTGGATGAGACTGCGGAATCGAGGCAAAGGTAAGAATCTCTGGATTAACTATGAATCAATCTATCAAAATTATTTATAAAGCACTTTTTACATCAGCTGATGTCACAAAGTGCTATACAGAAACCCAGCCTAAAACCCCAAACAGCAAGCAATGCAGATGTAGAAGCACGGTGGCTAGGAAAAACTCCCTAGAAAGGCAGGAACCTAGGAAGTAACCTAGAGAGGAACCAGGCATGTCCTCTTCTGGCAGTGCCGGATTGAGAAATATAACAATACATGGCCAAGATGTTCAAACGTTCATAGATGACCAGCAGGGTAAATGTTAGCTAAATGTAGTAATGAATAAATTGGCTACATTTCTTTAAATGGACAATTCTGTTAACTGTTTTAAATTGACACAATACCTGTTAGCAAAGGTGTCAACTAGAGAAGACATGCAGGGATTTCTACTTTGATGCTAATTAGCATTTTCAATTCTGAGAGTAAATAGAGGCGAATATGTTGATAAAAGTCACCTTGTCCGAGAGAGATTTACATGGTAATCAAAACGTCACGCCAGGGTAAACCTACATGAAACACAGCCCTTACTTTAAGTGTTTCTAAAAATACCCTATGGAAAAAATGAATGGTGGAAAAATGTTTTTACCGTATAAACCCTAATACTCCCTTTCAATGTTTTTACCGTATAAACCCTAATACTCCTTTTCAATGTTTTTACCGTATAAACCCTAATACTCCTTTTCAATGTTTTTACAGTATAAACCCTAATACTCCTTTTCAATGTTTTTACCGTGTAAACCCTAATACTCCTTTTCAATGTTTTTACCGTAGAAACCCTAATACTCCTTTTCAATGTTTTTACCGTAGAAACCCTAATACTCATTTTCAATGTTTTTACCGTATAAACCCTAATACACCTTTTCAATGTTTTTACAGTATAAACCCTGATACTCCTTTTCAATGTTTTTTCCTCTGCCTCAAACTCAAATACACCTCCGCCTGTTAAAATGTGATTTCACAGTCTGTAAGATATCTTTACAAGTCCTGCAAGTCGCCAAACTCTGCTCCTGAATCCTTCCATTCAGTAGGTAACATGCCACACTCCCATTCAAAAAAAGGTTTACACACAACACATCCAATGACTTTCAGGTGCAAGGTACAAAAAGTAAACTGGTTAAACTTTTCTTTCACCATGTCATACTCCTCCATTGGTAGCTAGCTATACATTCAGAATGACTATGAGGATGCCTCTGACTCCTGTTAAACAACCTCTACTCATCTCCCAAGACATAGAAACTCATAGGGTTTCTGACACATCAATGTAGAAACTCCCTTCTGTTTCCGGGATTAGTTAGATATTGTTGAGCTCCATTGGGGGTTTCTACTGTGTTGGGTCATCATTGTGAGACTGTGGCCGTTGGGGCTTGACCTCCTGCATCTGCTCTAGTGAAGGCTGCAGCCCTTCTTGTGGTGGCGATAGAGCTGGCTGTGAGTCTCTGTTCGGATTAGGATTCCCGTTTCCGTTTCCGTTGCCATTCTGGTTCTCTTTCCTATCCTTCTCACTAGGCTGGTTCAAGATGGCGGGTACGTCCTTACAACAGAAGTACTGCTTCCAGATCTTCAGGAAAGCGTCTCGGAACTTCTTGATGCGGAAGGCGTAGACGATGGGGTTGACGGCTGAGTTGCCGTGCGTGAGTAATATAGCGATGTAGATCAGGAACAGGGGTTTGTCGCAGTTCGGACAGAACAATGTGATGCAGTTGATGATGTGGAGGGGAAGCCAGCTGATGGCGAACAGGAAGAGAACCAGGGCCAGGGACTTGGCCAGTTTGAGTTCCTTGTTGTAGTACTTGTTGGGATCGGTGTGGTTGGTGGTGCAAGCCTGTAAGAATAAAGATTACCTTTAATAATGTATTATTGTAAATAACAATTAATATTTTATATAGCTTTTATAGGGGATCCATTTCCCCTAGAAAGATCATCTAGTGACCTTGGTTCTAGTCTGTTTCTGTTTTTGCCATCTCCTTATTTTTAATTTGATTTCACCTTTATTTAACTAGGTAGGCCAGTTGAGAACACCTTTATTTAACCAGGTAGGCCAGTTGAGAACACCTTTATTTAACCAGGTAGGCCAGTTGAGAACAAGTTCTTATTTACAACTGCGACCTGGCCAAGATAAAGCAAAGCAGTGCAACAAAAACAACAACACAGAGTTACACATAAACAAACGTACAGTCAATAACACAATAGAAACATCGATGTACAGTGTGTGCAAATGTAGAAGAGTAGAGAGGTAGGCAATAAACAGGCCCTAGTGGTGAAAATAATTACAATTTAGCATTAATACTGGAGTGATAGATGTGCAGATGATGATGTGTAAGTAGAGATACTGGGGTGCAAAAGAGCAAGAGGGTAAGTAATAATATGGGGATGAGGTAGTCAGTCGGGTGTGACTATTGAGACTTATGACTTATGGAAGTCTCCTGTTCGGCATTACAATGAGTGACAAGGAATTGACAAGATATCACAAACAGAGGTGGGGCGAGGCTACATGGAAGTGGAGGAGGGGTGGTGGTCACCTCACCTTCTTGTTGAGTTGCTTGTGGATCATGTAGAAGATCTCTGTGTAAATGACCAGCATGAGGAGTAAAGGAGGCAGCACCTGTAGTGGAAAATAGTCCAGTCCAGGTTATCTCCAGTACCATGTTTTACCCCATGCACTAGTTGAGCTACAGAGCTACTAAACAACAATACATGTATCCCTGAAACGCTTTAGTTCAACAAACAACATCAGACGTCCTGACCTCAAGTCTTATGAACATAAGATACACTGCATATAGAGAGATGTTATAATACCCAGCTGATATACTACATATATAGAGATGTTATAATACCCAGCTGATATACTACATATATAGAGATGTTATAATACCCAGCTGATATACTACATAAAGAGAGATGTTATAATACCCAGCTGATATACTACATATATAGATGTTATAATACCCAGCTGATATACTACATATATAGAGATGTTATAATACCCAGCTGATATACTACATATATAGAGATGTTATAATACCCAGCTGATATACTACATATATAGAGATGTTATAATACCCAGCTGATATACTACATGAAGAGAGATGTTATAATACCCAGCTGATATACTACATGAAGAGAGATGTTATAATACCCAGCTGATATACTACATAAAGAGAGATGTTATAATACCCAGCTGATATACTACATATAGAGAGATGTTATAATACCCAGCTGATATACTACATAAAGAGAGATGAAATTATACCCAGCCGAAGAAGTTGAAGTAGACCATATAGTCCATGCTGATTACGTTCTCAAACTGACAGGTGATGATGAGATCCTTGTTCAGGGAACCGTTCTGCTGCAGCCTGTAGGGAGGAAGACAAAAGGGGGGGATAGAGAGGGGGTGAACAGCAGACTCGTACATTTCCTCAGTGAAAACAATGTACTGAGCAAATGTCAAATTGGCTTTTTACCAAACTACAGTACGTCAGACCACGTATTCACCCTGCACACCTTAATTGACAAACAAACAAAGCAAAACAAAGGCAAAGTCTTCATATGCTTTGTTGATTTAAAAAAAAAACTTTGACTCAATTTGGCATGGGGGTCTGCTATACAAATTGATGGAAAGTGGTGTTGGGGAAAAATATACGACACTATAAAATCCATGTACACAAACAACAAGTGTGCGGTTAAAATGGGCAAAAAACACACACATTTCTTTCCACAAGGCCGTGGGACAGGGATGCAGCTTAAGCCCCACCCTCTTCAACATATATATCAACAAATTGGTGAGGGCACAAGAACAGTCTGCAGCACCCGGCCTCACCCTACTAGAATCTGAAGTCAAATGTCTACTGTTTGCTGATGATCTGGTGCTTCTGTCCCCAACTAAGGAGGGCCTACAGCAGCACCTAGATCTTCTGCACAAATTCTGCCAAACCTGGGCCTTGACTGTAAATCTCAATAAGACAAAAATAATGGTGTTCCAAAAAAGGTCCAGTCGCCAGGACCACAAGTACAAATTCCATCTAGACACCGTTGCCCTAGAGCAAACAAAAAATCTATACATACCTCGGTGAAACATAAATATGGGTTATAATAACATCAACGCCACAGGTAACTTCCACAAAGCTGTGAACGAGCTGAGACAAGACAAGGGCCTTCGATGCCATCAAAAGGAACATCAAATTCGACATACCAATTGGGATCTGGCTAAAAATACTTGAATCAGTTATAGAACCCATTGCCCTTTATGGTTGTGAGGTCTGGGGTCCGCTCATCAACCAAGAATTCACAAAATGGGAGAAACGCCAAATTGAGACTGCATGCAGAATTCTGCAAAAATATCCTCTGTGTACAACGTAAAACACCAAATAATGCCTGCAGAGCAGAATTAGGCCGATACCCGCTAATGATCAAAATCCAGAAAAGAGCAGTTAAATTCTACAACCACCTAAAAGGAAGTGATTCCCAAACCTTCCATAACAAAGCCATCCCCGACAGAGAGATGAACCTGGAGAAAAGTCCTCTAAGCAAGCTGGTCCAGACAGCGCCCCAGGACAGCAACATAATTAGAACCAACCAAATCATGAGACAACAAAAAGATAATTACTTGAAACATTGGAAAGAATTAACCTTTTTTTTAGCAAACTAGGATGCTACTTGGCCCTAAACAGAGAGTACACAGTGGCAGAATACCTGACCACTGTGACTGACCCAAACTTAAGGAAAGCTTTGACTATGTACAGACTCAGTGAGCATAGCCTTGTATGACAATATTAGAGACACTTATTTCACTCAGATTACACAGATCCACAAAGAATTCGAAAACAAACCCAATTTTGATAAACTCCCATATCTACTGGGTGAAATACCACAATGCCATTACAGCAGCAATATGTGTGACCTGTTGCCACAAGAAAAGGGCAACCAGTGAATAACAAACATCATTGTAAATATAACCCATATTTATGTTTATTTATTTTCCCTTTTGTACTTTTACTATTTGCACATTGTTACAACACTATATATACATAATATGACATTTGAAATGTCTTTATTCTTTTGGAATTTCTGTGAGTGTAATGTTTACTGTTTATTTTTATTGTTTATTTCACTTTTGTTTATTATCTATTTCACTTGCTTTGGCAATGTTACCATATTTTTCCCATGCCAATAAAGCCCTTGAATTGAAATGAGAGGGCACGGGGGAGGGGGAGAGTGAGATAGAGAGAGGTGTTATTTACTTTGAATTGGGTAGATTATAGATACATAGTATCAATAGCAGAACTAGAATAGATTAATTATTTATAAATACATGATTGAAAGGACAATTGGGGACCTTGAAAAAACCCTATGGGGCCCTGTTCAAAAGTAGTGCACCATATAGAGAATAGGAAGCCGTTTCGGACACAATGTCACATCGCAATTAGCAAACAACACACAACTAATTTAAAATACATAGCTATCTACCTCCAAAGGTTGTTCCAGCCCAGCATGGGGGTCAAGCCCACGATGAAGGCCACAGTCCAACACACCACCACCGCCACGGCCGCTCGCTGCTTTGTCACCACACGCTTGTAGCTGTAGAGATAGAGAGAAACCAGGCGGTTAGGGAGTTAGTCACCTATACCATAACACAAGGAGTTAGTCTCCTATACCATAACACAAGGAGTTAGTCACCTAAACCATAACACAAGGAGTTAGTCACCTATACCATAACACAAGGAGTTAGTCACCTATACCATAACACATATAGTTAGCCACCTATACCATAACACATGGAGTTAGTCACCTATACCGTAACACAAGGAGTTAGTCACCTGTACGATAACACAAGGAGTTAGTCACCTAGAGTTAGTCACCTATACCATAACACAAGGAGTTAGTCACCTATACCATAACACATAGAGTTAGTCACCTATACCGTAACACAAGGAGTTAGTCACCTATACCATAACACATATAGTTAGTCACCTATACCATAACACATGGAGTTAGTCACCTATACCGTAACACAAGGAGTTAGTCACGTTAGTCACCTATACCATAACACATAGAGTTAGTCACCTATACCATAACACATAGAGTTAGTCACCTATACCATAACACATAGAGTTAGTCACCTATACCATAACACATAGAGTTAGTCACCTATACCATAACACAAGGAGTTAGTCACTTAGTCACCTATACCATAACACAAGGAGTTAGTCACCTATACCATAACACAAGGAGTTAGTCACCTATACCATAACACATGGAGTTAGTCACCTATACCATAACACATGGAGTTAGTCACCTATACCATAACACATAGAGTTAGTCACCTATACCATAACACAAGGAGTTAGTCACCTATACCATAACACATGGAGTTAGTCACCTATACCATAACACATGGAGTTAGTCACCTATACCATAACACATGGAGTTAGTCACCTATACCATAACACAATGAGTTAGTCACCTATACCATAACACAAGGAGTTAGTCACCTATACCATAACACAAGGAGTTAGTCACCTATACCATAACACATGGAGTTAGTCACCTATACCATAACACATAGAGTTAGTCACCTATACCATAACACAAGGAGTTAGTCACATATACCATAACACATAGAGTTAGTCCCCTATACCATAACACATAGAGTTAGTCACCTACACCATAACACATGGAGTTAGTCACCTATACCGTAACACATGGAGTTAGTCACCTATACCATAACACATGGAGTTAGTCACCTATACCGTAACACAAGGAGTTAGTCACCTATACCATAACACAAGGAGTTAGTCACCTATACCATAACACAAGGAGTTAGTCACCTATACCATAACACAAGGAGTTAGTCACCTATACCATAACACAAGGAGTTAGTCACCTATACCATAACACATGGAGTTAGTCACCTATACCATAACACATAGAGTTAGTCACCTATACCATAACACATAGTTAGTCACCTATACCATAACACATAGAGTTAGTCACCTATACCATAACACATAGAGTTAGTCACCTATACCATAACACATAGAGTTAGTCACCTATACCACAACACATGGAGTTAGTCACCTAAACCATAACACAAGGAGTTAGTCACCTATACCATAACACATAGAGTTAGTCACCTATACCATAACACAAAGAGTTAGTCACCTATACCATAACACAAGGAGTTAGTCACCTATACCATAACACAAGGAGTTAGTCACCTATACCATAACACAAGGAGTTAGTCACCTATACCATAACACAAGGAGTTAGTCACCTATACCATAACACAAGGAGTTAGTCACCTATACCACAACACATGGAGTTAGTCACCTAAACCATAACACAAGGAGTTAGTCACCTATACCATAACACATAGAATTAGTCACCTATACCATAACACATAGAGTTAGTCACCTATACCATAACACATGGAGTTGGTTCACCTATACCATAACACATGGAGTTGGTTCACCACACACTTATAGCTTCAAGAAAAAGTGTGATTCACAAAAAACTTTTGTGAGAATCTCACTTGGTCTTAAAAAAAAGGTTATTTTTAAAACATTGACAATAAAAATACAATGTCAACTTTGTGTCATTAACTCCCTGCACCACAAACAAGAAAAGCATAGTAGTGTGCGTGCTAACACCCCCCCCCCTTTTTTAAAATTACAGCTTTTCAACATAAAGAAAACTACAAAATGTGGAACTCATGATATGCTTTCTCTTTCATCCCTCCTCCCTCAAACCACTGCAATCGTTTTATTTTTCGCTCGAAGCGATGACAGTGATTTATGGTTTAAAAATGTTTACTAAATCTCAATATTCACATACAGTACTAATGTATACCCCAAACACACACACACACACACACACACACACATACACACACACACACACACACACAGTCTAGTGTAGATAACGCACATAGCTCCCATAACAGCCTGACGGTTTAATGACAATATAAATAGTTTCTTATCAAACGTAGAAAATTATTCACACGGCCTA